>NW_011888995.1:626028-629630 GCF_000151845.1 Pteropus vampyrus | reverse complement strand
GTGCTGGGCGCGCCGGGCGGGGAGACCTGGCGGGGAACAGCCGAGTGATGAACGGCCAGGCCGGCACCACACTGCCCTGGGCCCGCAGCGCGGCCAGACGGAAGGCCGGACAGGCAACGGTGCTCAGGTGAGTCCACCAAAGCAGGTCAGCACTGGCAGGAAACGAGGGAAGTGGGGAGCGGGGGCTGGGTCCCCCGACACTGCCCACGACCTGTGGCCTCTCCTAGGACCTGTGCCAGGATGGGGGCGGGGCCGGCCCGGCTACCAAACGGCATGGCCGTCATCCTTCAGAGGACCACCCCAAGCAGGCAGCGGGGAAGGCGGTCTGAGGGGACCCAGGACCCTCCCCAAGTCCTCCCCCTTCTAGGGATCGCTGATCCGCTGACTGGTGGTTCGGTGCACTGAGCTGCTCCCACTGGCTGGGGCCAAGTGGCTCCCCATCACAGCCCTGCTCCCCAACCTCACAGACAGGCCCCTCCACGTTCATCACCGTAAACATCATCTCCCAGCCCTACGGCAACGGCCTGGGGTGAGCCACCTGACACCAGACAGCATGTTGTGACCTTAGTTCAGGGTTCACTTTACAAGTCTCGTTAGTGCAAAGCTGTTTAGTCAGCCCTGGAGGCTGGAGCTTATCACATCTCATGTGACCTGCGTGGCCCGCAGAACAAATCGTTTATGAGAAGAGGCCCAAGCCAGGGGTGCAACACGCCCACCCCAAGCCCAGTCCACTCCCCAGCTGGGCCCAGCAGGGCCTTCTGCTCCCCAGGTCCAAAGAGCACCCAGCTGGTGGCTTTTTAAGGCCACACATGGGCCCAGACTGTTCATTCGTAAACAGACAGGCGGAGGGGACAGGTACAGTCAGGCAGGAAACAGATCTGGGGCCACTGAGGCTGCCCTGGGACTTGGCCTCCTGCCGCTAAGCACAGGACACCTGTGGTCCATGGCAGGCCAAGCCTCGGAGCAGGGGACGCGGCCCCCGGGCTGGCTGGGGATCTGCAGAAAGGAGCCCCAGGGGCGAACGCAACGCCGACGCACAGCCAAGGACACCGCCGGGCCCCGCACCTCGCTCCTGGGTTCCGGAGGGTCCTTCACATCCAGGTCCTGCGTCATGTCCTTCACCTCGTCATCAGGCTTGTCACACAGGTCCTCAGTTTCAGAAGTAATTTCTTTTAGGGAGAAAAAAACAGCGTGTTACTAGAACAATGACTTCTGCATATACTCTACTTAAAAGTGCCATCTCGGGCGGGGACAGAAGAGGTGACACCCCAAAGCATCTACAGCTCCGCACTGTGATGTCCCATGTTGCGGGCCCTGGCCGAGCTCACAGGTGACCCCCCCGCAGGGCCCCCACCAGGCTGAACCGGGGCCTCTGTCAGGAATCACGCACAGGGGCTGGCCAGATCCAAGCCACAGGGATCCAGATTCCCAAAGCAGCTTCCTCGGGGGGACCCCCCAGAGCGTGCACCGACGGCCAGGGCTGCCAGCGCCCGGCACGTGAGGCCGCCACCTCGTTCATACTCTATGTGAACCCAAAACGCCAAGTCCTGGCTCCTCTGGGCAGCGAGCCCAGCCCTGGGCCAGAGCTGGAGTGGACAGCTGGAGTGGACCTCAAGTTCCAGCTGCCCACCATGGCCCTGCAAGCGATGGCCACAGGCCGGAGTGGCGGCCACGCTGTTCCTGGGCGCTCGGCCTGGTGCGGTGGTCTCTGCACGGCCTTCCCCACGCAGGCCTGCTCCCCAACCCCGTCCTGGTCATCCACTCTCTCCCGTGACACCAGCGCACTGGTCAACAGCGTCGTTCAGGGAGCCCCGAGCTGGGGGCCCTCCGAGGGCGCTCACCTTGGAAGCTGGGCCGTCCACGTGGGTCCCCATGCCAGCACCTCTGCATGAGGCGCAGGAGGTGGCTGCAGGCGCGCGGCCTGGCTCTGCACACGGGAGGCAGCTCGGGGCGGTGGCCCTTCACCACCTTCACCATGATGTGCAGGATGTTCTTCTCGTCTAGGAGGAAAAGCGCACGGTCAGGCAGCTCTGGGGCCGGCAGGGGCGCCATCTCTGGGAGAACACCCACTGCGGACGGCGGCAAGGCCCTCGGGGCCCCCCGGGCCCCCCACGTGCCACGAGGCCACCTGTCTCGTTTCTAACGCACAGAGCCGCGGCCGGCCTCGTCCACCTGGTCTCAGAGGCCGCCTGGGAGCCCGTGGCTTCGGCACAGAGCATGTCCCTCTGGGACCAACTCAATGGAAAACCAAGCTCAGAGGGAAACATCTGACGAGCCATGTTCGGAAGCGGCCCGTGCCCAAGAGGAAGCCACGCGTGTAAATCCCGGAGCCGCAGCCCCCAGCCCCCGAGTGCACCCACGTGCCCCTCTGACGACGAAATCCTCCCCCTGAATCCTGACCCGGCACAGCTCGCAGGCCCCGTCTGGCCTCCGCAGCGAGCCAGCCTCCTGGAGTGTACTCGGTGCACAGCGTGTCAACGGGGGCCTCTTCCCCCAGAGTGCGTAACATGGGGACTCACTTGTCCCCCTTTGCAACCTTCTCCAGAAATGCGCATCCTCATCACGTCCCCATCTTGGGCACACACCGAGGGGCCACGGGTGACCCTCTGTGGGCCGGATTTTGTCCTCTGCTCACCTAAAACCACCCCGTCCCTCGGAGCTGGACTCCCCCTGGCTCCCAGCACGCGCACAGCCAGGAGCTCACAGAGCCGGGAGGCGGCAGGTGCTGGCCCGCAGGTGCGGGAACTGGCCGACGCCACCCACGGCGGCCAGATTCCACTCGTGTGTGTTCCTCCTTCCCGTTCTGCCTTGGACAATAACTGTCTTAGGCAGCTACGCACTGTCTCCAGGAGAACTCGCACTTCTCAAATTCCAAAGGAGGGCAAACGGAACGCCTGAAGATTTTCTACTGCCAGAAATGGACGGGAGGCCCGCGAGGCGCCCGGCGCCTTGAACCCCCGTCTACAGAGCGAGGGAGCACGTGGGCCTCCTCTGTCAAGCTCATATTGTGCACCTGGCCTTGGGCGTCCGTCCATCGGACGTGTCAGGCTGGCATGCTGCCACACCAAACACGACCCAGACCACGGACCCCGTGGAGGAGGAGGAGTTAGGGAGAGGGGTGGAGAGGCAAACACACGTCGGCCTCATCTGCGGCTCACCCAGCAGGAGCTCCCAGACCTGGGGCCACGCGCGGGCTCCAATCCGCATTTTCAGGTAGTTGTGGTCAAGCCACCGATAACGTCAGTGGCCCAGAGATGCCCGCAGGAAAAGGGACTCTGTCCCATGACGCAAAGGGGTCCTTGCCCTTTGCGTGAAGTGTTAGTTTAAGTCAAAGTACCAAACTCTGAGGACAAAAACCACACCGGTGGGTGCCTGGACAGGGCAGGACGGGTGCGGCTCGGGAGCGGGCGAGGGTGCCCTGGTGCACCCACGTGTGGCGGAATCCACTCAGCGACTCTGGAGTCGGCTGCCCAGTGCCACGAGTGTCCGCCGCAGGACTGGACGGCGCCCTCAGAAATGGGGAAGATGGTGGAGTTTGCGTTGTGTGCGCTTTCCCACAATTTAAAGTAACCACGACAGGCAGAAAGCAGACTCATGGCAGA
>NW_011888995.1:616314-625130 GCF_000151845.1 Pteropus vampyrus | reverse complement strand
GCATTTCTCCACTGACGATTAATTGTAACCTGCGAGTTCAAACGTTCAAGCTCTCCACTCCCAAATAAATGATCTTCCTCTCGCCAAACTGTACAAGCTGTGACTAGCTCCCCAAATGCCGTTCCCCCGCTGAGTACACACACAATGGTTATTGTCAAACCAGTCCGCCTGGCGGTGGCAGTGACAAAAGGCAAAGCTCCGGGGCTCTGGGTCCCAGTTACCACAGGAGAGACACCCAGGGGCCCAGGGGCCCGTCCGCACCCCCTACCCCGTTCTCCTCCAGGAAGCCTGTGATTAAGACCTTTACGATTTGGAAAAGGAAGACAGCGCATGACAGGGCTGTCTGCTAGTGCACAAGCCCCACTGACGCTAGTGTGTGGACGGCCTGTGGCTGTCTGCACTGTCACAGGCAAGGGACGTTCGGAGGCATGAGCTGCTGGGCCGCAGGGGCCTGGATTTTGAAGAGCCCAATCCACGGGCACAAGGTCGGAGACCACCTAGAGCAGAGGGTTCTCTCGGCAGATGAGCCACAAAACCCCCGCTTTATAAAAACGCCAAAGCTTTTATAGTGTGAAGGCTGCCAGGCTGGTTACGTAACCGGCCCTAATGGCACCGACCACTCATATTCTCCACCCTCTGCAGGTGGCACTCACAGGAGACAACTGTCCCCCGGGCTCCCGGGGCATGGGGCACCCACCGGCTACAACCTCAGACCCTCTTGCGTGGCTGAACCTCGAAGCCGAGGGCAGCAGGAGCCTCTGGGGAAAGTGCCGTTCGGGGTATGAAGGGTTTGGGGCATGAAAGGTCGGGGTTCTGCACCTGTACACGTCGTGCTTGGTGTCGAAGACCCGGCTCTTCTCGCGGATGCGCTCTGGGGGGAGGTAGGCGATGGTGCCGAACAGGCCGTCCACGCTCAGGTCCTGGGAGTGGGAGAGCCCGTTGCACTTGGCCAGCCCGAAGTCGGAGATCTGCAACAGAGCACAGGCAGGAGGCTCAGCAGGCTGCGCGGCGCCTCGCGGAGTGCGGCCAGGACCCTCCCCCGGGACCCCCAGGCTCCCACGGGAGCCACAGCTGAGGGCGTGGCCTGTGCTGCCCCGGGCAGGGGGCACAGTGGCTCGGGAGGAACCAGGGCCGGAGCCGCTCAGAGCCTGCACTTTCAGAAAGCCACCCACGGCCAGCGAGATGCCTAAAGCAGCGACACCTTCCTCCGCAGGCACCCGGGCGCCCCAGCGGGAGACGGCCCACCCCGCACAGGGGGGAAGCCGCTCCGGGCACTTCCGGTCCCAGACGACACGTGGGAAGCGAGGCCTGCCAGGCCCGGAGCTGAGACAAGCCAGCTATGCACCGCGCCAGCTGGGCAGGCGGGCGAGTGGCAGCAAGTTCTTCAAAAGGGACTGCGCTTCAGCAGCCCTGTGAGGTGAGCGAACTCACACACCACGCAGCTCGGCCCCCACCTGGAACATTCTGTGATCAACGGGCCCTTGCTGGTGCCTGCACCAAACACATGGCACCCAAAGACAGGTCTGATACGCATCTCCACCTGCGGGGCACCTGGGCCTCGCCGCTCAGGCTCCACACCCCACCTCTTCTCCTCTGGGCAAAGGTGTCCTGACAGCTCCCCGACACCCACAGTGGGGGCAGTGGAGTGGCACGCTCTGAGGGGCACCAGCTGGTCCTCCAGTCCCCTCACCCCAGGAGCCACTGAAGCACTGTGTGTGGGAAGAGGCCACAGGCACGGGCGTTCAGGGGCCCGGGACCCATGGAGGAAACAGCCCCTCCTGCTCTCCTGTGAGGCATAGGGGTCCCGTCGAGCCTCCCGGTTACCCCCGCCCCTCCCTCAAACACACCGACGGAGCGGTAGGAAACGGGGCTGAGTCAGGCCTTCGTGCTGGGCTTGCTGTGAGCCAGTGGCCTGGCGTCATCACCATGGGAGACGGGGAGAAGTTATGACTTACAGGCGCGATCCTTCAGGATCTCTGCCCACACGTGTAGGGAGGTGTCGGGATGAAAGCCTGCAAGACTGGACCCTGGACTTGGCCTCCATCCCTGTGGCCAGGCCGTGCCCAGCGCAGGCCAGTCTGGCCGTTTCTGGGCCCCCAGCTGCTGTCTGTTCCTGGCCTTCAAGAAACTGCCTGCTCTGGAAAGGGGAGCACCGGTTCCCCCGAATAAACCCGGCTCCCGGACCAGGCGGACCGAGCGGCAGGTCGTGGCCCGGCGAGCGGCCTGGCACCAGCGCCCCTGCCTCGTTGCTAACCTCTCCGCCAGGAAAAGGAGCCCAAATGAAAGCTCTGGCATCGAAACGCAAACCCAGAGACCAGAACTCCCTGACGGCTGCGGACCCTCCACCCACGGGTGCCCCCTGCCCGCTCTCGCCTCTCCCGCCTGGGCCCCGAGTCGCCGGCCCCTGCTCCCTCGACAAGGGCCAGGGCCAGGCCCGTGCACAGCAGACTCCCGTCCAGCTGGACAAGACTAGTGAAGGGCACGGTCAGGGCAGAGTGGCCTCAGGGAGCAAGGCTCTGCAGACCACAGGTGGACAGGCCCTGGGGAATCCCTGACTACAGTGTCATCTGAGCCTGGGATGTAGACTAACCACGTTATTTCATCTTGGACTAAGCGTCTTTAAAACTTCGCAAAGTTAAGGGCTCGCTGTGAAAGTCTGCATCGGAATCACCCGCTCTGTGGACAACAGGGAGTCTCGAGGGCCCGTGGGAGGGCGTGGGCTGACGACGTCAGTCTTATTTCAAGATTCCGAAGTCAAGGTTTAGTGCTTCAAAGAACCGCCGACTGAAAAGAACCCAGATATCCGATGATGGCCAATCGATGAATGACTTGGGGCCCCCGACGAGGCTCCACTGCCTCCACGGCCCGCCGGCCGGGGCTGGGACTGAGAACCGCGTCACACAAACACGTTTTCTGTTTGTCCGGGGCTGTGCGAGGCGACTTCGTCAGTGGCCACGGAGAGGCTGCCACACCGGCCTTTCGGGGCACTGGGAGGACAGAGCTGGCCCGTGCCACCGTCGGCGCCCGGGGTCCGGAAGCGGCAGCGTCACTGCGCTCCCTGTCGTGGAGACCAGTCCTTCTCGGCCACGCTGGGCTCCGTGAGGAATCTCCGCCCGTTTCACGACAGCCGTAAAGCGCCAGGTCCGGCCAGCCAGGTGTTTGGGGAAGGGGGCCGGGAAGTTCGCTGAGGCCCCAAGAGCCAGCGCGGACATGGCCAGCGAGGAAAGCGAGGCCACGGGGCCCAGCGGTCAGACCGCAGCTCGCAGCCCCTCGACGGGCGGGTACAGGTGCCTGGTGGGGACCCGGCAAGGGGGGCCGTCCCTAGATAAACGTCAACATCCCTGGGGAGGAGACGAACATCTACTGGCCACAGAAGTACCCACGCTGACCTTCACCGAGCACTTCCGCGGGCCAGGCACTTTACTGTCACTGACACCTCACAGCAAGACAGGCCTGGCCCCTGCCCGCCAGGTGACAAAGCTGTGACCCTCCAGGGATGCCCACGTGCCCCAGCACTGCACATGACCTGGTAGGGGAACAGAGAGGGGATGCACGGCCACAGAAGCCCGGCCAGGCCGGCCACGGTCCACGACTCTGGGAGACATGTCAGAGGGACCTGGCTGCAGACACACCTGTCCGAGCACCTGCTGTGCTCCCAGCAGCCGCGGGGAAAGCACATTCCAAGCGGCTTCTCTCCCAGCGGCACGCGGCTGGCCACGAGGCCAGGGTCCGGCCTTCACGTCCCTGCCACCCCAGTCCAGCTATGCCGCCTTCGTTTCCCTGCCCCGAACCCAGAATCTTTCAGCTTTTCTCGGGCTGCTTCTTCCACCCAAAGGCGCTCTGCCCTCACCCAAGCGGGGCGACACCGGCCGTGATTCCACCCCTATGAGCCTCAGCTTAGCAGGAGCTGGAGGCCTCCGTCCACTAGGTCCCTCACTTAGAAGGTGGGGCAGCTCCTGTGGTGACGGGGAGGGGGGCCTGGCCCTGGCTTCTCTTTCTCGTGTGCAGCCGAGTGCGGAGCCAAGGCTCCACCCTGCCCAGGGGACGTCCTGGTGAGGACGCTGCCGTGTCAGTGGGGGCAGCGGGTCTGCATGTGCTGCCAGCACCAGCGACCACGAGGGGCCAGGGCAGCGGAGCCTTCCGTCTGCAGCCAAAGCCCCAGGACCGAGAGGTGCCCACACAAGGGACAACTTGTAATCACTGCCCTGGTGAAAACAGATGTCCCCACTGGCCTCATGAGGGCTCGGCCGGAAGCGGGGTGCCTGCTGCGAAGTCTGGGCGCAGGGAGGGGCTGTGGGCATGCCACCCGGCACCACCCTCCCGTCACGGGTGGGGGGGCGGTGGCCAGAGGGAGCTGGGAGGCAGGGCCTTCCACCGCCCCAGGCCAACAGCGAAGCAGCCTGCAGGTGCAGCTCGGACAGTGGTGACAGGGCCCAGGTGGGTCCCTTCGCCTGTCCCCGCAGGAACCGGACGGAACGTGGGTGTCACCTTTGGGTCCTTTTCGCTCACCCCCAGGCAGAAGGGAAAGGACAAGGTGACCGCATCCTGAGAGCCAGCAGCTACCCGCGGGCATCGGCCACGGAATCCCGCAGCATGCGCCCCCCAGTGCGGACGGCAGGGCGCCCCAGCACACGAAGGCCTGCCACGGCAGACGGCGTCACAGGAGACACGCCCGACAACGTTCCCAACTGCCAATTCCAGGAGGCTGCACCCAGTCTGCAGTCACATCAGCCCTTACGCTTTCTTGTTTTACAAACGTATCAAGAAAAAAAAAGGCAGGCCTCACAGTGCAGAGCAGAATGAGCCCCTGGCCACGCCACGCAGCCGCACCCCGGAGCACCCCGAGTTCCCACCGCCCCAGCCCCTGCCGGGGGGGGGCACAGCCCGCAACCACGGTCCCACGGGAGACGCCCAGCCGCCCCGCTGGTCTCCAACCCAACTGCCCAAGACCACCGACACCAGAACCGCACGTCCACGGCGTGTTTTCCCGGGCTCCCAGGATCAGAGCCGTGTCCCGGGTTTCGGGGGAGTGGCCGTATCAGAGTCCATTCTCCAGCTCCACAGTGTGCAGCGTCTGCACCGCCCACGACAGGACTGGGGGCTGCGGTGTTCCCACGCCGAGAAGCCTTTGTCTCAAGCCCTCGTCCAGCCCGCACTGACCTGGGGCTCCTTCCTCCGCGCCACACCCCCCGCCACGGCCGGCACACACCTCCCCGCGGCCCGGCCGCCCACGGTGACGCCCCCACCTTCACGTGGTAGTGGGCGTCCAGCAGGATGTTTGCAGGCTTGAGGTCCAGGTGCAGCAGGGGTGGGGACATGCAGTGCAGGAAGTTCATGCCCACCGCGGTCTCGTGGATGACACGGAAGCGCAGCTCCCAGGGCAGTGGCTGGGACGCCAGCAGCTTCTCCAGGGAGCCGGTCTCCATGTACTCCATGACCAGCCCCACGGGCTCGCGGCAGATGCCGTACACGGGCAGCACGTAACGGAACTTGGCCACCTCCATCTTCTTGGCTTCCTCCAAAAGCTCCATGCGCTCCCTGAAAAAGAACGCAGAGACGAGAGTCACGCGGGGGTCACCTGTGGTCGCCCGGCCTCTGATGCGAAGCACCACGGCCAAGGACAGCCAGCCGCACGGCCGAGGAAAGCACCACAGTGCACACACGGGCACGTGCGAGGGCATGCACACATGGACAAGGGCACACACGCACATACATGCACACGCATGTACAAAGTGCGCGCACACACACATGGAGCCCACTTTAACGTCGCATGATAAATTCATCCAAAGCCCTCGGCCCCACGGCTGTTCGAACACACCTGTGCATCATTACAGGTGGGAAGGATAGAAATTCTAATTATGATCTGAAACCCGCAGGTAGAACTGAGCCACAGCAAGCTCGGGGCAAGCGAGGTCGATGCTGACAATCCCTTCCTTCCGGATGAGGGCAGAAACGTCTAGATTCAACTAAAAAGCTGTCGTGACAAATTATCCATCTGATGAATGCCATTTACCTGCTTTTTTAGGGCCGACACGCTAGCTGGCCCGATTATTGCTGAATCTAACTCCACACTTAAATTAATGGCACGTCTGTCTGAAGCCGGGCTCTGCTGAGAGCCACCTTAAAAAAAAACTTTTTAATTGTAGTAAAATATACATAACACTATTTATCATTTTAACCATTTGTGAGGACACAACTCCAAAACATCACCTATGGTCACAATGCTGTGACACCATCACCGCTGTCAAACACGAAACGTCTTCACCATCCCCAAAAGAAACCCAGTCGACAGGTATGTCCTCGCTCCCAGCCCCTGCTAAGTGCTTTCCACTTCCTGTCTCTAGAAGCTGCCCATGCCAGAGGCCTGGCAGAAGTGGAGTCACAAAGTCTTTCAGTCACTGCCGATGTCCCTAACCGTGAGGTTTAGCGTGTGTCGAGCCGTCACTCCCGTCCGGCTGTGTGGAGGGACCGCCTTTTGCTCGTCCATCATCTGCTGATGGACACTGGGCTGTCTGCGCCTTCTGTCTACCATGGCCAACACTGTCCTTCTGGGCAGTGGGTGAGACGTCCGCCTTCGCTTCGGTACACACGCCTAGGCGTGACCGACAGGGTCACGTGGTAGGTCCACGGTCCGCCTGCTGGGCGGCGGCACACTGTGGTCCCTGGCCTGCCCGTTGTGTAGAGAAGCCTGGACAGGAAGCCAGTCTCCTGACTCACACCCACACGGCTGTGTCTGCTTTCCACTGCAGGAAGTGTGCAGCCCTGGTCTAAGGTTCCTTCCTGGTGCTGCCCGTGGGTGGCAGGCCACATGCCAGTGCCTGGGTCAGTGTTATCATTCTGGGTCAAAGTCTCCGAGTGCATTCCGGAAAAAAGGCGGACTCCTACGAGGACAGGGCGTGACTATGTGGGCTCTAGGCTGGCGGTTCCCAGGGCACAAGGCACCCGGGAAGCTGGCTGAAATGCAGGGTCCCAGGCCCTGGCCCTGGAGAACGGGTTCCAGGTGGGTGCATAATGTTCTAAAGGAAAATTCCGGAACTACCTGCCCAGACAGGCCCCACAGGAGCCGGGACCTGAGCAGCCCAGCGCCCGCACGAAGCCACGCAGGCGGCAGGTGGGGGCAGCCTCGGAGACGTCCCCGGCACGAGCTTCCTGCCCATAACCCCAGATGGCCTCGGGCCCACTGCAGTGTCTCTTGGAGCTTGAATGCACCCGCTCCCACTTCCTAGCCTACTGGAGGATGCTCACGTACCAACGAAAGAGTCCATTTCCTATCGGTCTGCCTCCTCTGAGGCACAACGTGCTCCTAGATGACCTGACAGCTACGAAAACCACGCTCAGCAAGGAGGTGGCCAGCACAGACAAGCCTGCACTGCACGGTTCACCAAAGGCTGTGGTCCCCAAGCTCGGCCTGCGTTCGGCTCTCAATGGGGACATTGCCATTCGGGCCCTGGGGGCTCAGCCACATCTCAGCCCCTCTGCCCTCCTGTCCACCCCTGCAGCTGAGAGCCAGGGGGACGATCCCCGCGTGTAGACCATCCCCAGGTGTAGACCAGTGACGCTCACCTCGGGGTGACTTTGCCCACAGGGACACTGAGCACTGAGGCTGGAGACACTTTGGTTGTCACATGCAGCGGGTGGGGCCAGGGTGCCACCCTCCATCCTGCAGTGCACAGGACGGCCCCGAGGCACAGTGACCTGGCAAGACCACCAGCAGTGCCAAGTCTGAGAACCCAGCGAAGGCCGGGCTGATGCATCTCCAACCTAATGTAAATAAACCACTGCTGTCCAGAATCGCCCACGGAAGCACCGCTAGCGCATACCTGAATTCCAGTCTGTGTCTAATTAAAATTCGCTTATTGACAAGTATTTACCGAGCACCCTCTACATGTCAGAACTGATGGCAAAGGAGACCCTGCGCCGCCTTCGCCGGGCTCAACTTCTAGGAGAGAAGGAAAATTACACCACGACGAGAAGGGGGGCCGACAAGCAGAGCAGTCTGCGGGTGGCACGGGGACCCAGGGCGTCCGAGCCGGAGGTGGGAAAGGGTGGCGAGGGCGCGGGCGGCACAGAAAGGCTGAGACCTGCCCGGAGGCCCAGGCTGGGGGAGGACTGTTGAGACCTGATGAGTGACCCGATCACCCAGGCTTCCCGCTTCATGGAAGCACAGGGAAGCGGTGGGGTGGGGTGGGTGGTCAGGAGCCGGGTTCTGAACAGGCTCAGGAGCAAAGAATCCTACTGGCCTTAGAAACGAGTGCCTGCCAGGGGTGGACGACATCCCTACGAAACGAAGCTGAATTCCGTGTGGCCTGCTTTCTACTCTGCTCACACAGCCAATCAATGGAAAGCAAGATGTCCACGAGAGTGCCTGCCGGCCTTGGGGGGGCCCTGCCGGCCTGTGGGGGTCTCTGCCAGCCTGTGGGGGTCCCCTGCCAGCCTGTGGGGGTCCCCTGCCAGCCTGTGGGGGTCTCTGCCGGCCCGTAGGGGTTCACTGCAGGCCCCTGGGGGTCTCTGCCGGCCTGTGGGGGGCCCTGCACAGGGCTGAAGAGCCACGCCCCCCTTCAGCAGGACCTCCATAGGTTCTGTGCCTGGAGGGGGTGATGTGGGGGCAGAGCCCAGCCCTGTGCGACAGGCATCTGGAAGACGACAGGCTGGGGCCAAGGTCAAGCATCATTTACAAGGAAGCCGGTCATCTGGGGAGAGAAGGCGATGCCCCTGGCCGGCCCTTTCCGCCTCCCGCGGGGGCCTGGGTGGCTGTGTGCAGGAGGCCAGGGCCACACTCGCTGCCGGCGGGCGGGGCTCCCGCTGGCTGTTTTGTT
>NW_011888995.1:607306-616264 GCF_000151845.1 Pteropus vampyrus | reverse complement strand
TTCCGCCTCCCGCGGGGGCCTGGGTGGCTGTGTGCAGGAGGCCAGGGCCACACTCGCTGCCGGCGGGCGGGGCTCCCGCTGGCTGTTTTGTTAAGAATCAGGTCTGTGACTTCTCGGCTCCTACGGGTTGCTCTTTGAACGTGGCCAACGGCGCCGGGGTTCACGGGCTGGCGTGACGTCGGCCGCAGTTCCCCGTTCGGCAGACAGGTCGAGAGGGAGCCCCCTCCGCCAAGCTGAACGCCTGGAGGCTGAGCCTCCACACAGCAGTGTTTTCTTCCATTCGCCCAAAGGGCTGAAAACACAAAAGTCAGGTGACTTCTGATCACAGAGCTGCTGCGCCCATCAGCCACTCACAGCCAGCTGGCCGCAGGTCACGCCCCGCCCCCGGCGGCCTTCAGCCAGTTCTCCAGAGCCCTCGCCCCTGCCCGCTCCCCTGCCCCGGACCCTTCCCACCCGACAGACCCCCATTTACCTTAGTTAAAATAGAAATAAAAGTGAAAAGAGCCACCGCTGCCAGCTTGCTCCAGAAAGCTGAGCTCGGCTGGGGCTCTGCACAAGTGACACACACCTCAGGGCACTTCGTCAAGGAAAGCCAGCTACCCCGGAAAACAAGGCACTGTCTCCAGGGGCAAATCGCCTTCTCTGTGGCAGCTGATAGGAAATGCCTTTGATCAGAGAAGACCTTGCTGCTCACCACACCTCCCTGGGGCCAGGAAGTGGCCCCCAACCTGGGCCACCCAGCAGGAGGTCCCAGGGGACTGGAGACACTGGTTGCAGCACTCGGGGCTGGCAGGGCACCCCCACCACTAGCACAGGCTGTGTGCAGATGGTCAGCACAAAAACAGTGTTCATCTTGCCTACCGTCACGTCACCGCCAGATCCAAATCCAAAGGACCCGTCCTCTCGGCCTTCCGACAGTCACTCCTGGGGTCCCCTGCTGGGACCACCCACCCTGGCTGGGACACCTCTGGCTTTGGGACGCTACAGCCCTTCCCACGGCAGTATTTATAATTCAATAAGCCTGAACTGGCTGCTGCTAAAGACAGAACTGCTCCTCGCCTGAAAGAAATTACTTTTTTTTTTTTTTCGTCAGTGGTAATCACTTTTTACAATACATTCTCGTCCAAGCTGTGTTTCTGGTTTATGCTGACAAGACAGAAAGAGCTGCAGATCCACTGCTGTGGTCGCTTATTATTTTAGGGTCTGCAGAGAGCCCCACGGTCCTGCGATCGCCAAACAGCACTCTTCACTGCCGGCAGTCAAGCTCCGGGCCGCCCGAACCCACGGACTTCCATCGTAATGAAAGCGCCCTAAAAAACTGTGCCTTGCTAAACACGCGGCTGCGCTCAGGCCCGGTTCAGGGGGACTGGTGTCGTGTTTCTCTGAAAGCACCTCCTCCTTCACCCTTTGGGCAAGGGCTGCACTTCCACTGCCCAGCAGGGATGGAGACGCCCCCCACCCCCCGCCCCCAGGACCCCTTGGTCCCGGACGGAAAATCTCTGGGCATTAACAGGACTACATTGGGGCTCAATCTGTTACAGATCCTTTCTCGACAGCACTTAATTCCACTTTTGCCGCATTCGGGGCTGGTCGAGGTGCCCACCCCAGGGAGGGCAGGGGCGGGGAGGACGGGCAGAGGCAGCTGACGGTCATTTCTAAGGCCTCGGGCCCTCCCGGCTCTGCCAGGAATTAAGTCCCAAGACCAGAGGCCACGGGAAGGCTCCCCTCCCTTTCTAGAAGCATCTCCTCTGTTTGCAGGATGTGGTCTGCGAAACTAGGAAAGCAGCAAACTGGGGGGGAACGGGGAGGTGACGGACAGAGTGACAAAGCTCCTGGAGCGAGAGCCCCGGAACCGCGCGGGGAACAGGCAGCGGGAAACCGGCTCCGCCACTCGCGAGCTGAGGCTCCCAGCGAGGCCTTCCCTGCGCTCACCAACCCCGTCAGGTTCCCAGGGAGCCGGCGAGGGTTCCCACACTGCTATTTTTAAAACTGACAAGAAACGGGCTTGTCCGACTGTCAGCCGTGAGCTCACAGACCCGGGGGCTGCTCAGGCTCGCCCCGACGAGCTGGTGCCGGTGGCACATTAGCTGCTGGGCTGGCGCCCGGCCCGGCCTGGCCCACAGTTACTCAGGGCTTCCTCTCAGCCAGCGGCTGGGGCTGGAGGCAGGGGGCCTCCGGAGCCCCCCTGTTCTGGCCCAATGGTCACACCCCACCCCTACACTCCTCCCAGGACCCCCTAAAGGGAGTCAGCCATAAGAAGCAGATCAACACAGCAGCCCCGACACCCAGGACCCTCGGGGGTGTCGGGGGCTGGGCAGCCCCGGCCTTCCCCGGTGAAGTATGCACTCACACGGCCTGGAGGGCCTGCTGCTGCTAAGGGATGGCATGAAGGCTGGGGCCGGGGCTGCAGCAGGGAGTCCCCGGCCTGCCTGGGGGCAAGGAGCCAACCAGAATCGGCCTGGCCCACACCTGTACCTGGAATGGGTCCCGATGTAATGAGCAGAGGGGGTGAAAGCAGCCCCCTCCTGCCTGGGAAGAAAAGGCCGGTGCTGGGACCGGTCTCCAGAGACGAGGGCAGGAACCTCTAAGGTTTGGTGGGCGGCTGCGGAAAGCTACTTGTCCTGTGGTCGCCCGGGAGAGGCCCGTAGGTGATTTCTCCTGTTTATTCAGCCTCCCCGCGGCAGCTCCCCACCGGGGGGGGGGTGGGGGGTGGTCTGCCATGTTTTCCTCCATCTCTCCCTGCCCCCCAGTTTCAGATCATGCCTAGGAAGCGCCCAGGGAGGCTGCACCCAGCACCCAAGCCCCCGCGGCAGGAGCCAGAGGTGCCACCTTCACACAGCAGGGTCCAGACCTAGCCCGGAGGGGGAGAAGGCTGGGGGCTAAAACCAGGAACCCCGGGAAACCCTAGTCCCCTCTCCAGGGAACAGTGTGCAAACAGCAGGGTGGGGACGGATGGGGACGGATGGGGACGGATGGGGACGGATGGGGACGGATGGGGGCGGATGGGGGCGGATGGGGGCAACGCATCAAAACAGCAGGGGGCCAACCTGCAATATTTGGCAGGGCGGGAACAAAAACTAGCCAGGACTCTGAAGACTGCACTGCAGCACCCCCCTTCTACTCGCCCCTCCTCCCCACCCCAAACCTCAGCGGGAAGAACACACGTCTTAGGAGAAGCTCAAGCTGTGTCCAGGCAATGATTAAGCTACAGGCGTTTTCTCTGACCATCTTCTCAACCGGAGAAGCCTGCCGTGCCCGGCGGCAGAGAGCAGGTGAACAGCTTCCTGCTGGGCGATGCTGACCTCCACCTAGCCGCCCAGTACGTGCCACCACCTGCCTGGTTGGGGCAGGGCAGGAAAGACTTCCAGTTAAAGGACAAAACACTTTTCAACCAGGCTATGCGAGATCACAAGTGACCCGCCTCAAGTGGAGAAACCCTACCTCCAACGGGGCCACCCAAGAACCGAGGGCCTGGTCGCTGGAAATAACAGATTCCACAGATGCAGGCCGATGAGTCAGCCTGGGGACCGGCTTGTCTGCTGGTGGGAAAACCTCCACCGATAAATAAGACTCACTTCCACCGCCAGGCTCCACCAGGCAAAGGTGCCCAAGCGCGGAAAAAACATCCCACTGGTGACAGTCTCACCTTTCAGGATCTCACCACCCACCGGCTGGCAGTCAAAGCAGTTTGCATTTCAACAAAATAACCACAGCGCCTCTCCGGGTCCGAGGAGGCCCCAGGAGGCCCCAGGATCCGCCGACAGTGAGGGAAGAGCCTGTGCAGCGTCACAAGCACCTCGCCCTCGACTTGTTACTGATCTACTGCAGTTCCCCCAAAACACTGGCTTTCAGGCTTACAGCAAAAAGCCGCGCATCTACTGCATGACCTCCTAGGCCAGGACGAAAACACGCAGGCCTCTTCTTCCCAAGCGGGTTCATCCCTGCATACGGGGGCAGCACGCTGCCGTCCTCTGTCCCCTAGTCCTGGGGACACACACAGCTACCTGGGACATCGCCACCGTCCTACAGTGAAAAGATGCCCCATCACTCAACACCCCGAGGATCAGAAACCCCGTCTCTGAGACAGCAAAGGCTGGGCGGGGTTGGAAAGGAGCTGCTCTTCGGGGTCTGTGTGTGCCGGGGCGGGTGTGTAAGGGGGCTCTCCGTACAGGACGCAAACCAAACAGAAGTCCCATACAGAACGCAAGCTACACCCAAAGATAAGTCATTTAAATGTGCTCGATGGAAGCGTGCGTATAAATTATTAAAACGCAACCGCAAACAGTGAAAAACGAACCGAAGAGAGGCCTCCCAGGCCCCCCTCCCACCCCCACGCCCGGAATTATGCACAGACCACAAAGGACCGACCGAAAGTAACCGAGGCGGCCGCGCGGCCGGGCCACGCCGGTGCTTCCGACCGAAATAATTACGGTCTTACGCCAATTTGTGCCCCAGCGTAAATTACTAAGTAAGTCGAACGGAGCCTCACTCCCTCACAAAGCCCGGATCCCCACACGGCAATTTCCTAAGCCGGGCGCAGACCGCAGCGCCCAGGTGGGTCTCGGGCGCGCCGGACGCGCCTCCGAGGGGCGCTCGCGACCCCCAAACGCACGCCGCACGGCAGCCAGGTGACACGGCTGGGCACTTTCCAAGGTCTGGGGCAAATGCGGACCCCCGAGGTCCCCGCTGGGAGCCGCGGCCTGGGGGCCGGGCGCGCGCAGCTGCACAGGGAGCTCGCCAAGCCCCGTGCCGCGCGCACCCCGCCGGGGCTGCGAGGCCTCGCACGCAGGAAAAGGGGGGCCCTCGGAACCCGAGCGCCGCGACCCCGGCCCGCCCCCGCCGACCGCCCGGGCCGCTGACCTGTCGTCGACGTGCAGGCTCGGCGAGCACTTGATAGCGAGCCACGTCTTCCAGTGGACATGGCGCACCTTGTACACCTGCCCGAAGCCGCCCGAGCCGACCTTCTCCCAGCCCGCGAACTCGTCCGCCTCGAAGGTTCGCAGAAGCCCCAGGGCCCACGGGCTCCCGCTGTCGCCCTCCATCGCGCTCCTCTCGCCGCAGACCCAGCAGCGCCGAGGAGCGGCGACCGCCCAGGTGCTCAGGTGTGCGCCCCGCCCGACGACGTCACTTCCGCCGCCGGCCCCGCCCCCGGGAGCCGGGCCCCTGAGGACCCACCGAGCAGGGGCGCGCGGGGTGCTGAGAAGGGCCGGGCGCGCAGCCGCTGTCCCGCAGACCCGCGCGCGTTGACATCGTTGCGGAGTGCGGGCGGGCGGTGGCGGGAAGTAACTCGCTGTTTTCCCCCGCGCCACCACTTCTCAAAACTTGGCAAAACCAAAAGGAACAAAGAGGATATTACACCGTGATATGGACTTTGATACCATCCACTGATCTTATTCGGATGTCTCCAGATTTACCTGTCCTCGCTTGCGTGTCTTAGGTTCTACACGCGTTATCCCCTGCGTGGGTTTGCGTCTCCACGCTGAACATTCCGTCACGCACAGACCTCCTGTGGCCCTTTGAAGCCGAACCCCCAAACTCTGACCCTCACTGATCATTCCTCGATTTCTAAACGTGTGTTATTTCAAAAATTTGTTGTATTTGCACACAGAAATCATCTAGTGTGAGAGATCTTTGGGAATTGGTTTTTTCACTCAGCATAATCCCTTGGAGATTCATGTCTCTTTTTTACACTGAAGTTTTCACTTCGCAAGTAACTTTTTAAACCCCAACAGCAAGTCTAAAGTCCGCCCCTCCGTTCCAAAGGCAGCGGGGATTCCCTCGTCCTTTCCTAGAAAACAGCGTCTTTTTACACGCAAAACAGAATGCTGGAGAAAGGAAGGGTGTTTTTCCACCTCTGGGGAAAAACAAGTCCCCAGCCTGAATGCACCCCCACTCTCAGATATCTGGGTCAGAGGCTGAGCAGTGTAATTGCAGACTTTCGTGCCTAAAAACCACTCATTCCTGTGAGTCTGTACGGTGAGCAAAGGCTTATTCCTGGCTGACTGAGGTGAATAATGAGGACTGGATGGGGAGAGAAAAGGGGGAGCATTTGAATGACATTAACTGTATCGTTGTGTTAGTCACCCCAAAAGGAGAGGTTTCTTAGCACGCACATGGAAGTCTCAGACATAGCTTCTGCAGCCCTTACCTTCCACCGGGCACATAATCATCTTATTTTACAGCCAGTAATCGAGCTCCGAGTCTGCTTTGTTAACAGCCCTCCCCTGGCCACTGGGGCTCCCGTTCCTGGGTGCTCACTGGTGGGAACGTGACAGGGCTTGCCCCGGCCGCTCAGGCAGACCAGGCAACCTCGTCCTTTGCCACATAATCCTGCTATCGAAATTGATCTTCCTGAGACTGGAGTGGCAAGTGGTTATTTCAAGCTTGTTTGTAGCAAAGGTAACTAGCATTTGAACTAACGTTTTTTAAGATAATCGAGATTTTGAATCTATAAAGATAACTTGAAAGTAAACACTGTCATTACTTAGGTGGAAAAAAAATGAACTGACTACAAGTGCATCATGCACACCGTTTCCTAGGTTCAGGGCGGGCACTGTTCTCCAGACTCTGCAGACTCGAGTCTCAGCTACATGGCGTTGAGCAGCATAGGGGACCGACAATGCTCGCCAGTCTAAAACACCCCAATTCCGTTTATTGAGCCACCTGCGTGCTTTGCTCGACAAATATTTATGGAGTATCTGCTGTAGGCCCCCCGTGGCCAGGGAACCAGGGCCCACAGAGACCTCCACACCAGCCCTTACCTGCAAACAGAGAAAGGACAAAGATCACAGGCGGCCAGGGCTGGGTGGGGCTGGCCCGGCTCCTCCCCTGGACTTGGCTGTGTTCCCAGCACAGGCCCCTCACCCCACTCTGCAGTCAGTTTTTTAATCCGTTAAAGGAAAACAAAGTTCCTTTCAGAAATTGTGAGGACAGGAGGGGTTTTAAATCTTCTGGGATTATAGGAGAGTAATTGTTATTTATGTCGATGGTCATTGGTCATTGGCAGGTAAGGTGACATTTCCAAGAATAAAAGGAATTTCCAGTGGCAAAAACTTAATGATTATTTTAGTGTTGTTTATTTTATAATGCAAGGGGATAAACCTTCATGGTTACTCCATGGCCATCCAGGAACCCCCAAAGAGTGTTCGGATTTAGAAGATATCTTCCCATTTTTGAGAGAAAACTTGGTATTACATTATGAGACTAAAATGTCTACAGAGAAGAACATATTTAGTCTTATTTTGTTGTGCAGACAGTTAACAAAAACACATAGCAAGTAACAGTGACAGACTAGGTGAGAAAATTTTAAATGAACACAGGTTGGGATGATTTAATCATTTAAAAGGCACAAAAGAGAAAGATCTGTCATTCTTGAACTATTTTAATACTTGTAGGCTTTTTAAAAAAACACAAATCCTAAAATAGCAATTACGTATGAAATTAAGCATCTATAAATTGAAATTGAAAGCTTACAGCGTTAGCTTTAAAATACAATAAATCTTATCGGAATATTAAATACGGCAAAATGTATATTAAATTTTCCATCTTAATGAGCTGTAGCAGTCTTCTTAATAAACAAAGAAACCTTGTCCATAATTTTGTAAGCATTCATAGTCTCCCAAATGATTGAGCCCACAACAGTGTCAATAACTTCTATCAATGAAAACTTTTATTCAAAGCATAAAGTTTCACTTCTAATACATTTTAGGTAAAAGTAGAAGTGGACTGGTTTAAAGAAAAATATGATGCTATATGAGTTCACTTATATGTGGAATCTAAAGAACAAAATAAAACAGACTCATAGGTTAAGAATAAAGGCGGCTATCAGACGGGAGGGCTGGGTGATAAAGGATTAAGGTGTGGGAGTCGGGAGTCACACAGTAGTCATGGGGGAGGAAAGGGGGCGGCGGGGGCGGCGTGAAGCACAGCATAGGGAATAATCCCGCCGTCACTACGTATGGTGCCAGGTGGGTGCTAGACTAATGGGGCAGGGGAGAAGCACTTCTTAAATTAGATAAAGCTCTAACCACTGTACTGTATGCCTGGAACTAACCTAATATCGAACAACTCTAATTGAAAAATTAAAATTTTAAAAAAAGGAAAATATGAGACTAATAGTGCAATTTTGCATCTCCTCGCACATGGCGAGGAGGCCTCGGCGAATGAATGCGACATCTGTGATGTGCCAGGGTGGTCTGCGCCAGGAAATGGGTCGGCGCAGATCCGACAGCTGCCAGCGTGGAGCCCCGTGACGGGGGAGGGCCAGCGGGGAAGGCAGTGCCAGCCGCCGGGCATCTGCGGACCTCTCCCCTAAACCTTCCCCAGTCCGCTTGCTCCTGCCTTGCGCACTGGACCGCACGTCTCAGCAGGCGCCCCTCTTGGCCAGGTCGCCAGGTGTGCCCGGCTCGGAGGGGCTGTCCCCTTCACGTGGCCGTTTAGCACTGCGCGCTGACCCTGCCGAGCTGGGCCAGGGCCGGGAGCTGCCTCCGCGCCCCGCCGTGGGGACCGGACCGACCCTGCAGGCCGAGGGGAAGGCAGGTACGCGGACTCTGCCGGGCGGGCCCTGGCAGGGTGGCCGTGGGCGCGTTCGCCAGTCCCCGACGCGGGGCGTGGGGGGTCCCTGCGCAGAATAACCGCGGGGCTCCAAGGAGACGGTGCGCCTGGCGTATACCAGGCGAGCATAACTGTGCCGGCCATTGTCACGTCTGGTGGGCGTGCTGCTGAGCGGGGTGTAAACCATCTTTGTCCTCCTCACGGTCCCCGGAGCAGCCCGCGGGGCGAATGGCTCGCTTCGGGCCTGCAGCCAGCCTGGGACTGACGGAGCTCCGGACTTGGAACGAGGCCAGCCCCTCGAGGGTCCTCCCGCTGGAGCCGGCCGCCGGGACGGGACAGTGGGGCCGAGCCGCCCGGGCGCGTCCTGCCCGGCCCGCTCCCTCCCTTTCTCCCTGCCCCTCCCCC
>NW_011888995.1:601371-606750 GCF_000151845.1 Pteropus vampyrus | reverse complement strand
TGATTCGGGAGAACAGGGCGGCAGACGCGCGACCCCTGGCAAGGATCGCCAGAGCCACGCCGGGAGTCGCGGGAGACAGGAAGTGGGGGGACCGACACCCACTAAAACTTTTCTCAAGGGCATATTTTCTGTCACACAAACCTCCCTTTTCAGAGCTGCCTCCTCTCACCCCAGTGGTCCCACGCCTGCCCCCCCCCCAGTGTCTTCCTGTAAGATCTTTTGTTCCATGCCCTGGGGACGCAGTGCGTAGAGGCTGGAGGCCTCGCGCCAGAGATGCACATTAGGCAGGTGCTTGTTGGGCTGCAATGATAAAACCCCGGTAGTGTCAGCACCCTCACCCTGCACCCCTGCTCCTAAGTGTTGGGGCTCTTTAAAGCCAAGCCCCCTCTTCTCTCTCGCTAGCCACCCACCTCTCCACTCCCCGGTGACCTCCGCCAGGCCACTGTCTCAGTTTCCGCCTACTCAGCAAAGACTCCTGCCTTTTACCTCCAGCGGCAGACCCCAAAATTTAGCCTGGCACCCACCCTCAGCACATCTGAGATGAGCCTATGATCGTTACCCCCAAACTGGTTCTTCCCAGAGACTCCCACCTCCGTGCATAAACTGCCTTCTGCTGTGAAGGCCAGAACCCAAAAGCATCTGCAGCACCTCGTGGACCCCCAAGAACCAGTCCATCGCCAACAGCCCCACCTTCGACCCCGACAAGAGGAGAGCCTGCCGGGCATGCTCCTAAGGACCCCAGTCTGGTCCTGCCCATCGGAACAGGGCAAGGGGGTACCCACTATGCAGGATCAAGCTCTGGGTATCGGTGACCCCAGAATCCCAGCCCCAATGTCCCCAAGCTCACCCTCCAACTGCAGCACACTGGTTCATCCTCCGGGGGTGACCCCATTATGGGTATGAGTGCCCTAAGGCCCCAGGTGTGGCCAGAGAAGCTGTCTGCAGGGGACGTGGGGTCCCCCGTGGGCCCGGGAGGACCCCTAAGCTGGAGAGCGCGGCAGTGTGAGAGTGCCCAGCTGGGGTCTGGCCCTGGGTTGTGAGGTGTGTTCGTCAAAGCAAGAGGACAGAGCGCATTTTAATGTTTTGTCAGCTCGATTGAGAACTTTCAACAATTTGGACACGTGGCACGTGGGCGTGAATTTGTCCCCTTCCCCAGCAGAACTGTCCACACGGTCTGGTCACCAAGACACTCGCTCTTCCCTTGTTAGTCTCCTGATGGAACTCCGAGCCCCGCGCCAGCCCCTGGCCTAAGTCCTGGTCATTCTCAGTCTGGGTCAAACAGGACTCCCCCCCAATTCAGGATGGCACGGGCCTCTCTAGCTCCACCCGCTAGTCTCTACTGCTCTCAGTCGTCTGCCCCGCCCCTCGCCTCTCACAGATCCTCTGACTCAGGCCCCCCAGGGCCTTTGCACAAGCTGTCCTGTCTGTCAGGAAAGGTCAGCTGAGGTCTGGCCTACCCCTACTCAGCCCATCTCCCTGTCTTTCCCCCAAGTCCCAGACTCGGCCAGATGCCTCTGTTACAAGTTCACAGGCAGGTGGCTGGGCGCATCACCGTGTTTATTGAGGGGCTGCTGATTGATACCTGGCTCCTCCACTCTGGGCCCCTTGGGGCCAGTGGCCTCTGCACTCCCCTGGCAGAGGTGTTTGGATGGCCCCACCCTGCCCCCCTGTCCAGGTTCATCACTGACCACCCCACCCACTCTGTTCTGGCCACACTGGCCTTTTGGCTCTCCCAAAAGCCAAGTGCTGCCTTTCTCAGACCCTCTGCTGGTTGGGCTCCTCCCTAATCCTGCGTGGGCCACACCCACCTTCGCCTCTTTCTATTCAGAGTCACCTCCTCACCGAGGCGTTCTGAGGCAGCCCATCTAAACAGCACCGGTCCACTCTGACTCCATGCCACCCCCTCTCTGCTGACGCCCCCTAAAACGCCTGATGCTTCGTTACTCAGGGGTGAGTCCTGCCGGGGTTGCCTCCAGGACACCCCACAGTGCCGGGGCAGACCGGAAGTGCTCCCTAAGTCAGACGTTCCCAAACGTGCTCCCCACAGGGCACCCTAGTGTCACAGTGATCTTTCTACAGAGTCCCTGGGCCCAAAGGAGTGACCAACAGTTTCCCTTATTAGGTTAGGATCAAACAACTTAAAAAAGATTCATGAGAAATCGATCTGGCAGTTCCTCAAACAGTTAAGCATAGAATTACCAAATGGTCTAGCAATTTCATTCAGAGGTACACACTCAGAAGAACTGAAGGCAGGAATTCAAACAGGAACTTGGACACGAATGTTCACAGCAGCGTCATTCATACCTGCGAAAGGTTGTCCACTCATGGACGCACGAATGAGCACAATGTGGTCTGTCAACACAACGGAATATTATTCACCCGTAAAAAGGGACGAAGCACCGACACCCGCTGCAGCATGGATGACCCCCGAGGACGTCACGCTGCGTGAAAGAAGCCAGACGCAAAGTGCCACGTGTTACACGAGTCCACGTGCGTGACAGTTCCGGAACAGGCAAACGCACAGCAGGGCCGGGGGAGGGAGGCTGAGGAGCAGCTGCTTAATGGCTGTGGGGTCCTTTGGGGGCGATGACAACGTTTTGGAAGCAGATAGTGGTGGTGGTTACACAGCATTGCGACTGTACTAAACGCCACTGAACTGTCCACTTAAAAATGGTTAAAATGATACATTTTATATTTTGTATATTTTACCACAATAAAAAGGTTCATTTTATGTTCTAAGACTTAGTTGTTTGTTTGTTTTTTAATAATTCACATAAATTGAAGAAAAAATTGTGTCATTCTTCAGGAAGCACAGTTATGGGGTGGCTGCACGACTTCCCACACCCCGGAATCGCTCGGGACCAAGCCGCCCTCGTCTCTTATCCCACACTGACGTTCACAGCGTAATTGCTTTCGATGGCAACGAGCCCAACTTTGCAAGGATAGGACATCATCAAAAGGGATGTAGCACAATCCAATGCTGCACGCGTGAGTTACCTGGAGTCAGCTTCCCGCGGGGTTCCTGACAGACTCCACGGGTTCCTTCCGAAACTTCAAATACCCCGCTGCAGCCCTGTGGGTTCTCAGTGCTGACACACGCTGGCTGGTTTGATTCACAGGACAATATGAGCCCGTGAAATGACATGAGCCTAGAATTTTAAAATGATGAGAAGAGCAAAGGACAACCTTGTCATGCAGCTCGGGACCCACACTGGGTCCCGTCCATGTGCAGATTACCCAGCTTGATGGCAAGAGCAGGGCCTGTAAAATCTCTTTCCGGTGCTATACCAACTTCACGCCGACGCATGTCATCAGGACAAAACCTACCGAGGAAACGGGAACCCCTGAAACCCGAAAACCAGCTTTGATTTTTTTGAGACCAAGACAGGGGCCAAGAGAAGAAGAACACACATTTCCTGTACCAGCCATCTTCGACGTCATCGACCCGGGCCACCGTAAAAGGAAGCAGAGCTTCGGAACAGGTAGTGACCACGCTGCGTGGTGAGTGGCTGCCTGAGTGCCTTAAAATGACCCAGGGCAGCCGGATCAAGGAAGCGGCTTTGTCCCTCACACTCCCAGGCGTGTCTGGAAAAGCCATTTGATTTTCCATGGTGGGCCTGGGCCTGGAGCGTAAAGCCAAAGACAGAGTTGTCCGCTCCAGGTTATAAAGGTCAGGATCAGATCTGGTGTCATTAGCGGTGGTCTTAGGTAAAGCTGGGACTGAACCCATCTTACCTAAGGCGGGGCGACACCCAGAGGGCTCCAGAA
Source organism: Pteropus vampyrus (assembly GCF_000151845.1). Taxonomy (NCBI): domain Eukaryota; kingdom Metazoa; phylum Chordata; class Mammalia; order Chiroptera; family Pteropodidae; genus Pteropus; species Pteropus vampyrus. The sequence continues at coordinate 602,982 of NW_011888995.1, read as the reverse complement.
ACACAGCCACGTCCCTTCCCGTCCCTTCCGGTGCTAGAAGCCTGTGCTGGGAAGTATTGTGACAGGAGAGGTGACTTTGGAAAGCCCATCAGCAGAGCCCGACAGAGAGGTCCAGGGACCAGAAAGTGGCCTGCAGCCCTTGCTTTAGTGTTCCCAGGCGTGACCAGTTAAGTGCCCACTGGGAACAGCGGGTTGGCCTTCCTCGCCCAGAGCTCACAGCCTTGGGGGTGGGGCTGGTGATGGCTGATGGACCCGGCAGAACTGTAGGAAGAAGCCCAGCTGGGAGAGGCCTACACTTGGGGTTCATGGCTATCCTAAATGATGGGGCCCATGGGACATGGGGCCAAGCCCAATGACAGAGCACAGACGCTGGGCAATGCTTGGTGCAGCCGACCCCCGCCGTGGACGTGTTCCTGGGCCCCAGGGAGACAGAGCTGCAGAAACGATGTTTCCGAATGCCACACTGGCCCCTCCAGGAGAGCCAGACGCTCCGTTGGGGTGGGCTTAAAGCTGTGAGTTGCCTGTGGGGTCTTCACACCTGATTCGAGGGGCTCGGCCGCCAAACTAGCAGGAACAGAGGACAGAGGTAAGGAAAGCGATGATATCGAGTGGATGGCCAGAGCCTCGAGACTTCGCTGCGTCCCCTGGGACCGGCTGGGGAGGAACTTGGGGGCTGGGTGCCCACGAGACTGCGGAGACCCACCGTTACGGACTGGATCGTGTCCCCCCAAAGCCACGTTGCAGCCCTCACGCCGGGACCTGTGGATACGAGCTTACTTGTGACAGCGTCTGTGCAGATGACCCGGTTAAGGTGAGTCCCGGGGCTGGGTCCCCCTCCGCTAGGACTGCTCCCCCATAAAGAGGGGAGAGTAGGCAGATAGCTCTGTGCGGAGGGACAATGACACGCACACAGGGAGAAGACGGCCACGTGGCAGGAGGGAGGCCTCCGCCGAGCACAGCACAGCAAGGGCGCCGGCAGACTCTGGGAGCTGGAGTGGGCGAGGGGCCCCCAGCCTGAGCCTTCGGGGAGCAGGGCCCTGTGATACCCGAGCCTCCTGTTATGGTGCTTTGATGAGGCAACCCCAGGAAACTAGTACACTCACCTAGATCGATCTCCTCGTCACAGTTACAAGGACCCTCATTTTATCCAAAAACAAGAGACAGTGATTTTCCCCGTGTCCGCGCTGGGCCTGCTGGCCTGCCGCGCGCAGCTGGTCGACAAGCCCCCTGGGGGCCTGTGATCGTTAGCTTCACGTGTCAACGCCTGTCCGTGGCCTTCAGACGGAAGGAACAGTGCTTCTCCCAGTCTCTAGCTTGCCGATTCCCACTACAGATATTGCGACCCGTCAGCCTGCAAAACGGTGTGAGCCGATTCCTGATAATACACACAGACGTATGCACGCACACGCACACGCACACGCACGTATGCACACACACGCACACCTTATTGGTCTGTCTCCCGGGCCTTAAAGTGTTTCCGTTTCACGTCAACCCTGTTTTCTAAAGCTAACCAGTCTTTCCATTGGCAAAACCGGTAGACTCATCTTTTCGCCGGCCGTCTTGTGGTTTACATTTTGTTTTTGTTTTAGAGCCAGTCCCAAGCCAGCACCG
>NW_011888995.1:598751-600686 GCF_000151845.1 Pteropus vampyrus | reverse complement strand
GGGAGGCCTCCGCCGAGCACAGCACAGCAAGGGCGCCGGCAGACTCTGGGAGCTGGAGTGGGCGAGGGGCCCCCAGCCTGAGCCTTCGGGGAGCAGGGCCCTGTGATACCCGAGCCTCCTGTTATGGTGCTTTGATGAGGCAACCCCAGGAAACTAGTACACCCACCTAGATCGATCTCCTCGTCACAGTTACAAGGACCCTCATTTTATCCAAAAACAAGAGACAGTGATTTTCCTCGTGTCCGCGCTGGGCCTGCTGGCCTGCCGAGCGCAGCTGGTCGACAAGCCCCCTGGGGGCCTGTGATCGTTAGGTTCACGTGTCAACGCCTGTCCATGGCCCTCAGACGGAAGGAACAGTGCTTCTCCCAGTCTCTAGCTTGCCGATTCCCACTACAGATACTGGGACCCGTCAGCCTGCAAAACGGTGTGAGCCAATTCCAGATAATACACACAGACGTATGCACGCACACGCACACGCACACGCACGTATGCACACACACGCGCAGCTTATTGGTCTGTCTCCCGGGCCTTAAAGTGTTTCCGTTTCCCGTTAACCCTGTTTTCTAAAGCTAACCAGTCTTTCTATTGGCAAAACCGGTAGACTCCTCTTTTCGCCGGCCGTCTTGTGGTTTACGTTTTGTTTTTGTTTTAGAGCCAGTCCCAAGCCAGCACCGCGAAGGCGGCTGCAGCAAACGCGCAGTCAGCCTCCCGTGCTGGGACAGGCCCCTGGCAGGAACGAGCGGAGGAATCGGTTCCCTCCTCTCGAAGCTGCACAGGCCGCATTAAAACGACGTTGAGACGGGCCGTGTGAAGGTCAGGCTGGCCGCCCTGCCCTGCTCCCCGCGGGTGGAGGGTCCCGCTTTCGCTGCCTCCTCTTCCCACGCCCCCTGCCCAGGACAAGGCTGCACCCCCGCCCCCTGGGGAGTCACCGACCCCCAGGGCTGTGGGTCCCGCCTGCCTGCTGCTCTGCCGACGGGGACCCTCCTATCACTGCTGCAGATCAGACCTCACCAGTCAAGACTCTTCTCCCCAAGGTGTCTATGTGGAAAGGAATTCTCCTTGAGAACCTGTGCCAGGTTCTCAAGGGAGCGGTTCCCCGAGGTGGCCACCTGCCATCTGTGGGCCGAGCGTGGGGATTGCAGCCGTGTCTGCTTGGGAATCAGGATGACTCTCAACCAGTCACTCGACAGATATTTGTGGTGTGCCTGCGCCGTGCCAGGCGCTGCCCCCGTCACAGAATGTCCTGCCTCGGTGAAATCCCAGGTCCCCGGCCTGAGGAAAGCAGGCAGCAGGGTACCGCGGCCAGGGCCAGACCATGGTATTCCAGCCCTGCGGGTCACCGGGTGCTCCTGACTCAGCTTCCCCCTCTGTAGAATGAGGAAGGAGAAACGAAGGTCCCTATTTCACAGACCTGGGGGGATTAAATAAGCCTGCGTGTCTTCAGAACGTCCACCGCATGTCCCGTGCCCTGCGTGTGTCAGCTGTCTTCATTCTGGGCTGCTTTCGTGAGCTTTCAGTGATGCACCAAAAACACCCAATCTGCTGCCTTTTCCTACCGAAGGAGACAAATATAACATCAAATTATATCAAATATTCAACGAGAGAGCAAGTTATAGGCATTAACATAACGAGCCCCATTTCTGTCCAAATGTTATACAATTTATAAGCAAAAGACTGGAAGCAACCCAAATGCCCACTGACGGGGCGCTGGGCGCATCATCACCACTCGTCCACACGGAGGAGTACGATGCAGCCAGGAAAAGGGGCACAGTCTCTACACACGGCTCTGCAGTGATCAGAGAGGTCTCCGAACAGAGCGAGGTGGAGGGGAGCACAAACTGTGCAACGTTGTTTATCCAAGACGGGCGGAGACTAGGAACGCAGCCGCTGTCCGTCTGAAGATCTATCATCTAGCTGGCTGGCTGTCATCTACCT
>NW_011888995.1:588382-598701 GCF_000151845.1 Pteropus vampyrus | reverse complement strand
GCGGCCAGGGCCAGACCATGGTATTCCAGCCCTGCGGGTCACCGGGTGCTCCTGACTCAGCTTCCCCCTCTGTAGAATGAGGAAGGAGAAACGAAGGTCCCTATTTCACAGACCTGGGGGGATTAAATAAGCCTGCGTGTCTTCAGAACGTCCACTGCATGTCCCGTGCCCTGCGTGTGTCAGCTGTCTTCATTCTGGGCTGCTTTCGTGAGCTTTCAGTGATGCACCAAAAACACCCAATCTGCTGCCTTTTCCTACCGAAGGAGACAAATATAACATCAAATTATATCAAATATTCAACGAGAGAGCAAGTTATAGGCATTAACATAACGAGCCCCATTTCTGTCCAAATGTTATACAATTTATAAGCAAAAGACTGGAAGCAACCCAAATGCCCACTGACGGGGCGCTGGGCGCATCATCACCACTCGTCCACACGGAGGAGTACGATGCAGCCAGGAAAAGGGGCACAGTCTCTACACACGGCTCTGCAGTGATCAGAGAGGTCTCCGAACAGAGCGAGGTGGAGGGGAGCACAAACTGTGCAACGTTGTTTATCCAAGACGGGCGGAGACTAGGAACGCAGCCGCTGTCCGTCTGAAGATCTATCATCTAGCTGGCTGGCTGTCATCTACCTATCATCCATCCACCATCCATCCATCTATCCATTCATCCATCCATCCATCCATCCACCATCCATCCATCCATCCATCCATCCACCATCCATCCATCTATCCATTCATCCATCCATCCATCCATCCATCCACCATCCATCCATCTATCCATTCATCCATCCATCCGTCCATCCACCATCCGTCCATCCATCCATCCATCCATCTGTCCGTCCGTCCATCCATCCATCCGGTCTGCTACTATTTTAAAAGCAAGCACCGGGAGAACCACCCGTAAGTCTAGTGGACGCTAAGCTCAGGGAGAGACTAGGAGGACGTGGGATGCAAACACGTCATTCATTGCGTGTGTCCCATTTTATAGATTTGACTTTGGAACCACACAAATATTTTGTATATTTATAAAACAAATCAACTTAAAAAAAATCAATCCCTAAATATCAGGAACAAAATAAGACAAACGAATCACATGTGCATCCACTGGTGGCCTCACCAACCAGGACAGGACTATTCCAGGTGGTTTGAAACTGTGGACGTTTGAAAGTCACTCCTAGTGGAAAATTAAGCTAAGGATAAAAAGAACCACGTGAAAGAAAGAAAAGAGCTTTTCAGTAATCGTGCCGTGGGCGCCGTCGTTTGGAGACCAGTGTGTGCTAGAGGATAAAGTAAATGTGATATTCAAACTCTCGCTGTCACCTGTCACAGCGAACGGAGAGTTTGGGGCAGGAGAACAGAAATTAAGGAGTGCCGAACTCGAAAGGAATGTACCAGTACGGAACAATCAGCAAAATCGATAAAAACGGATAACGCAAACGTGCTCTCAGTTGAGCTTGTCGCCTGTCCTAATGCGAGGACGCATCTGGGGGCGCTGCTCTCTCCCCGCTGGGTACCTCCTGCCGACGACCTTTATGTGAGTGTGAAAGACCCATGTCGACCACAGTGAGATGCAGTATTTCACGCAGTGTACCTTTAGGCCATTGTAAGACCAAAAGGTGTAATATATTATTCAAAGTTTACTGACTGTTTCTTAAAATGCCAACCGCTCCCCAACTGATCGGTTGCTTCTACCATAAGCAATGATGGGAGTTCTCGGTTTTTATTATTAAAGGCCGGCAGAACATACGTTTCTATAATCGTATCACCATTTCAAAGTTATGAAATGACACTAGCTCCAAGTCACACATGGAATTAATAAGGCCTGCAACGAGGGTGGCCATGCTTTCGGCCACCGAGTCCCATTCCGAGTCTCCGTCTGGAGGCCTGGGAGGCGCGTGCAGTAAAGTCACCCCCACCCCATCCTAGCACGTGGGTCAGGTGACATCCCATATGCTTATGACTTACTGAGCAAATGCAGTTCTCTGAGGCTGGAGGGAACTCAGATGAAAGTGACTTTAATTAACATGATCTTTCAATTCTTTTCAAACGCACCTGTGCTTTGTGACTTGTTTCGTTTGTCATTTAAGGCTTAAACAAACGATGCATTATTTAAATGCTCGTTTTCAATTTGTTGAGGGAAAAGTCAACATTTATTATTAAAGAATATGGCTCAAATATATGACCTATCAGAGGTCTGACTGTAGAATAATGAAAAAAACAATTCACGGCATAAACCTTTATGCTCAGATGGCCCCCACGGCTGACGCGAAGGCACTTTGCGTTATGCTGTGTGCGCCTGCGCCTGGACCGGACCCAGCCGCTCCCACTCAGCTGCCCTGGGGCCCTTCGGGTGGTTGTCAGCAGGATGGACCCTGACCCCACTGTCGGCCACACACAGAAGACCCGCACGTCCTACATCCCGGCCTCTGGGGGCCTCTGCAGAGGTGGCCAGTGAAGCTCCTGGGTCCGGCAGCCCCACCCGTACCCGAATGACCTTCAGGTTTGGCTGAAACTGCTGAGACCTCGGGGAACACGTCGAGTAACCGGAACGTTTTACGGATTCAGGACCGGGGAGGGACCTAGACGCCATCGGCAGCAGGAAACACAGCTGCTCTCGGAGTACAGCACGTGCAACAGGCCATCTGAGACAGGGCCAGCGACGGAGAACACAGGTCACAGCGCCTTTGTCCTTACGCAAACCGAAGGGGTGTGGAACACATTCGACTTCCCCAAACCCCAGGGGAAAGGCACCGGTGGCCCCTCGGGTTGGGAGGCGCGAGCTTCATGCCTTGGACACCGAGCTGGAAAACACGTGTCACGGATCCGGCTCCCACGCCTGGCTCCCCAGAGCAGATTCTGGGGACAGTGAGGTGGCACCTGGCACCAAGGACAGCGAGTTTCACACCGTCACGCTGCCCTGGACTACACGTTACAAGTTCACAGGCCCCAAACGAACTCTCATGGTTTATCATTTCAAAATAACCCAGAGGGGCCCGTGAGAGCGTGGCGGCCACCGCGGCTGGATCGGCATCCCCCGTGGACGGAGCTGTGTGCCTGGGGTCAGCTGAAGAGCTAAGTGCTCCCCGTCGTGACCAGGGGTGGACGCGCAGAACGATTTGGAGTCGATGACTTGGCTGAGAACTTTGTATTTTTGCACCCCCGTTTCTTACACGCAAACAAATCCGCAGCAGCTGTCCTAAGACAGCGTGAACCCATTTTGCCTCAGACAGCAACCCCATTAAGGCCAAAGAGGTCTACAGAAAACGCGGGAGGAAATTCCATTTTTATTTAGAGTTCTCACTTATTAAAATGAGAAGTACTATTATGTATCTGTTTTTTAAATAACAGTGTAGTACAATGGGGCCACACAGCCTAAATTAGGTTCTTTAAAAACATTTGATGCATTCTTACCTAGGCACAAAAACAACTTCTTTAAAAAAATAAAATTGTGATTTAAAAGGCCTTTATTTCACGGGGAAGAGGACTAAAAGATAAATGCTAGCAGATGTTGAATCGTGTTTGGATTTTTTAGTTGGTCATTCGCCCTTTGTATTCTGCAAATGCAAAAAGAAATCGTCAGTGATTTTTTTAAAAAATATCTTAGGAACCCTGGCATTCTGGATAATTGCATGGATTCCTGGACCCCTTATATTTGAAGAATGGAGACAATATTTTAGAAAGCCTATCACCTCTTGCCAAGTTCTTCTGATGAAACTATTATGTAAAAAGCAGTTAATTATATACATAAATAACATAAAAATAATTATCATAAGTTAAAAAGGCGAACGATCTCCCACCATCGGTTCAGCTGAGAGGACAGAGCTGGGTGTCGGAAGAGCTGTGTGATCGTGACCGGCAGGAGACCCGAGGCCCGAGCGCGGCCTGGGCAGGTGCCCGAGTTCGTGGGGCGCGTGCTGCACAGAACAAATTCTAGCCCGACCCTCAAAACCTCGCTGTCAGGATGAAGTGACATTGTGGAAGGCTGCGTTTTGCAGAACAAACTGTCCTCAGACGCAGCAGCAGCAGCGTAAGGTGACGCCAGCCTCGTTTACCCACCGCTGACCCAGTCAGCATTGCTTCAAGATGGTCTCCCAACCCACAGGGGTCTGGGACCCGGAGCGATCGAGGAGGGCAAAGTAAGGCCAATTTACCACTTCACTGTGGACGGCATTACAAAGCATCAGAAGAGTGGAAATCAAACTGCTTTTCCTGCGCCCGTGTCCCCAGCTGCTGGAGCTTCGCCTCGCCCGCCGCCTCTGGGACAGCCGTGTCTGGGAGGTGGACCGGTGGTCAGTCCACACGTCCACTTCATTAATGGTCCCGCCAGTGAACGGGCCACCTCTGCTCCCATTACTGCTTGGCAGAAAATGGTATCTTTGTACTTCAGAAAAACCTATGCTTTTTCGGTTTGGCAAAGAGCCACGCTTACTCCTTTTCTAGAAAATTGGTCTTGAAACACATCAACCTTTGGAACTGAAGTTTAAACAGAAAAAAACAGGAGTCCCTTCCCTGTTCTTCAGGGGATCTGGGCGGAACCTTGGTCACAGTAAATACACGTGCATGGATGGCACGGAGTCCCGAGGGACATCCACGGTGCCACCGGCAGGGACGGCCCGGGGCCTCCCTGTGGCACACAACTGTGTGCCCTCCGGTGTCTGGGCAGTTGTGCAGAGCTGGACGTGGACCAACAGTCCTACAGTGCAAACGACTTCAGCGTGTTAAAAAAAATAAAACAACACAGCCACAACACAGTCTAGAACACATAACGAATGCCTGAAATACAGTAAAAAAAAGAAAAAAAAAATGGATCCTGAAAATCAATCCACACAGTAAATGACCCAGAGGCCCTAACGCCTGGCTCGGTGACCTCATGTGACCCGTGAGGGACGTGAAGGCCAGGAGGGCCTTGTGCCGCCACAGCCAGCCTCACACCTGGTTTCAGCCCAATGCCTTGAAACAAATTCGACTCGACTCAGATTACAAAGTAGAGACTAAACGTACTTTAGCTCCACCTGCTCATCTGCAAAATAAACCCCAGAAGCAGGAGAGAGCTGCCTTTCCTGGGAGCCGCCACCGGCGAGTAGTCTATGCTGACGTAGTCTATGCTGACACAGCGACCGAGCTCTAAAGGAAAAGACGAACCGCTTATGCTCCCAGTAACACGTCCCTCGCCTCTAGGATCCTGCTTTGCCTTATATTTCACCTCCCAGTGTCCCCCACACCCGCTTTGCTGGGGAGGCTGGGGCACAGCCAGGGCCCCACAGCTTGGCAAAGGCAGAACCTGGCATGTTCCCGCTGGCCACCAGGGCTGGCCGCCCGCGACGCGCTGTGCTGGCTGCTGGGGGTGTGGACATCGCTGCAAAAGCCAGGTCACCCTTCCGCTGCAATGCCCGGGCTGCTCCTTTGTTTGGCATCCAGCAAACAAAGCTCGAAAGCAAACCAGACGCCCGGCCGAGGCCGCGCTCAGTAGCCGTACATCTGCGGCGGCTGCTCTGCCTGCACCGGCGGCTGTGCCGGCGGCGGCTGGGCGGCCTGCGGCTGCGGGGGCGGCAGCACGTCGGCCTGGGGCACCGCCCGCCACGAGAGCTGGTGCTGGTCGCCGAGCTGGTTCCCCAGGGGCGCGATGGAGTTGACCAGGGTGGTGAGGTTGATGAAGTGGGCCACGGACTGCGGGTGGGAGGCCTCCGGCTGGGGCTGCAGCTGCATGTCATTCTGGCGGTTATGCAGCATGGCAGAGCCGCTGACCGTGTCAAAGGTCACGGTCAGGATCGAGTTGTCCAGCTGCAGCTGGCGCTCCGGGGCAGTCAGGTGCCCAACGGCCACCGGCTGAAGACTGGTGAACTGCGTCCCAGCCGCGGTGGTGATGGGCGTCACGGTGATGTTGGTCAAGCCGACCGAGCTTGATGGAGTCGTCACATTTGGGTCCCCCAGAGTCACCACCACCTGGAAGAGCCACATACAACGCAGAAAGTTAAACGCTTCTGCAAGACGGAAAGCCACAGAAGCTTCTCCGGCCTCACTGCGACGCAGGCCAGGCTACCACGCTGGAGTAACCCTACGCCCAAGGGAGCAGAGGCGAAGCGTCTCTGGTGACAGATTGGACCAAGTTAGCTTTGTCCCGGAACAAAAACTCTAGTGACAAGAGAAACGAGATATAGAAATCATCATCAAAGCCGTCAGGTAGAACCGAGAAACAAATGATTTCATTGGCCAGAAGGAAGTCGGAAAGTACACTGTCCACTGTGCATCCACCCGTCCAAAGTGCCTTGGTGCTAGCTGATGAAAACCCGTGAGCGAGCTAACGGGACAAGGGACAGATGGGCCGGACCAAAGCTAATAACAGAGAGCAGCGTTCCTCCTCACGCAGAGGGACGAAAGGCCAGACAAATGGAAGGGTGTCTGCAGCCGGGGCTCACCTACGAGATCACAGAGGCGCACCCCAGACACATGGACGAGAGACTTGGGGGCCGCGAGCCAGTGAGATGGAGAGAGAGCGAACAGGGATCCCATTAAAGGAAGCAGGCGGGTGGCCCTGTGCGTCCTGCCTTCCGCCAGCCCTCTCTGGACACCCTTCGGTGAGCAGGGTCCCCGTTCCCTGACTGGTCGGCAGACGCCCCGGCCCTAACGCGCCAGAATGCCACACTGCGCTCACGACGGGTGTGACGGCGAGGTGTGCACTGGGAGACGCTGAGGTGGGAGGGCGTGCAAGGGAAGCTCGGGACGAGGGCCGACACGCACAAGGTGCACACGCAGACCAGGCCCCGTGCCCAGGCAGCTGCCTGCCACCCGCAGTGACTGGCCCCGACCTAACGCGAGCGGCACGGCCACCTGCTGGATGCTCTGCACGGCGGAGTCCGTCTCGTCCCCCACGCCGCCTGTGAAAGGGGGCTCCTTCTCCGCGTACTCGCTGAAGGCCGCGTCCTCGGGCCCCGGCGCCCCCGCCTCCTCCTCCGGCTTCTGCTTCCTCTTGTGCGTCCTGCGGGCGGCTTTCGCGGGCTTCCCTTCCGCCAGGTCCTCCTGCTCCAGACCCAGCTCAGGCTGCAGGAAAAGGAGTTTCATCAGCGTTGGGGTCGACGGGTTCTGTCCCCACTGGGGACACCAGAGTGGTCCCAGCACCATCCCTGGACACGCTCCCAGGTCAGCGGTGAGGCTCCTGGGCCACCAAGCTGCCTCAGGAAATGGAGTGACCGCGGCTCGTCTGCCTGCTTGCACTTCTCATGTCTCAGGATTGGGGCACGTTCCTGTTGGCTTGTTTTTTTTTTTCTTTTTTTTAGGCAAGGCAGCCCTTGGTTGACCTCACAGATTACAAGGACCTTGTCAGCTTACAATCCCTTATTTTTTTATTTTTTACGCCCACAGCGCCTGGTCTTCTTATGTGGTCTCCCATCCAAGAACTAACCAGGCCCGACCCTGCTTAGCTTCCGAGATCGGACGGGATCGGGCCTGTTCAGGGTGGCGTGGCTGTAGACGGTTGTAACTTTTTAAACGAAAGAAATTACATACGAGTCGTACTTTTAAAAGCCACATTTTGAGCTGAAATACAAACATTTCTAAAAACAAATTTAAGCCGCCGTTTCAGCCCTGTGAGCTCAGCCTGAGAATGAAAACGCTTTCGCGTCAGGCTCTCGCTGCCAGGGAGAATCGATCCTGGATCAAAACGGTCTGACAGGAGCTGGACGGCGGCCAGCCTTCCGACCCCCCGCTGGGCTCGCCTCGCTCTGTCACCGAGGCCACTGGGCGGTGGCGGCCGGCGAGGTTTGCCACTCTGGTCACCCACGACTCTTCCTGGGCCTCCGGTGCCCTCCGACGTGACCCGGCCCCACCCAGTGACTAAGGAGGCCTGCCAAGGCATGGCCGTCGTGGAGCTGCCCTCGTCGGGGCAGACGTGGGTCGGGGACCTCTGCGGCTCTGCAGGGAGCGGGGACAGGCGTTCTCATGCTCACCAGTACAGCCCAGCACCTGAGCACCACACTCAAAACAGGTAAAAAAAAGGAGATATAAATGCAATTTAAAAATCACTGACATCATGACATGTTCTCTCTATAATTAAAGGAAATTTTCATAAAGATCTTGACTAAAAACTCCTTTAAAAAGTTCGTTCATGTAATACACTTCAGGTTGCTTTGCTTTTAACAATCTAATCGTGCCAAGCTGTGCCGGAAACCACCCGTGATGGTTAATTTTAAGTGTCACCCTGGCTGGGCTAGGGTGTCCACCTACGTGGTCAAACGTCAGTCTAGCTGTTGCTGTGAAAGTATTTTTCGGATGAGGTAAACATTTACATCCGTGGACGCCGAGTAAAGCAGGTTGCTATGTTGTGGGTGGGCCTTATCCAATCAGGTGACGGTCGTGGGAGAGGAGACCGAAGTCCTAGGGGAAGAGGGACTTGCAGCATCGCCTCTTCCCTGGGTCCCCAGCCTGCCGCCTGCCCTGCAGATCTGGAACATGCCGGCCCCACACCACATGAGCTGACTCCTTAAAGCAAATCAATCATCGATCACTCTCTCTCCGCACACACACACACACGCACGCACCCTACTCACTGTTTTCTCTGGAGGACTCGAATACTCGGTCCTGTCTCAAGATGAGATATGTCAGGAATCATGACACTGAAGTACTAGAAGTTACAGAAGCTAAAACGCCCTCGAGAAAACTGACCAGTCAGAGCTGGGGGCTGGTGACACAGGAGGCGCGCACGACGGAGCTTCCCAAAGGCGCCCCGCCCCGGGCCCGAGCCCTGGAGGGCCCCCACCCCCGTCGGTGTCCTCGGCCCGTGTGATGCGGGCCCTCTGTGCTCACCTGCACGATGCCGATGGAGGAGGCATCGATGGTGGTGGTCTCCGGGAGGTGGTCCAGGTCGTCGATCCTCACGGCCAGGACCTGTGGGGAGCACGGAGCAGGGAGCTGACAGCGACTCTCGTGACACCCTCGTGGGCATCGCATGTTTCCAGGCCGGCTCCACGCACCGTAAACCTGACACCTGTACCTTAAACGCTTCCTTTTTAACTTGACACGTGTCCAGGCGCTTTTGCCCCGCCCCCTCCCTTGAGCCACGCTGCCTGGCCCGGGGCAGGCAGAGCCCGCACTGTGCTCAGTCCCCACGAGCCCCTGCGTCCCCCACCCCGACCTGCTCAGGGGTGTCCTAGCCCCTACTCTCGCCCACGAACCTGTTGACGCAGGTTGCCCTCGCTACTGTGATAACTCAGGTGAGACGATGGAGCGTGAGTGCAGAGAAGGGGCACGGAAAAGGCGCCGGGGTGAGCTGACACAGAGCGGGGACGCGCGGTGGGAAGCTGCACGAAACTAGGAAAACTAGAAAGTCTGTGTGAGGGTCCCTCACCCACAAGCTGCGCAAGCATCTTCCAATTTCTGCTCGTATAAAGGAAATAAAAACGGGAAATCGTGGACTCACACTGTGGGCGTGGCTCACTTAGGAAAGACGACAGGGAACTGTGGCCTTGGACTTGTGTTCAAGCCAAGGGCTGGGCCCGTCTCTGACGGGATGAAGTGGCTGTGCACGCTTCGGGTTAACGTAAGTACTGACGGTGGCACTGAGGACCAGTGTGACCGTGATGCAGAAAACGGAGTAGAACCAGCTACACGCCATGAATGTGTTTTCTACGTCTTCACCACCATCACCGTCCCCACTGCCAACACCGTCACCATCGACCTCTACCACCCACAGTGACGTCATCAGTGCCCTCGTCACACAGTCCGGGAGCTGACGCCGTGGAGCAGCCAGCACAGAAGCCGATGGCTTTGCTGGAGATGAGACCACAAAGGTTTTCTGTGTGTGTTTCGACTTCTTTAATGAACGTCCATTTAAAGCGGAAAGACCACGCCTTGACGTCGTCAAGCAGGACGGACTCTGAAAGATCCTGACACGTGAACGTGGTTTACGCCCACCGGCTAGACGTGTCAGCCCGCCTCCAAAGACCCCGCCCCCGAGCCCGCGCTCAGCACCCGCGGGACGGGCCGCGAGGCCCACGGACACACGCTCTCGCCCAGCCAGGCCTCAGCGGCAGCGCCCACAGACAGCCGAGCCCACCGAGGCCCTGCCCGGCCCCCTCAGCCGCGAGCCCCGTCTGCCGTCACCTTCCATATCCTCTACTCTCCCCTGCACACGTCTACTCCCTTCTTCCCATTTCCTACCTGAGACTGTCACTCTGGCTGGCTGACGCCCTGTGCTCATCGTTAGCAGGCACTCACTGTGCATCTGAACCAATGCAGAATGAAATGACAGCAAGATGACCCAAAGGGATGGCCCAGAGAGAACAAGCTCAAGGCTTGAGGGACAAAACGGGCCGAGGACAG
>NW_011888995.1:584353-587782 GCF_000151845.1 Pteropus vampyrus | reverse complement strand
GGGTGCCGCGGGCGCACACACGCGTGCAGCGTACCCCGTGCACACGCGCAGCACGTGCTGCTCTTCCTCAACGAGCATCTGCCTTACTTAGAAATCTGCGAACATTTCAGGGTCAAGTGCACGTTAAACTGTCGCTAACTCTACCTGCTCCTCCGGGGGGACGGCGAGGGGTCCAGAGACAGCTGGAAGGCACTGGGGGCCACCGCCACGCTGCCTTCCAGAGGACACGGGGCAGAGGGTGACTCATGCCAGCGCGTCACTGAATCTAGAACCTCCTGCTCATTCAAGGGTCAGGGGACAGCGCCTTCTAAGGTGGATGTCTGCATCTCTGGGAGTCAGGGAGGCCGAGTGCTCCTTCCTGGCTTCGAACCCGTTTACCGTTTGCCCCGAGAACACTCGCCAGCGGTGCTTACGGCTACAGCGTTTACCCCGAGATAACTCGTGGATTACAGTCCTAACCTGCCCCCCAGAGTTTGCCACGAAATATCTTGCCTGTAGTACCATTTTCACATTGTTCTGACATATGGATAGTCTTTGAAACAAATGACATCATTCTATTTATAGCGTTGTTTTTAGTACAGTGCGTTCTCGATCGCTGAAAATGTCGAACTCTAGAAAACGTCGCATTCCTAGGTGTGATGTGAACATTTCTCGTGAACAGTTGTCAGCCACAGACTCATCTGATGAATCCGATGTAGGTATATGGTTATGTTACATCAGGATTAGAGACCAGTTCTGTTTAGGAACAACTCTAAGAAGGTTTTATAGTTCGTTTTCACACTGAAAACCAGTCAGATCTGCTTCTGCCTCAAAGAGCGTGTTTGTGTAAAATTAAATGAACGCTGGCAGCGAGCGCCACTTGTTTTTTCTAAATGGGAAACGGGTTAAGCGGGCACATTTCCGCTTTTGTGAACTGCCTCTCCACGTACACACCGTGCCCTCGCGTTCTGGCTGAACGGCTGTCATCTTTCACGACAGTTTACACACACGGACGAGTCAGCCTCACGCCTGTTTTCCGGCTTGCGTGTTGCCTATTCTTCTGCACCGCAGATGATCTGAGTGTCACGCTGCCCATGCAGTCACACCTACTGCTGTTCTGTCCCCGACTTCTTTCCTGCTGTCACGCTTGGAGTGTCTTCCCCTTTCTACGATCCGCATTTCCTACTGACCTGCGTTTCCTTCCGTTTTTCAGTTTGCTTCTTTTTAAAGCACGATGAATTATTTAATGGCCCAGACTTCCCTTGAGAACAAGCTTCCGGGTGTCTACACAATCTCTCTGGGTCCTCAATGCAACCCAGTGATCAGGCCCCCAAAGACCACCCGGAGGCTCCCCATTCTGCACATTTTATGAGTTACTCCAAAGGAAAGACTGGGGAGGGGGCAGGGTCTTCACTCTGTCGCTTCAGGGTGAATTAACACGTAACCTTAGCAACAAGTACGGGAGGCTCTCCTGCTCATTCACTCACTCCGTGCCTCCCACCGCGATTCAGGGGGACGCGAGCCCCAGGCCTCGAGGGGTTCCAGACTGTTCCGTGAGCCAGCATGGCAGGGCCTCTGGGCGGCGGAAGCCCACGTGAGGCCGAGGGCCAGGCGGGGTGGGGTTGGGGGCCGCGAGGAGGACGCTCACCTCTGGGTGCTTGCGCCGCATGTGCCGGCTCATGGAGGCCCGCGTGGACACCTTGGTCCCGCACAGCTGGCAGCTCTGCGCCTCCACCCTGTCGTGGGTGAGCTGCACGTGCTTCTGCAGCATGTACTCGGTGACGTACTTCCTGTCGCACACGGAGCACGTCCACTGCTTGCCCACTGCTCGCACGCACACACACACACACACACACACACACACACACACAGAGAGGGATGAAAAGAGAAACGGGTCACGCACGGGGACATCCCACGGTGCGTAGCACAGGTGGGGAGGGTGCTTCACCCTCTGCACGCGCTGCGGGGTTCGTCCACCAGGTCAGGGCCCGGGACCAAGAAGCACGGCCCGAGATGAGTATGGGGGCCCCCTCCCTCGCTGAGCAGGGGGCCACGTCACCACTCTGGTACCAGTGGGCTCATTTCCAGGGGGGCAGGGGCTGCCATTACACAGAGCGGCACCCAATGTCTGAAAGGGTCCCCACGGCTGCCCCAGGCTGCGCCGCGCTCACCTGTGTGGATGAGCTTGTGGGTCTCCATGGTGTTCCTCTCGCTGAACGTCTTGCCACACAGTTCGCACATGAAGTCTTTAATCCCTGCAGAAAGACGCTAACGTCACGGCGCCGCAGCTTCACACACACAGGGCGTCTTGTCCCCGACCTGTTTCGGTACTTGGAGAGGCCGCAGGGGACGGTGGACGCCAGGAGCCAGTGCACGCTCATGCCCATACTCATCAGAAAACTGCCTCGTACAGCCTGCCCCGTGGGGGCTCAGCCAGCTCCTTCGGCAGAAAGGGTGGCAGGTGGGTTTTGGCCCAGGGCTCCGGGGACTGCCAGACGTTCTGCGTTAGCGGAGTCTGATTCAGTGAGCTTTACTCTGCATCGGATCATGAAAACCAAAGGCAGAAGCCACGCTAATAACACTTATGGGGTTGCTTTTACGGTTTCTGTCAGCTTCATTTCAGTACTGGGTGGCCTGTCAGTCACTCGGCCTGGGGCGGTCACCTGCAGCCTGGTGAGCAAGCGTCGGGTCACCGGACTGCGTCACACTCCCCAAAGTGGCAAGAAGGTAGATGCTGAGGATGCCTCTTACACAAAGGTCCCCAACAGGAGCAGTGAGCTTAAAGGTCCACCCAACTCGGTCCTGTGTGTATGCACAGGGCCCTGGGCTCACTGTGGCTGGAGAAGGGACAGACGGGAACAAAGGTCACCTTCCCCCTCCAGTGGCTGATGCAGCGACAGGTGTTATGCAGTGCTGTGGAACCCAGAGGGCCATGACCCCATCCTGGGGGATGAGAAAGACCCCAGAAAAGCTGGTGGCACCCTGGGCGCACTTCCCCAGGAAGAGGACAGCGCAGTTCTGTACAAACCCAGGGACGGGGGCCTGGCAGCCCAGGGGACCCAAGCGGGCCTGCGTGCTGGCCTGGATAGCTCGGGCAGTGAGGGAGGAGGTGCCCAGGTAAGCTGGGCCGGGGGCCATGACAAGTTCCATCTGTTCTGATGTCTATGTTAATTCTCGCTCCCACACACACACACACACTTATCCATGTATAAACACTGAAAAAATGAGATCGTGTTCATTGTTGCAGAGGCTTTTCCTCCTGCTGTTTCATGAGCTTCTGTGTAAATTAATGTGCACGTCTAGTCGTTCTGAATGGGTGCATTGTTGTTTTCTGTGGATGCACAACGCAGCCTAACGATGGACACTTGAGATGTCCCAGTGTCTTCCATCCCGGACATGATGGCCGCTGGCGCCACGCCCCTGGGCCCCTTTCCGGTCACCCACAGGGAA
>NW_011888995.1:568583-583483 GCF_000151845.1 Pteropus vampyrus | reverse complement strand
GACGCCCACGGTGCCGGCATACTGGACCCCCTCTGTGCCCACTCACGCCCTGGACCCCCCACACCTGCGTCCTGGACCCTCCAGCAGGCACAGGCCTCGGTGCCTGCAAAACAGACACGGGGAAGGATGGGCCTCGGGCTGGTCTCCGAGAGGACCCCACCAGCGGCCAGGCGGCAGTCTCGCCCTTGGAGGCCCTTAGGGATTTACTGTTAAGGGCTGGACAGCTCCTCTCAGCAGGGTGCCCGCCCTGGCGGTCATCGCTTCCAACACGGGAGCTGTAAATGCCCAAATTTCACCACTGTGACCCAATCAAGTCATCTGGAGAGAGATGTACAAGTCTCCTGAGGTCGATCTTGGTGATAGAAATGTCATTAAGATTAGGAATAAGGCCATTGAACATTATATACTGTGATCTAAACATAGACACTCAACCCACCTTTTGTTTACCGTGAAGTCAACCTTTGCAGGAGGACGGGAAATCAGCTACGACTTCACTCAGACCAGTGGGGAAGGGCGACCCAGTGCAGGGTCCTGGCCCAGAGACACCGACTAGGTGGGCAAGGAGGGGCCTATGTGGGCCGTGCGAGCAGGGGGCACCCTGGAGCGGGGGGCAGCGGCTCACAAATACCCCAGACGCATCCACTCCCCTGGCCACAGACCCGCTCTGTCCAAGAGGCAGTGGACAGGTCACTGCTAACTCACCGCCACCCAGAACCTGGCCTGGGAGGTGCCACTGCAGGTGGGGGGCCGAGTATTGCTACCGCCCTCAGTGACAGCGGTGTGGGGGACGGCTGTGCCCACAGAGTCCTCATATCAGCTGGTCACGGTTCCCTTCTAGATTACCCGGAAACCCTCTGCTGCAGTCCACGGAGACAGGAGCGTCAACCAGCTCCCGCCGGGCTCGGAACGCAGGCCTGAAGGAGCTGCCTAGCTGCGCCCTGAGCATCCACGAAGCTGGCAGGGCTGAGCCAGCAGAGGAAGCCGGAGTCCCTGAAATGCCACCTGCCTGTGTCCACCCCACAGGGAGAGCTTCCCAGGCTACAGGCCGCAGAGGGCGTGTGTGGGCGTGGCGCAGACTGTAGGACAGGGTTTTCCCCTTAAAGAATGTGCACATGCTCACAGGGGAGACAACTACAGGTGACAGCAGTCTGGCCCAGAGGACAGCGCTCCAGCAGCCCTGCCCTTCCAGGTCACACTGGTGCCTACGCACAACCTGGGCACATTCTGGCCATGCGGCCCGGGACCCTCCGGGACCCTCCGCCCTCTGGCCACTTCTGCCAGCCTTACCGTTTGATATCGCCCGACGTCACCCCCGCAAGACACACCTGACCGTCGCACTGCTCCCTACAGCCCACACTACGCGCGGCTCGTGCCTGCGCATTACAGACCCCGGGCTCCAACCGCGCCCGGCACTGCGCCAGGCGCCAGCGGCTGAGCAGCGAGCCGAACAAGGTCCCCAGCCTCACGGGGGAGGGACGGACAGACAAAGGCGCACTGTCACATGAGAAGGGATGAAGGGAAGCAGGATAAAGCAGGATGGGGATGGCAGGTGTGGAGGTGGCCAGGATGCCGTTTCATGGGCAGGGGGAGGGGTCAGGGGATCCCCCTTAAATGACACATTTGAAAAAGTGATCTGGAAGAAGTGGGGGGGGCCAGGGGGGGTGACGAGAGCTACTTGGCAGGGGTAGAGCCAGTGTGAAGGCCCTGAGGCCGCGGTAATAAAGCCCTCGCTGTTTCAAGCGGTCCCGCCACAAGCAGGTTGCGGTGCTCACACCTTTACACGGCCGGCAGACCGGACGGCAGACAAACACTGTTGTTCTGGCTGCAAACCTCTTCCTAGCTGCCCGCCCCGATGCTGCGGTTTTCACCCCCCCCAAAGCCCCCCCAGCGTGCCTGCCTCCCCCCCTTCCCCAGCACCGGCCGTTTCCCGGGGCTGGGCCCGGCACGGTGCCATCTTGGCTCTGACCCTTGATGAGACGGTCACTTCAGGGTCAGCACCCAGTGTGTCCGTGAACTGAAGGCTCGAGCTGACCCTTCCTGTCCTGCCACACCTGTCCCTCCCACGCATCTCCATGAACTCGCTGTGAATCATCAAGCAGCAGGTACGCGGAAGGGACGTCAAAGGCCACGCCCGTTCTGGCCTCCCCAAACCAGCCAGCTCTGGCGACAGCCACGTTTCTTCCCTTTAAAAAAAAATCTGCGAACAGCTTTGAAATACACGTGAGTGCCACACAGTGGACATTTTAAGGTTCTCTACTGGGATTCACATTTATGACTTACTTTGGGGAAAACAGGTAATTTTTAAACACTTTTAATTCCCAAATCTGGCATGGGCTCCTCCTTCTCTCTCTAAAGGCCGGGTGGTGGTCTTCACACCCACAAGTGTCTCACCCAGATCTGCCCTGAGTGTCTCGTGGTACGTTAAGTGTTTTTTTTAATTTATTTTTTTATGTGAAGTGGTTTTGAACAAGGCATTTTCTGTGTCCCCTCCCCCTCGGTGGCTATTCCTCCACATGGAAGGCCACTAGCGTGGCACAGTGGCCCCCAGCGGCCGGGTGACAGGTGACAGGGTTCTCATTACTTCTAACAGCACATCACTTGAAAGTCCCAGTCAGGTCTAGAATTTCTAAGAAAAAAGGTGAAGAAATAACGTGCAGTAGCGTTTCCTGTAACGTTATTTGTAACAATAAAAACAGCACACGCGGTAACCGTTACCGTAGAAACAGAGCGTCTGGTTACAGAAGCCACAGGCGGAACCCTATCGAGATGCTGAGAAAAATCAGGGCACTGTTTACCTGTCCTGATGTGAAAAGTCCTCTAAGGTGGGCTTGTAAGTAAATAAAAAACAGACACGCACAAGCATTCGCTCGTATGTGCTGGTGACGGCAGTGCCGCTACGTTAGGATTACGTAAAACCAACGTGGCAGCCTAAGTGCTAACGGCACTTGCTGAAAGTGTTCTGAACTCGTGCGAGAAATCATTAAACATTAACTATGTTTCAGATATGGAAGCGTGTACGTCATGGGACGTGGCTGTGAGCTGAGGGCTCGCCCTGGACACCCCTCCCTACCCTGCCAGGCCCGCTGAGCAGAACCTGGGGGGGGCCCCGGGGAGACCAGGTGTGGTCCCTCCTGGCTCACCCGGGGTGGACGCCCAAGCACACCTGCCCAGCTCCGAGCCTTCCCGCCTCTACCCTGCTCTGCGGCCTCCTCCGGATGCGGGAGCAGCGAGTGCGGCAGGGGCTGGAAGAGCCGGGGAAGGGGGCGCTGTGGGCGGAGCCGAGGCAGCGCGGCCAGCACGGGGACAGCGCGGAGACTGCCCCGGGCTCACGGTGGGTCTCTCGGGAGGGTACGGGGCTGTAGGCGGCACGGCCGCCTCATCCGGCACCCCGCGGAGTACGGCTGGGAGCCTGTGCCACGTCCTCAACAGAGCAGTCGCACGCTGCCCTCACGCACAGTTATTCTGGGGAGAGGGGACGGGGGCGGAGTATAGGGAAGGTCTCACTCTCTGCTTTCCTGTGCAGTTAATTCTGGAAAGGGAAAAAAAAAACCTTTTACATGGAATCCTATTTTACGTGTGCCAGCAGGAGTTATCCAGTGAGTGGAATTATGGGGCATTTGTGCTTTCTTCGTACTTTTCTGTTTAACTTAAAAACACATAAAATGGTTTCACCAGTGAATTCTACCAAACGTTTAAAGAATTAACGTCGATCCTTCTCAAACTCTTCCAAAACACTGAAGAGGGAGCACTCCCAAACTCGTTTTATGAGGCCAGCGTCACCCTGACGCCAAAGCCACACGCTACAGAGCAAGAGCCCCTGTGAAGAAGCCTGTGAAAATTCTCCACGAAATGCCAGCAAACTGAATTCAACAGCACATTAAAGAGTCATTCACCACGGTCAAGTGGGATTCGTGCCTGGGATGCAAGGATGGGCTCGATATTCTCCAATAAGTGTGACACATCGCACTAATAGAATAAAAGATAAAAATCATACGATCATCTCAATAGATGCAGAAAGAGCATCTGACCAAATATAACAGATTTTCGTGATAAAAACATTCGACAAATTGGGAATAAAAGGAACGTACCTCGACATGATAAAGGCCATATCTAACAAGCCCACAGCTAAGATCACACACAAAGTTAAAAGCTTTTCCTCTAAGATCAGGAACAAGACAAGAATGCTCATTCTCACCATGCCTTTTCAACAGAGTGTTGGCAGTCCTAGCCAGAGCAAACGGGCCAGAAAAAGAAATAAAAGGCATCTAAATCAGAAAAGAAGAAATACAGTTATCTCTTGTCACAGATGACATGACCTTATACGGGCAGCCTAAGTGCTAACGGCACTTGCTGAAAGTGTTCTGAACTCGTGCGAGAAATCATTAAACATTAACTATGTTTCAGATATGGAAGCGTGTACGTCATGGGACGTGGCTGTGAGCTGAGGGCTCGCCCTGGACACCCCTCCCTACCCTGCCAGGCCCGCTGAGCAGAACCTGGGGGGGGCCCCGGGGAGACCAGGTGTGGTCCCTCCTGGCTCACCCGGGGTGGACGCCCAAGCACACCTGCCCAGCTCCGGGCCTTCCCGCCTCTACCCTGCTCTGCGGCCTCCTCCGGATGCGGGAGCAGCGAGTGCGGCAGGGGCTGGAAGAGCCGGGGAAGGGGGCGCTGTGGGCGGAGCCGAGGCAGCGCGGCCAGCACGGGGACAGCGCGGAGACTGCCGCGGGCTCACGGTGGGTCTCTCGGGAGGGTACGGGGCTGTAGGCGGCACGGCCGCCTCATCCGGCACCCCGCGGAGTACGGCTCGGAGCCTGTGCCACGTCCTCAACAGAGCAGTCGCACGCTGCCCTCACGCACAGTTATTCTGGGGAGAGGGGACGGGGGCGGAGCACAGGGAAGGTCTCACTCTCTGCTTTCCTGTGCAGTTAATTCTGGAAAGGGGAAAAAAAAAACCTTTTACATGGAATCCTATTTTACGTGTGCCAGCAGGAGTTATCCAGTGAGTGGAATTACAGGGCATTTGTGCTTTCTTCGTACTTTTCTGTTTAACTTAAAAACACATAAAATGGTTTCACCAGTGAATTCCACCAAACGTTTAAAGAATTAACGTCGATCCTTCTCAAACTCTTCCAAAACACTGAAGAGGGAGCACTCCCAAACTCGTTTTATGAGGCCAGCGTCACCCTGACGCCAAAGCCACACGCTACAGAGCAAGAGCCCCTGTGAAGAAGCCTGTGAAAATTCTCAACGAAATGCCAGCAAACCGAATTCAACAGCACATTAAAGAGTCATTCACCACGGTCAAGTGGGATTCGTGCCTGGGATGCAAGGATGGGCTCGATATTCTCCAATAAGTGTGACACATCGCACTAATAGAATAAAAGATAAAAATCATACGATCATCTCAATAGATGCAGAAAGAGCATCTGACCAAATATAACAGATTTTCGTGATAAAAACATTCGACAAATTGGGAATAAAAGGAACATACCTCGACATGATAAAGGCCATATCTAACAAGCCCACAGCTAAGATCACACACAAAGTTAAAAGCTTTTCCTCTAAGATCAGGAACAAGACAAGAATGCTCATTCTCACCATGCCTTTTCAACAGAGTGTTGGCAGTCCTAGCCAGAGCAAACGGGCCAGAAAAAGAAATAAAAGGCATCTAAATCAGAAAAGAAGAAATACAGTTATTTCTTGTCACAGATGACATGACCTTATACGTAGAAAACGCTAATGACGCCACTAAAAAACTGTTAGAACTTATAAATGAATCAGGTAAAGTTGCAGGATACAAAACTCAGCGTACAGAAATTAGCTGCGTTTCTACACAATGACAACGAGTTACATGAAGGAGAAATTAAGTAAGCAATCCCATTTACTGCAGCACTGAAGACAATAATACTTAGGAATAAATTTAACCACAGAGTGAAAGATCTGAAACAAAACTGTAAGACAGTGACGAAAGGGACAGAAGCCGACACAAACGGGAAGCTCCACTACACGGATGGACTCCAGAAAGATCACCGGGAAATGTCCACGCCCACCCAAAGCCACCTACAGGGTCACTGCAGTCCTGATCAAAATTCCAGCGACGTTTTTCACAGAAACAGACTATCCTCTAATTTGTTTGGAACCACGAAAGACCCCAAAGAGCCAAAACGATCCTGAGAAAACAAAGCTGGAGGCCCCGCTGGACCCGGTGCATCATTACGTATCACGGAGCTACAGGAACCGGAACAGCGTGTTACCAGCGTGACAAAAGGCGCACAGGTCGGTGGCACAGAAGAGAGACCAGGGACGGACCCCCACGCAGTTAGCTACCTTTCGACGAGGGAGCTGAGAACACGCGAGAAGGACGGACTCCTCAATAAATGGTGCTGGGAAAGCTGGACAGATCCAGGCAAAAGAATGAAAATGGACTCCTCGCAAAAATTAACCCCAAATGGACCAAAGATTTAAATATAAGACCTGAAACTGTAAAACTCCTAGAGGAAAAGCTAGGAAAAAAGATCCTTGCTTGCGTGCAGGCGACCGTTTCTGGGGTGAGGCCCCGAAGGGTAAAGCAACGGAGAGCGAAACGAGCGCGTGGGACTCTGCGACACGGAGCCGAAGCACCTGGACGCACACGGAGCCGCTGGGTGGAAAGAGGCCCACGGACCAGCGAGAAGTACTCACAAACCCGTGCCTGATGAGGAGCTGACACCTAAAATGACGAAGAACCCATACAACTCAACAGCAAGAAAGAAAACCCCGTTAAAACACGTGCAAAGGACCTGAGCAGACACTTTCCAAAGACTTACGAATGGCCGACAGGTGCACGGAAACGTGCTCGCCAGCACCAGGCACCAGGGAAACCGAGTCACAGCCACGGAGATGCCACCTCCCCCCAGTCAGGACAGCTTTTACTGAAAGGCGAGGGATGACAGATGCTGGCGAGGGTCTGGAGAAAGCGAACCCTTGCGGCCTGTTGGCGAGATTGTGCAAAACAGTATGGAGGGTCCTCAAAAAATGAAAACTTGAACTACCACGTATGCCCCGACAATCCCACTTCTGGGTATCTATCCAAAGGAAATGAATCGGGGTCCTGAAGAGACACCTGCACCCCCACGTTCAACGCCGCATTATGCACAACAGCCAGACACGGAATGACATGAGTGTCCACCAACAGATGACTGGATAATGAGGACGTGGCGTGTGTGCACGTAAACACACGTTAAGGTGTAAGCTAACCCTGCTGTTGTGTACACACGTACCACACCAACGCACTGTACACTTTAAACTCATGCGTCCCGTGCCAGCTGTATCTTAATAAAAAAGCAAAAACGGAAAAAAAACAAACCACAGAACATTAAAAAGAAAACCCAATGGCAAAGCAGGAGGCTTGATTTGTATCTGGAGGAGGGTGGTCCCACTGCTCTCCCCTGGACAGAGTGCTGGCGGCCGGGTGCAGAGCCACAGGTCCCCTGGGGACAGCGCTGGTGGCCGTGTGAACAGCCACAGGTCCCCGGCCGACTCTTCGGCACACGTGTTTCATTCGTTTTAAAAGCAACAGGTTAACATTTTACCCCGGACTGGGATTATCTTTCATAAAAATTTTCCTTAAGTTTCACTCACTGATGTGAGACATTTCACGCACGGGGTTTTTAGCTAAGTTCACTGATCTAGCACAGGCCCAGCATCGCGGCCCCAGGCGGCCGCGGCACTGCGCAGGTGCGGGGTTGCCGTGTTTGTGTGCATGTGTGTGTGTGTGTGTGTGCGCGCGCGCGTGTGTGCACGTGTGCACGTGTTTGTGTGCACGTGTTTGCGTGCATGTGCGCGTTTGTGTTTGTGCGTGTTTGTGCGTATTTGTGTGTGTGCGTGTGTGCACATGCGTGCGTGTGTTTTTGCGCGTGTGCGTGCATGTGTGCGCGTGTGCGTGTGTGCGCGTTTGTGCGTGTTTGTGTGTGTGCGTGTGTGCACATGCGTGCGTGTGTGTTTGCACGTGTGCGTGCATGTGTGCGTGCGTGTGCGTGTGTGCGTGTGTGCTCGTGCGCAGGCGCGGGGTGGCGCCAGGCGACCTCACTGTCGCGACTGCTCACCGCGTGGCTTCCCCGCTCTGCGGCCGCCGTGCTGGACCCGCTCGCGCCTCGGCGCCCTTCGCCTTGTCCTAGAGCCCCCGTTTAAACGCTTACCCCACGTCTTGTCTTAAGTGACTCGGGCCTGGGCCACCTCCGACGGCCTTGGGGACCCCTCACGTGTGACGTGCCAGGTGTCGCACACCCTTTCTCTCAGAGCTCCACGTGACCAGGCGTCTGCGCCGTGACCCCGCTGTCTACAATGTGACCCCGGCCTCTGCGCCGTGACCCCGGCGTCTACCACACGTACCTTTCCCGCACTCGGCGCACAGGTACTCCCGGATGTTGTCGTGAACGCGCATGTGTTCCTTCAGCATGTCCTTCCTGGCAAAGGACTTCCCGCACTGCTCACACGCGTGGCTCTTCACACCTGAACAACAAACACATCGAAATCTCAACCATGTCGCACCTGTGGTTACGGCATAATGGCAGCAACGGGGAGGGAGGTGGCCTCCCTACAGCTGGAAGCTCGGTGACAAGTGGGCCACCCCTTCCCTCTACCTTGGGGGCACATTCCCTTGGGCTCTGTGGTGTGGACCCGGAGGGGGTGGCGGGCAGGGAGGGCCCTCGTTGGGAAGGGGAGCAGCAGCCGGCAGGAGGATGCGTAGAGGGGCGGGAGGGCGATGCGAGACAGGGCAGGACACCTGGGGACGAGGCCAGGGCCCGGCCTCCCAGCAGGAACACCCACCCGTGTGGATGAGTTTATGCCGCTCCAAGTTCCCAATGCTGTTGAAGATCCGCCCGCAGATCTCGCAGGGGTGAATGTACCTGGAACAGACATGAGCCTCAGGCCGCCCCGCCGCCCCGGGGCCTGTCCCACCCAGCACCTTTATCCGGAAAGGCGAGGCCAGGAAGGTACAATGGGATGACAAAGGACACGAACATTTTCAGGCTCTGTTAAGAGCTGAATCGTGTCCCATCCCCTCACCCCCAAATCCACCTGTTGAAGCTGTAATGACTGGTATCCTTATAAAAAGGGGGAATTTGGACACAGAGGGAACACCGTATGGAAACACAAGGAGACAGCCGTGTACGAGCCCAGGGGGCAGGCCCGGGGCGGAGTCTCCCTCCACCTCAGAGCACAGCAGCCCTGCAACACCTGGATCTCGGGGCGCTGGCCTCCAGCACTGAGAAAGCCCATCTCCGCTGCCGGAGCCGCCCAGTCTGTGCACTTCGCCATGGCCGCCGGGTCGGCTACTCCAGCCCTACACAGGGCCGTCCGCGCACTGGCCCAGGCTCAGAGCACTGACTGCACGCTGCAGCAGGCACGAGCTGGCACTTGGGGAACCCGATCACAGGTGGGAGGAAAGGGCTTCTGGTGGCTCTGCAGGCCTGTACTGTGGCCTGCTTGTGCCGAGTCCAGGAAGGAGGGTGTGGCTGACAGCATGAACGAGGCCGGGGCTCCCGGGGAGACCGACTGGCCGTTGGCGCACCCCTCCCAGCCCTGCCCCGTCCCGCCGCCCGGGCCGCACTTCTGCACGTTAGGGTCGGGCAGGTCCTCGCGGTGGATGACCATGTGGGCGTGGTAGGTGGCCTT
Organism: Pteropus vampyrus; assembly: GCF_000151845.1. Taxonomy (NCBI): domain Eukaryota; kingdom Metazoa; phylum Chordata; class Mammalia; order Chiroptera; family Pteropodidae; genus Pteropus; species Pteropus vampyrus. The sequence goes on along the minus strand of NW_011888995.1, from coordinate 573,826 downwards.
CAGCGCGAAGCGGCGGTTGCAGATGCTGCAGCCGTAACCCTTCTCCTTGTGCACGTCCGTGATGTGCCTCAGGTACTCCTTCCCGCGGCCGAAGGTGAGCTGCGGACCGGCACACGGCTCACACCCCGCTCCGCCACGCACCAGGGTGCCGAGACGCCAGGGGAGCCCCGCACCCCAGCAGACAAGGAGACGCTCTAGAGGGTGGGCCCCAGCTCCCCTGAAGGCCCTGGCCTCCCCTCCACCCGCCTGACCTCCCTGTCCCTTGCCCACGCCCATTGGCCCTGACAGGTGCGTGGCTAGTATGCACATCACAGGGGACCCGCACTCAGCAGTGGACTGCACGCTCCCGGGCACCGACCACTGCCCACAGCTCGGGTCCCCCCGGGAACAAAACCATCCCCCGGAGCTTGGCTCCTTCCTTGTCTGCGTGGGCAAGCTGAGGGGAAGGGCCACGGGCCTGAGGGGGCGAGGAGACGTGTCCCCACCGGGTCGGCCGCACAGCTGTGCAGGGGCCAGTCAGGAGACTGGCTCTGAGAGGGTGGACCGTGGTGAGACTTATGTGAACCAAGCCCTAGAAACACAGTGACGCGGGCAGCCTCTGGGACACCTGGGGCGTGGGTGCCCGGCTCGGGAGAGTGGCCCCCCACACTGGGCAGCCCCGGGCCCCAACTCCCCGGCTCCCGGGCGTCCCACCTGACACCGTTTGCAGCTGTACTTGTGGGGCTCGGAGTCCGCGCTCTCGTCGGAATTGTCGTTTTCTTCCGAGGAGATCCCGATCTTGCCGATGAACTCCTCCCGCTGCTGGTCGTCCATCAGCGCAATGTCCTGGAACGGTCGGGGTGCCGGTCAGTGACACGCCCGGCGGAGCTCTAGCCCGCTCTTCACCCCGCAGTAAGGAGGTTCGCAGGCGGGGAGAAGGCAGCGCCTGGCGGGAAGTCCCACTGAGCATCCCTCGAGGGACGGGCCGCTCCCTTGGGTCACACCCCCGCTTGCATTCAGACAACACAGTGCTCAGGCTGACCCTGAGGGGTAAGGGCGGGGGACAGCAGAGCCCTGCCCCTGTCCCTGGTCCACGCCCAGTGCTGCCTGACTTGGGGACACCTAATGGCTCCGCGGGGTGGGGTCAGAGGACTCTAAGGCCCCTCTCCATGTGGCGTGGCTGGGATTGCACTGATGTTCCATTTACTTCTCTGAAAAAGTCTGCAAAAAACGCTTCAGCGGGCACTCTGCAGGCCAGAACACGGAGAGGCAGCTGCGGGGTTGGGGGGGCCTTTTCAGGGAGTCAACAGCCACGTGTTGGACGGAGGGGCTCGCCATGCCGGGTGGCCGGTCCCATCCGAGGGCTGGAGGGGGCCGCCGCCCACTCTCCTGCCCCTGCCACACGGCCCCAGGTTTCGCCTTGAAGCACAACCTAAGACTCTGGGGAGGGGTGAGCGGTCCCTCTGGAAAGCTCGCTACGCAATCCCTGATCGCTCCGGCCGCAGCAGAGGCTCCACAGAGGGCTGCTGCCTGCTGCTACCGCACCCCCCCTCAGCCTTGTCCTTGTCTCGTTAGCAAAGGGAGGGCCTAAAAGCATGGCCTGAGGACAGGCACCGCTGGTGGCCACACCCCCCGCCTCCGCTGGGTCCAACCTAATCCTCACGGGAGCCCACTCTGTGGCAGGCACCGGGCTCCTGTTCTACGCAGAGACGTGAGGCTCAGAAGGGCAGCACGACTGGTGCCCCCAGGTCCCAGCGGTCTCGTCCCCATTGGAGGCTCTCTGCCCCCTTGGGCTCGCCCTTCCACCCCAGCTCAACACCTGCACCGGGGAGCCTCCCACACCCCGCCCCGCCCCGCCTTCTCTGCACTGGCCCAGCGCAATCCCAACAGCGCCCGGGGCTGCGGGCCTCCCCAGGGTGTGCGCTCCCAGCTGCCCTGGGCCCCGGCACCACCCACGGTGTCTTGTGTTCCCTGGACAGGCGCGTCTCCCGTCCTTAATGGTGGCCTGAGTCCTCGCAACCCCCAGGTCCCCCCACCTCCTCCCTTTCCTCCAAGGCAGGGAGGGAAACACACACCACCCTCCCACCCCGTTCTCACTCCCGGAGGGACCCGGTGTGCTGACATCTTAATGGCACCCCTCCCGCTGGGCCGCAGCAAAGTCACAAGGACTCATGTGGGGAGAGGCAGCGTGGCCAAGGTGACCAGGGTCGGGACACTGCCGGCCTGTGGGAGCCACCCAAGGAGGGCAACGCCGGCCAGCACCTTGAAGTGGACGTGGATGTGGTCCCTGAGCACGTCCACGCGGAAGAACTTGCGGCCACAGATCTCGCAGGTGTACTTCTTGTCCCCGTGCGTCAGCAGGTGCTTGTTCATGTTGCTCCTGCAGGAGAACACCTGTGGGCAGAAGACCCGGACACGGAGACGCCTTCACGGACAGCGGGCTCCGCCTCGCACGCCACCACCACAGAAACGGATTTCCACTTTGGCTCGGAACGGTCAAAAGAATCTAGTCCTGTGGCAACATGGCAGCAGCTGGCCAAGTCACCCTGGCCAGCCACCTGCGGCCATCGTTTCTCCACGTCCGAGCCTGGTGGCTGCTGAGGATTTACCGTGGCTCCTGGGGCCCAGTGCCAGGCGGCTCACGGGGACCGCACATGGCTGGTGCTTAAAATCCCCACCTCAAGGTGGCGCGGTGCCCCCCTGGGAGCCCCTCTGGGGACTCTGTCCACAGCACGTGCTCAGCGTACCACGAGGGACACGAGTCTAGTCCTGGGGACACAGCTGACTTTCACACACTCCCCAGTCTCGGGAGGTGAGTCTAGGAGGCCACAAGACCCCAGAGTGCATTTGCAAAGAACACCACCCGTCTCTGTGGCACCCAGACGGGCCTGGCACTGTGCAGACCCCGACCTGCACCGCCAGATAGGGCCTGGGGCTCCCCCTGACTGCCAGGGCACTTCTGGACAGTTAGGGGCCAGTGGCTCTGCTAGAGTTGGCCTCACTGCCAGCTCAGACACACCTGGGGTGGATTTGCTCAGAAAGGTGATGTCACACTTCACTCAGGGAGCACCGTGGCCTTGGGGTTCTCGGCCCTGTCACTTGGAAATGCCACAGGGGAGACTGGCACCATCGGGCAGAATAAAGCCCCAACCCCCCACTTCCCTGGGGCCTTCACCCTGGTCTCTGGCCCAGGCCTTCACCCTGGTCTCTGGCGTCTCAGAGACGCCAACGAGCAGGGCACACAGCGTGGGCGTGGGGAGCATGCAGGAGGAAAACGTGGCGGAAGAGGAAACGGCTCTAAAGGAGAAACACTTATTTCTAAGGTCATTCACTGGAGACCGAGCTCGACAGCAAGAGAGACCAAAATGACACAGGTACCAACGAGTGGACACGGAAGCTGACAACCCAGATATCCGCTTCACCCTGAACCGTCCCCCCAGATACTCGGCAGGCAGAGCTGAGCTCTAGCTTAAGGGAACGCCATGCTTTGTGTTTCAGACCCAGGACGGGGCGTGGGGTGTTACCTTGCCACACACGGGGCACCCCGACGGCTCCTTCTTGTAGCGGACCAGGTTCTCGCCGCTGGCCTCCAGGTCTTCTCTCTTCACCCGCCTGACCCCTGAAATCCCCACCCGCCCAGCGAGAGAGTGAGTGCGCACGACCGCTGTGCGCCGGCCCGACGTTCCTTCCAGCGGAAGGGGGCGGACGCCCACGGCGGGGGACAGTGAGTGGCCGGTGGCGTTGCGTGGGCATGCGCGGGCATCGGCGCCGACACGGGCCCCGGGGAGAGGAGGGGATGCTCTGCACGTGCCCGCCGGTGACGTGGCGCTCGCATCCGCTCCCTCGGGAAACGTGAGGGCGGCGCGTGCTCTCCGTTTGCGACGTGGACGAGGGACAAGGAGCTTCTGCTAGCGAAGGTGTCTGCGCCCGACCTGCAGGCTCAGGGGAAAGGCAGGGCTGCCGGGGACGGCTTCATGTAGGTGGGTGTTTTTATGGAAAGGAAGCTAATGTTCATCCTGCAAATTAAATCAGTTGAATCGGGAGCAAGGTGCAAAGTCAGATGATGATAAATCTTTATGGTTACGAGGTGTAATTGTTCACGATTGAGATCAAAATAAACGTTTAGAAGTTTGCGTGAAAGAGGTTATCTGAGAACAAAAGAGAGACGTCGTCCTCGTCCCGGGATCTTTCTACACGGCCGACCTGCTCCGGAGCACCCTGCGTAACACGGAGCCAACGTGGGGTCCGAAGGAACACCCAGAAGGCTGGGCAGGGGACAAAGACGCGGCTCTGCAGGGCCCCCGGAGCCCGTGCGCCAGGTCTGGGCGGGGCTTACGTCACGCTGCAGCGTGAGGGGAAACCACGAAACGGCGCGGCAGCATCCACGCGTGCCGGCGGGAAGCGGTCTGAGCCGCGTGTCAGTGGCAAAACGAAGATACAGCTGCAAAACGAAAGCCAGGTCCAGGCCCCGCCGGGGACTTTCGAGCAGGGTCTGGTTGCACGGCCGGCCGGCCGAAGGGCGCGGCACGGTGAGGGAGCTGAGGCTCGGCAGCGCGCCCCAGGCCACCCGGTCGCCAATGGGCTCGTGAGGCCCTGCGCGCCCCTGCCAGCCGACCAGAGGAAGCAGCAGAGGGCGCCACGTGTGCACACACACGTGTGGGGCACAGCCCGGGGTCCGCCCCACACCTCGCTTCCAGTCCTGTCACAGCCCTCACCCCGCCGCTGGCGGCACTGAAGTCCATCTTGCTCTTGCCCCTGACCTCTGAGACCCACCACGTGGACGGGCAGCGCCCGTGCCCAAGCCTGCCGCAAATGGCATGGCCTTGGGAAAGAGCAGGCAAAGCACCAGCCCGGAGCGCTCTGCTCCATGCACACGGCTGGACGCGCACCCCTGCGCGATCTCACACCCTCACACCCTCCCCGCCTGCTCTGTCACGGCGAGCACTGCGCACCCCTGCGCGATCTCACACCCTCTCCGCCTGCTCTGTCACAGAGAGAGCACCTTCTCGTGATGTTAGACAACTCTGAGAAAAAAGAGTCTGGCTTCCTTAACTTTCCCCGCTGGGACGCAGGGCGTTCCCGACTGTCCGCAGCACTGATCCGCAGGCTGGGCCTGAGCTGAGATCCCGGACAGCGCCCGCCCCCCGGGGCTCCTCCCGCAGGCAGCTGCGCTCACCTTCCAGGTGCCTCCGCTGGTGGTCCAGCATGACGTCCTTGCGGTAGAACATCTTGTTGCAGACTTCGCAGGCGAACTTCTTGTCCCC
>NW_011888995.1:566907-568042 GCF_000151845.1 Pteropus vampyrus | reverse complement strand
CGCGTGTCAGTGGCAAAACGAAGATACAGCTGCAAAACGAAAGCCAGGTCCAGGCCCCGCCGGGGACTTTCGAGCAGGGTCTGGTTGCACGGCCGAAGGGCACACAGCACAGTGAGGGAGCTGAGGCTCGGCAGCGCGCCCCAGGCCACCCGGTCGCCAGTGGGCTCGTGAGGCCCTGTGCGCCCCTGCCAGCCGACCAGAGGAAGCAGCGGAGGGCGCCACGCGCCACGTGTGCACACACATGTGTGGGGCACAGCCAGGCTTTGCGCACAACTTTGTTTTCTGACTTTTTCCCCCCAACAAGCATCCACAGCTGGTCCTCAAGTAACGTCACCGGCCGTCACCGGCCACGGTAAAACCAGTGTCTTAGCTGTGGTTTCCCTTAAAGTGCAGAAGCAAATGAGGTTAACTGGTGACCTCACTGCTTCGCTTGCAATTCTTTAGAAAGTGATGTTTTCAAACTTTTACAGAAAGGTACTTTGCTCACCGAACGACAGCTGTCAGCCAGAGAGCAATGGCTTTTAGAGTAAAAAGCAGGATTCCCAACATGAAAATGCTGCTTTAGGGCGGGCGTGACTGAGCAGGTGAAGGGAGCCTCCCCAGGGGCTCGTCAGTGCTCTGCGGCCCAGGTGCTCCCGGTGCCCCCGTGCTTAGTGCCCGCGCCGTCCCCCTTGGGTGCTGCCAGCACAGCCTGGGGTCCGCCCCACACCTCGCTTCCAGTCCTGTTACAGCCCTCACCGCGCCACTGGCAGCACTTAAGTCCATCTTGCTCTTGCCCCTGACCTCTGAGACCCACCACGTGGACGGGCAGCGCCCGTGCCCAAGCCTGTCGCAAATAGCGTGCCTTGGGAAACAACAGGCAAAGCACCAGCCCGGAGCGCTCTGCTCCACACGCACGGCTGGACGCGCACCCCTGAGCGATCTCGCACGCTCCCTGCCTGCTCTGTCACGGCGAGCACTGCGCACCCCTGCGTGATCTCACACCCTCCCTGCCTGCTCTGTCACGGCGAGCACTGCACACCCCTGCGCGATCTCACACCCTCCCTGCCTGCTCTGTCACAGCGAGCACTGCGCACCCCTGCGTGATCTCACACCCTCCCTGCCTGCTCTGTCACAGCGAGCACTGCGCACCCCT
>NW_011888995.1:562699-565437 GCF_000151845.1 Pteropus vampyrus | reverse complement strand
GCGAGTCCCTCCCGGCCCATGGCGACAAATCCCTTTAACCTTACTCCCGGCCCAGCTGCAGCCCCTGCCCGGTGGGGGAGCTGGAGCACAGCTGTCCGGGACCGGCCCCTCACACCGGGTGGCTTCTCTGCTGTGGCGTCCACACGAATGCAGACAGCGTGTGGTCCCCACGACCACCTCCCGCCAACGACACTGCTGCCTTGAGGCCAGCACTTGCGTTTTGCTAAAACGCAGCAACCAGCATGCGCCCAGTCCTTGGGTTCCGGCAGAGGCGTGGGCACGGGGTCGCCCAGCGATCAGATGGGGCGGGGGGTTCCCGGGGAAGCCAGGCTGCACGGGACCTGAGCACTGTTTCGCCCAAAGGCCTGGAATTGACCCTCTGCTGTTCGCTAGCGCAGCCCGATGGTCAAGGGCAGTACGGGGACCACTCGGAGGAGCTGCAGCAGCGCCCTGTCAGGCCCAGGACAGGCATCGCTGAGGGGGAGCTGGAGAAACACCCATCAGACCACGCGTCCCAGCTGCTCCCCCAGTCACACGAACTCCCGCGTCAGCCGTCTGCTGAGACACGTTCTCAGCGTGAAAACCACACGAAGCGTACAGCACGCAAACGCCACGGCAAGCGAACGAGCTCCGCATCCACGTGTGTCATCCAAGACTTCCAACCTCTGGAACGAGAGCACCTCAGGAGAACAAAGTGCTTCTCTACTGCTGTCGCTGTTACTTTGTGTAACCAGGACGAGGGCCTGGCCTGTCCGCAGCGGTGGAGCCGCTGCGGCTGACGCGCTACCTCCTGCTCCGTTCCCCTCCAGAGAAACAGTGAAAGAGAACGACGTCTCTGCTCGCCCCTGGGTCGGCCTCACCGACAGGACAGGACGGGACAGGGTGCCACAGCTGCTCTGCCATCTGGTCCCTGCACTCGTGCAGGCCCACGAGCGGCCACACGAGGCATCATCTGACGCTGGTCGCCGACCCCGGCTGCGGCTCTCCGCGAGTTCAGCACTGGACACCGCTGGGAGGATCCGCCCCAGGTTTGGGGGGTGCCGGGGTGCAGGGCTAGAATGCAGGTGCTGCGGCACACGGCCTTCGTCGGATGGTTCCTGAGGCCCCTCAGGCCATGAACATGGACGCTGCAAAGCAGCTGGAGCTCAGGTGAAACGAGACTAACCTGCCCCTCGGAAAAGCCCCGCCAGGGATGGAAGTCACAAGCCATGGTTTCAGGCAGAAGCCGTCAAAGCAGAACGAGCGAACAAAAGAACCAAACAAAAGGACGAGACAGAGGCTGCGGACGGGCGCTGGCTGCGGGAGGCGGGGCCGCGAAGATTTGGCCGGTTCAGGTTCAGGTTCCCTAGAGAGCAGCTGAGCAAGAACCAGCACAGAGATGCAAGTGAGGTGCCCGGGGGGCAGGGGAGGGGGCGTGTGCAGCCGGAAAGGGCTCGGTACCGAAGGCTAACCAGGCGGGTCTCTAAGCCGACGAGCTCCCCGGAAAGGGAGAACACCCAGGAGCATGGGGAGAGCGGGACGGGGTGCTGGGGGGAAGGGGCTTCCCCCACTGCGGCTCCTGTGACACTGCCTCCCTGCTGTGCTGGGGATTTCTTCACCACGCGCGCCTGCCAGCTGCGAAGTCGCCAGAGGCAGCACCCAGCATGGTCAGAGCACACCCGCATCTGACCACACACAAGCAAAGCAGGTTCCACGTCACGTGGCGACAGGCAGGCAGAAGCAGGCTCACGACAAACGGCCTGGGCAAGCCAGCCTGCTGCCCGGCAGCAGAAAGCTAAGGTTCCAGACGGCCCTCCGCCAAGTGGGCAGAGGCCTCGCTCCTCCAGGCAGCACGCCCCTTCGCTCCTCACCCGGTCCCAGGACAAACCCAGCACTTAGGGTGAAAGGAGGGGCCCCCAAAGTGCTGGCTGGAGAACGCCAGCAAGCAAGCCGCCAGGCCTGAGACTCGGCAAGGTCCCCTCCGTGTCCTGCACTCGCCAGAGGCCACAGGGCAGCCGAGCGCATGGAGGGAGGCCGAGGGCGAGGCCGTGACCCCCACGCTCACCCTCAGCCTGGCGGTGGCCACTGCGCCCAAACGACGCGGCGGCCGCTCACCTGTCCGGCAGTTGTGGAACTCCAGCGCGCTCTCGATGCGGAAGGTCTTCTCACAGGTGCCGCACCGGAACCTGTACTCACTGTCCACCTGGCGGAGGGCGGCCGTCAGTGGGGGTGGCCATTGTGGCGGCGCCCGCGTGTGCGTGGTTTACGTGTTTCTCTACCAGTCTCCCGCTTGGCTCGGGGACAGCGACGTTCACTCTTCCCGCCCGGGTGCCCAGGAGGGACCCCATACCCGGCAGCACCAGTGCCCACGGCGCCCCCCGCCACCCTGTCGGCACCTGGCCTGCCACCGTGGCCGCCTGGCTCTCTCCTGTCCCCTCGCCCCGCCCGTCGTGACTGCTCCGCGCGGGCCGCCCACCTCGTTCCGGCTGTGCTTGTAGGAGACGTGCTGCTTCAGACTCTCCTTGCGGCTGAACAGCTTCGCACACTCCTCGCACTTGAACAGCTTGTCACCTAGGAGGCGACCAGCAGACAGCTGACTCAGCACTGCAGGCACAAGCTGCCGCCAGCGGGGGCGCAGGGCGGCCCCTGGGGACGCCGACGCTGGGTGCTGGCTGCCCCGGGACTCACCGTGCGAGCGCACGTGCCTGCTCAGGTTGCTGCTGTTCTGGAAGACCTTGCTGCAGATGCCGCACTGGTGC
>NW_011888995.1:561041-562649 GCF_000151845.1 Pteropus vampyrus | reverse complement strand
CTCCCGTCCGTGTCCCCGTGCAGGTGGGCACGACAGTGTGGGTCACAGTGTGCGTCCCCCTGCAGAGCAAGGGCCTCGGGACACACCGGGTCTCGTTTCTGGGCCCTGGACTCCAGCCCACTGGCCCGGCTCCCAGCCAGCAGTTTGCCAAGCTCACAAATGCCTGAGGCCGCACGCAAACCTGCCGTTTCTATGACTCTGCTGCACAACAGAACCCCTGGGGTGCGTGCAAGGACCCCTGTGTCCAGCGTCTCAGCCAGACCTGTCTCTGTGGGGCCATCCTGGGCACTGTGGGTGTTCTGCAGAACCCTGTTCCCCACCCATCAGGCCAGTAACACCCCCCCCTCCAAACACAGCCACTTGTGACCAAAATGTCCCAGGGAGCTCAGGCCTCGGTAGTGCTCAGGTGACCTAGACGTGCAGCTCAGATGCACCCACATGACCCCGTCCACGCGTCCACACATGTGCAGGACATGTCTTCGTTACACGACGTGCTCATGCCGCCCTTCGTGGCTTCGTGGCTTTGTGACGTTCCACCGAGTTCCATTACACTATTGACTTCGTTACTTTTGAAATCGTGGGTAATTTTGTGGTCGTCAGTAATGTAGCTTTCTCCTTCTTTCTGCTACGTTCCCTTAGCGAGGCTTCTTGGGGTGGACCGCCAGAGCCAAGGGCGTCTGCCGGCTTGCTTTGCGAAGGGGGTTGTTCCATCAAATCACAAAGACCCTGCCCACCCTGGGCCTGCCAAACCACTGCCCTGGTGAGCCTCCCTCCGGGCAGGTGCCCCACTAGCCCTGGGGCCTGCCGCCCTGGGAGGTGTGGTGGGCCCCTGGGCTTTAGCCTTCTCTCGCGAGTCCCTCCCGGCCCATGGCGACAAATCCCTTTAACCTTACTCCCGGCCCAGCTGCAGCCCCTGCCCGGTGGGGGAGCTGGAGCACAGCTGTCCGGGACCGGCCCCTCACACCGGGTGGCTTCTCTGCTGTGGCGTCCACACGAATGCAGACAGCGTGTGGTCCCCACGACCACCTCCCGCCAACGACACTGCTGCCTTGAGGCCAGCACTTGCGTTTTGCTAAAACGCAGCAACCAGCATGCGCCCAGTCCTTGGGTTCCGGCAGAGGCGTGGGCACGGGGTCGCCCAGCGATCAGATGGGGCGGGGGGTTCCCGGGGAAGCCAGGCTGCACGGGACCTGAGCACTGTTTCGCCCAAAGGCCTGGAATTGACCCTCTGCTGTTCGCTAGCGCAGCCCGATGGTCAAGGGCAGTACGGGGACCACTCGGAGGAGCTGCAGCAGCGCCCTGTCAGGCCCAGGACAGGCATCGCTGAGGGGGAGCTGGAGAAACACCCATCAGACCACGCGTCCCAGCTGCTCCCCCAGTCACACGAACTCCCGCGTCAGCCGTCTGCTGAGACACGTTCTCAGCGTGAAAACCACACGAAGCGTACAGCACGCAAACGCCACGGCAAGCGAACGAGCTCCGCATCCACGTGTGTCATCCAAGACTTCCAACCTCTGGAACGAGAGCACCTCAGGAGAACAAAGTGCTTCTCTACTGCTGTCGCTGTTACTTTGTGTAACCAGGACGAGGGCCTGGCCTGTCCGCAGC
>NW_011888995.1:557478-559641 GCF_000151845.1 Pteropus vampyrus | reverse complement strand
AGCTGCCGCCAGCGGGGGCGCAGGGCGGCCCCTGGGGACGCCGACGCTGGGTGCTGGCTGCCCCGGGACTCACCGTGCGAGCGCACGTGCCTGCTCAGGTTGCTGCTGTTCTGGAAGACCTTGCTGCAGATGCCGCACTGGTGCGCCCGCCGGTGGTCCCCCCGCTGCCTGAGCTTCCGCCGGGCGCCGTGGCGGCCGGAGAGAACCAGACTCCTCTTGAGGGCGAGGCTGCTGCCCTGATGATGGGGGAACCTGCCCGGTTAGACAAGCAACGCCGTAAGACGGGGGAGACGGGTCATGGGGCAAGTCCAAGGCTGCCACCATCGAGGAAAGACCTTCCGAATCGTCCGGGCTCCATGGGAGATGAGGGACGAGCCCAGCGGCACCCGGGCTCAGGGGCGTCCATGGGACGGGCACCGTGCACGAGCAAGGGCACAGCCGGCTTTCTGCACCCCAGTCGCATGCCCTCCCGCCTTGACCCTGGACGCAGAGGCCCGCGGCCCGGCCTGCGCTTCGGCCAGAGGACCACGTGCGCACCGGCCTCTCCTCCGTTTCCTATTTCCCCTGAACTGTTTTTTTTTTTATTTTTTTTTATTTTTCACACCTACAGCCCCTGGTCTTCCTAGGTGGTCTCCCATCCAAGTACTAACCAGGCCTGACCCTGCTGAGCTTCCGAGATCACATGAGACTGGACGCATTCGGGGTGGCACGGCCGTAGACCCTGAACTGAGTTTTTAAAATTTGTTCAGCTTATTCGGCTCCAGGGCAAAAATTACCCCAGAATAGCAATAAAATAAAAACATTTTCTTTGTTCACAAAAAAGTTAAAGAATAAGGCATTAAATTTACAGAAATTCGAGTACAAAGCTGCTTCCTCTTAGCAGCGTTACTTATAACAGCTAACAGGCCGGAGAGACACAATGCCCACTGTGGACACAAAGACACACAGGTGGTCTACGCGTGTGATGGGACAGCATCCGGCCTTGACACGGAAGGATGCTCGACACCGTCTGCAGCACGGATGCGCCTCGAGGACACTATGCTCAGGGACACCAGCCGGCTGCAAATAGGTTCATGCTGAACGACCACTTAGGTGCCTGGAGGCCCGGCTCCCTCACGGAGGTCAGCAGGGACAAAAAGCAGGTGGTGGGGACGGGGCCGGGGGCGGGCGATGGGCACAGAGGTCAGTCTGGGGAGATGGAGAGGTCCTGGAGAGGGATGCTCATGAGGCTGCACAGCGACATGAATGTGCTCAGCCGATAAACGGTTAAGATGGCAAATTTCATGCTATGTATGTTTTAGCACAATAAAAACTTTTCTAACTGTCTTCATAGTGGACACGCCATTAAACTCCTGGGTCCACCACATTCCTGCCACTTCTCAAGCCCGTCCGTCGCCCTCCAGGAGAGATGACCCCCATGAGCCCTTCCTACAGGGAGGCGCCCGCCCCTGCCCCCGAATGGACTCGCTGCCACCGGCGCCTTCGCCCTGGGCGCTGTGGCAAGACGTACTTCTGCAGAGAACCGGCGTCGCTGGTGGTGGTGGCCAGCTTCCCCAAAACCAGCTCCATGATGCGCTCGTCTGGGGCGGCCGTCAGAGGCTCGTCTGGTGGCACCTCGGTGATGATCTCCGCCACTTGCTCTGTGGACAGGATGGGACATCACTGTGTCATCACCAGGGCAGAGGACAGAACACAACCCAACCAAGAGGACACCAAAGAGGACCATAGCCAGGCGCAGATGGAGACTCGGACTGCAAGGTTTACACAGGGGAAAAGGAAGTAAAACCAGCAGTTTCAGAATCCGCATATTTACCTGTGTAGACAGAAAAACAAAACGGTTCTTAAGTCACACCCTAGTTATAAGCTGTGATTCTTCTCTAAAACTACTGCAGTCATACGTTATTTCAATCCCTCTGCACACCAATCAAAACCGAAACACTTTGATCCACGGTGGGGATCTTACAGCTTACTAAATCAGTTGTGACAAAGGCTCAAAAATATTAATTCTCTAATCAGACTGGCCATCCCGAGGGTGATCGAAAGCAGAGAACTGCTCTGCTCGAGTTAAGTCCCAAGGAATGACAGTGGCGGGGACCGGGCCTGGACCTGTGGACGTGGAACGTGGGAACGTGGGAAGACCGGACAGACACTGAGCGCTGGTCC
>NW_011888995.1:553576-555563 GCF_000151845.1 Pteropus vampyrus | reverse complement strand
TTGTAAAAGCTGACCGGAAAGCACGTGCACACGCGTGTGCAAAGGAAACGGGAGGACTCGGCACACCAGCTGCACGGTCCTCTCCAGACGGCGGCGTCCCAGGCGCCGCCATGTTCCTAAGGTCATTCGTATTTGCTAATTTTCCTACACTGAACAGATAACGGGACCTCAGACTGGAACGTCTAAGGAGGGGTGAGAATTATCCAACTCATGATAAACAAAACTGACTGTAACAGCACTGCATAAAATTAACAAAAAAACCCCTTTATTTCCAAGTGGACGCCTCAGGGACCTCCGGACAAGGCAGCTGGACGAGGCACGGAGAGCGGACGGGCCGCGGCGGCGCAGGGGTCAGGAGCGGCCACGCCCCCAGCAGCTGCATCCCCGGCACCGGGGGGGACAAAGGGGGAGGGCCGTGAGAGGACGGGGACCAGGCGCTCGACTGCCGGGAGGCACCCGTGTCACACTGGGGCCAAGGACTGATTCTTCCCACTGTGGAGCCTCGGTGGCCCAACAGGCATTCGTGTGAAGTGGCTGTGGTGTCTCCATCTGTCCCTTACTTAGGGACGCTGTGCCAGGTGAGGGCCCTCAAAGAGCTCACGAGGAATGAGAATTAGAAAGCGAACAACGTGATGCAGGTCACAGGAAGGTGGACAGGGCGGCCACAGAGCAGGACGCGCTAACGATGGGCTGAAAACACTTGCGAGACCAGATAAGAGAGAGACCCCTCACCCCCGACCGTGAGGCTCTGCTGAGGACCGAGCCCGTGGGGCCACACACACAGAGGGGACTCCGGGACGAGGAGTAAACCCTGTGCGGAGGGCCCAGGTCCCCCACACACGCAGCCCGGGAGACACGGCTCAGGTGCGCACGAAGCCAGGAGCACCGTGACAGCCACGTGTCCTGACTGAAACGGACCCAAAGCAGAGCGAGGGCGACCCAGGAGTGCACACACCTGGCACACCGACCCGACCGGGCACACCCCTTACCATTCAGGGGCTGCAGCTCCAGGAAGGCGGCGGAGCACACTTTACACGCCCACTGGCTGGGCTCCGCCTCCGCGGGGGCGCCGCTTTCTGAGGTGCCTGCAGCTTCCAAAGAGAGGAGAAAAAGGTGACCCCAGCAGCTCCTCCACCCGTGAAGGCTCAGCTTGAGACGCCTGTCCTCGAAGCTGACGGTGACAACAGCAGATGCTCAGGCACACTTCCATTGTTCCGAGCCCTGTCCCCAGTGTGGCGCATGGACTCATTCGGTCCTCGTGACTGTCCCCATTTCATGGGAGAGGAGACTGAGCACAGGCAGGTGGCGCCGCAGCAGCCTGATGCGGGGTCTGACTCCGGTCACACAAACGTGACTTGCTTCAAGAAGCCAGTCCGGTGGGACAGGCACATCATACGACTTCAGGAAAAAAGTGCATCCTTGAGACGAAATCGAATTCCTCCGTCTCTCATCGGCTCACACAGCAAGTGACAGTGGGACCCCAAACAGCCAGCCAGTGTGCCCTGAGTCCAGTGTGGCCGTGGCTCCAGCCCAGTGCGGTCCGGCGGACGCTGCGCAGTGACAGACACCTCCTGTGCTGTCCCGGCTGACCACGTGCACCAATGCCCCGGAGGAACTGAATTTTTAATTCTACTTAATTCGAATTTAGACTTAAATAGCCGCCCGGGGCAGGTGGCTGTTGCCCAGGGCAGTGCCCAGCCCTCTCAGTGCAGGCCCCCTGGAGTTAAAGGAGGGGGACACAGGGACGCCCGGCTGAGGGGGACGCAGTGGGGCCTGACGCGGGGAGGCGCCCAGCTCGGCCCTCAGCACCACTTCCACGGCCCGTGGGGACACGCACGCCCTGTCGCCGCACCTCAGGGACCACTCGCACAGCAAGCTCCGGGTCTTTGAGAAAAACAGCTGGCATCGTGACTGCACACGCATTCGCTATCGGCGGAAAGTATGCACTGAACTCGTACCAAAAACCAGCAACAAGGAGGCAACGATT
>NW_011888995.1:548845-552226 GCF_000151845.1 Pteropus vampyrus | reverse complement strand
TAGAAAAAAATATGAACAAAGTAATTTTTTGAAGGAGCGGCTCACTGCTCCCCAGGTCGAAACCACTTTTCTGTGTATTCAGAGCTCAGCTCGGCCAATGTGCAAATGGGCCAGTTTCTACGACAAAGACGCACGTTCGAAGCATGTCGGAAAGGGAATTACACGGCGGAGTCTGGGCTCACCGCAAAGACTGAAGGACCCACGGCAAGCCCGCCCCTGTCCGTTAGTCCCCCGCACGACTCTTCTAGAACATTCACCGTGCTCTGCTCCACCCACACTGGGCCAAAGAGTGGTGATGACCCCCTTCCTGCTGCCATCGTGGTGGTGGTCTCCCGGACCGTCCAGACGCAGGGAGAGGCCTTGTCGCTGAGGAGAGCTGAGGCCACCAGCCGCCTGTGGGACCTGGAGCATCAGAAGCATGCGCAGGGCCGGCTTCTGTGGGTCGAGGCCTCTCCTCGGTGGTCCCATCATCGACTCCAGTTTCTAGGCAGCAGGCAGTGCCAGTCTGCCGGCAAATGGTTTCAGCGGGGTCAGCGTTCGACACACAGAGACTGCGCTGGGCCAGGCAGGGCTGGAGCAGGCTCCAGAAGCTCCGCTGTGTCGGGAAGGGGCTTCTGGAGACTCGGGAAGGACCGGCTTTGGGAAGGGGCCGGCAGGAGGCCAGGGCAGGGGAAGCAGCGTGCGGAGGCCTCGTGCAGCTGCCATGTCGCAGTTTCACCAGCCGGCCCCGGGCCACGGAGGCAGATGTGACCTCGGACCCCAGGAGAAAGGCCGACCCGAGAACTAGCAGCGCTGCCAGGGCTTAAGGACCGCTTGGCGGGAAAACGGAAATGAGGGAGCCGACTCACCAACGGGGCAACGGCAGCCAGTAACTCCCACTGCGCTGCCAAGCCATACTCGACTGCCATTTGTCCCAAAACAAAACCACGGCAAGTATTTCTAAAATTTTAGAATACCTAAATTGCTTACTTATTTTCCTAATTCGAAAACTTGTTGGGAGTGACCATGCCTTTCAGCCTGGCTGGTTGTTCCAGCGGAACCACCCCGTGTCTCCAGCCTCGGAAGCCTGAAGGTCTGCCTCTGACGAGCCAGATCCCAATGTGCCGCCTGGGCTGGTCCCAAGGCACACGAGGCGGCAGCCGCCCAGGCCGTAAGGAATCGGGGACAGAACATGAGTCAGGAAGAGCTCGGAGACCTTGGACGGCAGCAAGGCCAGTGCAGCAGGCTGAGGAGTGACACCTGACCATGCCCCAACGGGGCGGCGCTGCAGGAGCCCCCCTCGGGGCCAGCCCAGGAGCCTGGTTCCACAAACCGTGTAGGGCGGAGCTAGAGCAGCCTGAGAGAGCTGTCAGTCTCCAAATTTTGTCTGCTTCACTATCGAAATAAGATAGGGAGTTTCTCCCCTTGTGACAATCTCTGTGGAGGGGTCAGGCCCCCGCTGCCAAGCGTCCTTTAACGTCCACTGCCATTAGACCACTCCCAGGGGCTCCCCAAGGCACCCCCCCCCACCCGCCAGGCCTGCAGTGAGCTGAGGAGTGGCCCCCACGTTCAGGTCTGCCTGGAAGTTTTGGGCAGGGCCTCTGCAGATGTCATCAAGGGACGGGGAGCTCAGGCTGATCTGGGTGGGTCCCAGATCCAGTGACGGGTGTCCTCATAACAAGGGAACACAGAAACAGGGAGGAGGCGTGTGAACACACAGGCAGGGATTGGAGCGGCGCGGCCACAAGCCAAGGACACCAAGGGCTGTCAGCAGCAGCACAAGCTGCGACACAGGCTGGAAGGGGTTCTCCCTCAGAGCCCCCGGAAGGAAGCAGCCCTGCCCACGCTTTGGCCTCCTGAACTGAGACAACCCATTTCTGTCAGCAACCCATTCGTGCTGCCTCACAGAGCCCCGTGTCACACGCTGCTGGGCGGCCACCCCAGGCAGCTCGCAAACCCCAGCCGCGTGAGCACACAAGACAGAGCCTTCCGCACCGTGCGGGCCCCAGCGCTGTTCCGTGTCACGGTGCATTCATAACAGAAAGGAAGCCCCCCGCCTGTCAGAATCCTGGCGTTCGGGGGCGTCACAGAAAATAATCTTCGTGGCCACACAGAATCCATGTGCCCAACAGCATTGGGCCGAGCACAGCGAGGCGCCACCCCAACAAGCTAGGACGTCCAGTGGCAGCACTCTCACGGGGTCCCTCGGAATTGCGGCCAGGACCCGCACCCCAAGGCCCACGGGTGGGGAAGACGTAACTCACTGGGCCCCTCATGAAGCGACGCCTGCACCTGGCGGTGGGACGCACCCTCGGATTGGCCTTCCAACTGGACATCGGGTTTGGGCCGACTGCACACGACCTTCGTCAGGGCTGTCTCTGAACGAGTGCATGTACACACTCACACACACATACATGCACACACACGCACTCACGCACACATGCTCACGTATACACGTGCACACACATGCATGCACGCATACAATGCACACGCACACACTCATGCACACACAAGCACGCACATACACACATGCACACACTCACACGCATGCACTCACGCATACACACGCACGCACACATACACACACATGCACACACTCGTGCACAAACACATGCATGTACGCGCACGTGCATGCACTCACACGCACACACACATACTCGCACTCACACGCACACATGTGCACACACCTCAAGTCCTCAAGGTGGCTGCAAGGTGGCCAGCATGTCCCCGGAGGCAGAGCCCTCCACGTGTACTGTGGCCTGGGCAGGCTCCTCACCCTCTCTGTGCTCCACGTCCTCGGCCCAAAACCAGGAACAGTACCCAACCTCGGAGGACCTGGCAGATAAGCCGCGTGGAGGGCCCTGCGGGCAGCTCCCTGTCCAAGCGTGGGGTTCACTGCGGCAGAGCTGGGGGGTGCACGTCCTCCCAGCGAGGGCGAGCTCTGCTCACCGTCTGTCAGCCGCCTTTATGAGGAGCAGAGCAGACCCAGCACGTGGGGTCAAGGCCGCCCACCCTGCTCGCCCTGTGCAGCTGGCTCGCCCACATGCGGCCAAGGGGCCCAGCGCCTCACAGTGAGGCAGGCGCATACCGTGGACACCAGGGCAGGCCTGCTTCAGCATGGGCTTGTCCATCTTCTTGGCGTAGAAGGCGGCGTACCAGACGCGCAGCTCGGTGCCGGGGGGGATGTCCCGCGACGTGGTGAAGTACACGTCGCTGCCGTGCTGGAAGGCCGTCAGGTTCTGGTGCTCGGGCGCCAGCGCCGGCCGCACCAACATCATCCAGTTGCAGTCATCCTCGTTAGAGGTGTCGAAGCACACGGGGTGCCCGTCCTTCTGGAATACCTGGGGGGCACGCCCGCCGCGGGGCCAGGAGGGGCTGGTTACCGCAGGTCTGCGTGTCAGC
>NW_011888995.1:539630-547609 GCF_000151845.1 Pteropus vampyrus | reverse complement strand
GAAGCACACGGGGTGCCCGTCCTTCTGGAATACCTGGGGGGCACGCCCGCCGCGGGGCCAGGAGGGGCTGGTTACCGCAGGTCTGCGTGTCAGCGCGCGGGGGCGGGGCGGGGGTGTGCTGAGCGGCCGGCCCAGACGGTGCCACATCGGGCGCCGAATCCCGCTCCACCCAGGGCTGGGGGGACCTGGCAGTGGTCAGAAGGGTCTCGGATGGGTCAGGCTGGTCACAGCCGAAGGTAAGCGGCAGACACATCAGGACCCGGTGGGATCTGGGACACCTGTGCTCTACACCTGGCGCAGGTGGGCATCGGGACACCTGAGCTCTTCTCCTGTCTCTGTTCCAAGTGTGGTCAGGGACTTTAGCAAGTTTCCGGTCTCTGTGCGGTCCGCCCTCATCGGCAACACGGTGCTAGTGGTTATGAATTAAATGCAGGTAGGGGGCGGGGGCGGGGGCGGAAACATCTTGAAGTTCAAAGTAACCACACAAGTGCAGGGGGTTCCGTTCGCTGATGCAGTCAGTACCTCCTCGCTGCAGGAAGAAGTCTTCTCCCGCCCCGAGCTTTTCCCACAGGGCTCCCCGCTGCTATGCCGGAGGCCTCCTCTGAGGACGGAGCCCTCGGGAGCTGGGGGAGAGGGCAGGGGGGCCACCAGATGTCTGATGACCCTCAGCTGGTGGTGGCGGTGTGCTCCCAGTGGGCCTCTGCGCCCCATTCTGGGGGGGCATTAAGGGGCATGAGGCTGTCCCGGGCACACAGGTGCTCAGTGCTGAGCCTGTGCTGAAAACAACTCAGGCTGGATGCAGACCTTCAGAACTGAGTCACTGGAAGAACCCGAGATGGACCCAAAGCCCTGGGTCTCAGCCCACAGTGACCGAGCCCACGTGTGGCCTGCGCCCCGTGAAGGACGGCAGCCGATCGCCTTTCTGGGACGCGGCGTCGGGCCCCTTTATCCTGCTCCTTCGCATCAGACGGCCTTCCTCCCTCACTTTTCCCTTTCCCTGTAAACAAATCAGTGTCTTTCCTGCTCCCCACGTGGCGGAAACCTGCTCTGTAAGCTCGATTTCCCAAGGGCTGCCAAAACCCTGAGCTCACGCCTTCCAGCTCTGTCCTGAACGTGGGTCTGTCAGGGTCTCTAAGAAAAGTGCACCTTTGTGCTGACTGCGGCCGACCAGCCCCTGATCCTCGTGTCTGTTTCACGGTGCTTCTGAAGGCTTGCTCGGGGACAGACCATGAACAACGCCCGAGTCCCTGGCCTTCTAGGGCTCCCATGGGTCTTACTAAGCCCTCCCTATAACTTACAGCTACGTGGTCTTTCTCAAGTTCACGTAAAAACTGTCCTTTCCCAGTCTGCTGTGCTCTTTAAAGCTGCCAAACTTGGTACTGGTGTCTCGTTACTGCCCAAACAAAACACCTTCCTTTGAAGGAGGCTTGCAAAGGACCACTCACTCTGCACAGGTGACCGGAGCTATACCGACACGTTCCCGCCCAAAACGACCCAACTGCCCACCTCCTACAGCCTGCGACAGCAACCTGGCTCACGACGGAAGTCAGGGTGGCGTCTTGAATGCCTCTTAGATTTTGCAAAGCTGTAAATTACTAACTACTAACTTTGATGCTCTTGTGGTATAAAAAACGAACTAAAAAAAAAAAATGAACATCCTCTTGGAAATTAAGCAGAACTCCAATACCTAGAGCTGCTTCCAAGCCCGCGGACCAGCAGCACTCGCAAGGGCTCCGCGGGCACAGCCTTTACCTTCAGCGGAAACGCAGATTCCTTCTCCCACTTGGCGACTCTCCTCGACTCAAAGGGGCCAAACTGCGTCCGCTTGACGAGCTGGGTCACGGCGAACACACCCTCAGCTCCGTCCTCCACGCGTCTGATCTCCAAGCTGGAGGGAAGGGACGACCTAGAAATGGACGAAACAAGAGACTCGCACCGGAGGACAGGAGGTCACAGCGAGCGGGGAGCCGGGCCCCACCGCCACCCAGAGATGGGGCTGACAGCTCCCCCGCTAGGCACACAGTCCCTGGGAGCGGGGGCGCTGCGGAGAGCTCTGAGACCAGGTGCCACGCAGGAAGTTCCACGGGAAGAAAGAGCCACAGCATCCCAGGAGCGGGCCTGCAGCTAGGCTGGCCTGGCCAGTTTCGGGGCGGATGAGGCCCTTTTAGGTAAACTAGGAGCATGGCGGGATGGGGCGCTGGAGGAGGGGTACGTGGCTGGGACCCCAGGGTGAGCCAAGGCGTCGGCAGGGTCCCAGTCCCGGAGGCTCCCACGCCAGGGCTGATGGTGCCAGTGGAGTGCCGTGGGCCACAGGAAGCCGCTGCAGGTTCGAGGGAGAGCCCCTCAGACCTCTGCTTTAGGCAAAAATATTAATCTCTGTTTCGAGAAGGTTACGGTCAGAAAAGATAAGTAAATCACGGGGCTGGGAAACCAGCTGGGAGGCTTCTAGAAGCAGCACCGGTAAGATCATTTTAGGGTCTCCACGTGCCGGGTGCTCAGTCACACGTGACGATCGCAACGACGTTTCGGGGCCCTGCGGACGAGGCAGCCGAGCTGCAGGGGAAAGAGCGCCTCCTCCAGGCTCAAACGACTCCTGTGTCTGCCCCGGCTGGGGCCCAGCCACTCAGCCTTTGCCAGCCCACCAGGTGACACGGCCTTCACGGGGACACATGACATGGCAGAGCCACCGAGCCTCCTCGCCAGACCTGTGGGTGCTGTTCCAGAGCTGCCATGGCTTTTTCTTGTTACCTGCGCTCCCTGCTGCCCCCTACCGCGGCCACCTGGCCCAGAGCGGGCATCTGCCGGACGGCAGGCCCAGATTCGGGCCCCGGGGAAAACACAGAGCACAGCAACGAGCTGGCCGTCGCTCCTCAACTGGAAGCCCCCCCAGCCCATCGGCTGTCCCCGGGCCACGCCGGTCTCGGCCTGGCTCCTGAGAGCCACGAACCGGACACGGTACGTTCACTCTGAAGCCCCGAAGCACGTCTTGGCTCCGGCGACAGGCTCTCGGTTCTCGGGGCGGACACATGGACAGCCCTGGAGGCTGAGGACCCCCTCTTGCCGTCCCCTCCCCTTTTGTGCAGGCCACAAGCTCTCGCAGACTCGCAGACAGCTGTAAGGCAGGGCTGTAAAAACACCTGGGGGCGGCCGCTCACCGTGCCCTGCTCAACACGAAGGAGTCTCTGACCGTGACCACGGGGCCCAGCTCCGGACACTCAGAGTCGTGGTACTGGCTGCAGTCTTCACACCCTGCGAACAGACATCCCAGAGTCAGAGCGGACGGTGGGGGGCGGGGGGGGTATCCAAAGGGTGTCACGAGGCTCCCTGCCGGATGGGACTGCCCAGCAACGCTCCCCACAAATATAAAACAGTGCAAACCCAGGACGTGCCCCCAAGAAACACATCCAGCTCCACGCACATTTCAAAGCATGCAGAGTCACCCCAGGGTGACAAAGAACGAGATCTTCCCGAGGAAAGGTGATAAACGAAAATTCACCCATTTCGCCTGTTTACCATAAATCTGACGTATCGTAAAGCTCTGAGCCCTTGATTACTTTTCTGAATCAACTGCCACCCCATTCCAAATGGCCTTTGCTGGGAGCTGAGGAAGATGAGCCTTTTAAAACCACATTCCCGCAGCACACTGCTCAAGTAACGAATTGTGCTCTTCAAAGCAAGTAAAATCATTCCAATGTACAAAGAAAGAGCTCTCCCCAACATAAGCACGAAACGTGGACGTGGCTTCGCCCAGGCAGCAAGCGTCACACCGTCCGCGTTGGGGGACGGGCACGGGCCACTTACAGATGAACATGATCTCCTCGCTCCCATCTTCGGCCATCTCCGACACCTGTCACACACGAGAGAGCATCGTTAACGAGGCGCTTTCTGCCAACGCAACTGTTAAAGACAGTTCCTGCCACAGGCCTCCTCGGCCTCTGCGTCAAGACGAGCAGTCAGGTCCCTTTACTGTGGGATGGGCGGAGGGCTTTGAAATCTCTTCTCACCTAAAATAATGTTGTTTTTTAATAAAAAGCAAGGGGTCTGAATGGCCTCTAGATCAGGACGTCTTCACGAAGTCGGACTTTCGTTTTTGTATGTTAGCCAGAGGTTTCCGTTTGTCAAACGAACGTGGTACCGTGCTTAAAAAGCCAGTTTCCACACTGCCACTTGTTTCTCCCTGTCCCCCCTCCCTGGACTGTGACTCCTCCGGGGCAGCCACGTCTGGCGCTGCTAAGGGCGCCGACTCGCGTGGCGCTCAGTTCCCGCAGGCCTGGGGCGGCCGTGGCGTCACGGATGAGCGCTCTCCCCCTCCCCACAAGCCTGGCAGGTTGTCACGTCTACCGCCTAGTCACCCTCCACAGTGGGCAGCTGAGCTTGCGCCCCCCAACATACTTGTGGGGTGATCGGGGCGTGCTGATTCTGGGGCCTCAGATTCCTGACCTATGAAATGCAATAAAAACGGCCCCCTCGTACAGTTCTGAGGGGGGCCCCAAGAAAGAGCACCGCACCCCACAGGCACCACTAACTAGCTGTCCCGCCTCTCCCCCGCGCCCCCGCGGCCAGCCAGGCCAAGCGCCTCCCGTCCCAGCCCTCCGAGGGCACTGCTGGTCCTTCCCGAAGGGCGACTCCACAGCCCGCTCGTCTCCCCGGGGCTGGAAGCACGAAGCGCAGACGCTGCGCGGCCCACGTGAAAACTCGACTTGCCGAGCACGCGCTTTCATCAGCAGAGAACAGCGCCAGACCTCGCTGTGGCCGGGGGTCAGCTGCGAGGACACCAGGCAGGCAGGGGGGACTGCCAAGTGGCCTCCACGTGCCTGGACGAATAACCGGCATACTGCTCCCCGCAGCCTCGACCACCTCCGTTGGCCACGGCCCACCCGCTCCTGCCTGGGAGGCCAAAGGCCTCCGGATGGCCCTTCCCGCTCTGCCCTGGCCGGCCCGCCCGTTTGCCACACTGCAGAGGGTTTCTCCTACAGCGCCCCAGTCACGTCACTTGCCAGCCTGAAACTCAACGGGGTCGCCCCGTCCGCTGACACCCACTCACGCTTCTAGTCTTCACTGAATCGACACTTCTTTGGGGAGGGTTTTCTGATCTACCTGTCAATTAGGGCCCTTGCAACGCTTCCTGAAGACATTCTGCAATTTTCCTTTCTGCAGCTTTCACCGTCGTGATCGTCAGCCTGTGTGTTATTTACCGAGTGTCCCTCTCCCCGCCGGACCCGGAGAGCCGAGAGGACAGAGCTGTCGGCACGGGCTCGGCGCCTGCACGGCCCTTGCACAGGGTGCAGTGATTGTCGAAAGCAGACTTGGCCACGTCTCATGTCCCCCGACTCTTATTTACTTTGTGCATAATGTTCCACATACAGCAAGTCCTGGTATCTTTCGACCCGACTCCCTCTGTATCTCTGGATAATGAAGTCGACTAAAAAGTTCCGAGTCGTTCATTTGTACGATTTATGCCAAACAGTTAAAAAGTTTGGTTAGATTAGCAGCGAGACTTGGAAGAAAAATTTTACATATTCTAAGCAAAAAATGGTCTCAAGTGCTTATGTCACTCTCTCAACACCTACAGAGCACCTGCTGGGTACCACCCCTGGCCCAGGACACCAGCCAGCCCCGTCCTGTCCCCACGCAGGCCGGGCCTGGGGCTGGGGTCCTTCCTCTCCTTCGCGGCCTCCTGGGGGGAGGGGGCGGTGGCACTGGCCCGTCCTCGCTTTCACAGGGCCCCTGCCTGCTCTCCCTGGACACTAAAGGTTTCCAGTTACACGTACTTGAAAGAAAGGTTAAAGAGAAGATCTAGGCAGGTCAAGGAGTCTTGCAAACTGCTAATGCTGTGACAGCAAGGGCAGCTTCTCCGGAAAGTTCTGGCACCCTCGAGAACACTTCGGCAGGTCGAACAAGACAACATCCCTCTTGCCCAGGCATTCCCAGGACACCCACCACCGCCAGGCTATGCTGAAGGGCCGGGAGGCAGGACAAGGACGAGCCCCCTCAGGCCCTTCCACAAACCGCTGCGGGATGAGGGGCAGTCCGGGGCATGCCGGCAGGACCCAGACTTGGCCAGACAAGCATGTCCTCGTCTTCCGCTTCTGGGAAGAGGTAGGCGAACGCTTCAGCCACCCCGGAAAACCCATGCATTCAACAAAAGTGGAAAGATCTAGAACAACAGGCACTGACTCCCCTGGCAGGCAGGCGGGCCCCACCGCCTCCAATCGCAGCTGTGCATGGGTTGGGGGGGAGGGGAGGGGCGAGGGCCAAGCCCACGCCATCCCTCCAGCCATCCCTCCCCGATGGCCCAGCCCACAGGCGAGGCGATAAGGGAACCAGGTTCCTGTCTACACCGCGAACACTCAGCATCCAGACCTGCGAAGCAGAAGACGCCACCCTCGGCTCGGAAAGCCCAGAAACCTCATCCGACTATCTCGAGGTCTCCACGAATTTTCTATAAAAAGTGTTTTCACAACACCAGCCACTCGGAGCTCTCCAGCCTGCCGCGCATCGAGACCGGCTCACTCAGCCCCCAGGAAAACGGGTAAGTGGAGAGAGAGACGCGGGCCACCTGCCTGCAGAACGTGCACAGAACCTTCTGTGAGGAGCCTATGTAATTTGAATGTGACTGCTCTAACCCCCCACGGAGGCGGAGTCACATTGTCTTTGTGACCGGCTATTCCACTGAGCACAACGTGCTCCAGGTTCCCTCATGCTGCAGGTCAGAACGTCCTTCCTTCTTGAGGCTGAGTGACATTCCGCTGTGTGGACGTTCCGCGTTGTTTATCTGTTCACCTGTCCACGGACACCTGGGTCGTTTCCGTCTCTCGGCTGTTGGGAATGATGCTGCTCTGCACGTGGGCGTGCAAACACCTCTTTAAAACTCTGCTCCCCATCTCTGGGCACACGCTGGATCACATGGTAATTCTACGTCTAACCTTTTGAGGAACCTCCATACTGTTTTTCAGGCAGTGGCACCATTAACATTCTCGCCAACACTGCAAGAGCACCAATTTCTTCACATGGTCGCCAATATGTGTTATTTCTTCTTTTTTACAGTAGCCATCTTGATGGCTGTGACATGGTAAAAGATTGTTTTTTAATGTGATCTGCAAAGGCTGGGATTAAGAAGTAGTAGTCAAGCTTGGAAACACTGGAAAATGAAAACTTCACAATTTTAAAACACAGGTGGCTAAAAATAACTCCAAGGAAAATGCGTTTTCAGGGAGATGGTTGATGTAAGTGTGAAACGAAGCTTACCTCGTTTGTTAACCTGCCTGGGGCTGCCCTGGCTGTCCCCTGCCCACTTGCGTGGAGGGGGCAGATGAAGGGGCAGTGAGGGCTGATGTCCTGGGCATCTACTGCTGCCCTGGATGACTTTCCAGAGCCTTTTTGGTGTCCAAAGCAGCACTCTCTAAGAGAAATGCCAGGTGAGCCGCACACGTATTATTTTTTTGGCTGTTGTTTTAAGTTTTGAAATACTAGAGATTCACAGGAAATTTCAAAAATAGCACAGAGAGATCCCATGCATTCTTCACTCAGTTTTCCCCAAGGCTTACATCTTACATAAGTATGCATAATTTCAAAACTCTTATGTAACTACAGCACACTATCAAAACCAGGAAACGGACCTTGGAACGCGCACGCGTGTAGTTCTATGTCATCGTATCACAGGTGTGGAGTCATGCAAGTACCACTGTGACCAAGATTCAGGGCTGGTCCATCCCTGAGGAGAGCATGCTCATGTGTTCCCTTTAGTCGCCCCCCATACACCCCACCGTCTCTATAATGCCGTCATTTCAAGAATGGCACGTAAATGGAAACACACAGAATGTGACCTCTGGAGACGGGCTTTTTTCCCCACTCGGCAGAACGTGCCTGAGATCCGTTCAGGTTGCTGCACGCATCATGGTTCACTCCTCTTCAACGCTGTATAATACTCCACAGCACAAGTGTATTATAGTTGGCTGAGCCATTCACCCCCTGAAGAC
>NW_011888995.1:536579-537595 GCF_000151845.1 Pteropus vampyrus | reverse complement strand
CTCTAACCGCCAGTCACCTTTTACTTAACAAAAAAGGGGGCGTGAGGGCCTGACTCTTACTTAATAATGGGCCTCGTGTGACAGACAAGATATCTTAAAACTAGGCACCCTGGAGCCGTGACGGTGAAAAGATCTTCATCCGAACAAATTAGCCTTCACTCTCGATGGCCGTGAGGGTGAGCCGATTCCTTCTGAATCACCACTGCAACCACCAGGAGCCACTGACCAGCGCACACAAGGCCGAGAAGCCCTCAGACAGATGAGGAGTGGCAGAGAGCCCGTCCAGAGAAGGCAGATGTGCTGGGGGAAAGGGACCCCGAGGGACACGAGCGGATCCAGACGACAGGGGCAGTGACCGGAACGGAAGCAGCCTGCTCAAAACGAGGCTCCCCGCAAACCTCTGACATTAAGATGCTAAAATCGCATTTATATTTTTGGTCACAGCAAAAGACAAGGCTACTATGACTAATTAGCATATATATTTTAAACATACAAAAGGCCAAAGGCCTTGAGAGTTACGAGCACTAGAACACTCCTCACGGACAGACAGCTTCTTTATCCGGCAGGTACGGTGCCTTCTCCCCAGGGACGAGTGGGAAGTGACAGCCCTTCCAGGAATGATTAAAGGACATTCAACTTATAATGAGTTTGCTTCCAGCCACACCAAGGGCAGAAGGCCTTTCAACAAAGGTTTTCTGATGATGCCTGCACCACAGGGCACTCACGGCTGGGAGGAGACGCAGACCATGCTGGCCATCAAGTCAAATGGAGCCAATGACACAGGCGCCTCTCAAGGGAGGAAAGGTGTCACCTCTGAGAAGCCCGAGCTTCAGTGTCGTGTCAGTTTGTGTGAAATGACCCCGCGGGCCCTGGAAGACTCGAAGGGAGGGCCTAGAGTCAGCTTCCTCAGACCTAACCCGGACGCCAGGCCTCCAGACCCGTTTGGCGACCCTGAGCTGCCGCCCCAGCTGGCCCGAGGGTCCCTCTCCAGCCCCAGTCGTCCAGGCCGCCCCAGC
>NW_011888995.1:533644-535771 GCF_000151845.1 Pteropus vampyrus | reverse complement strand
GGTCAGCCCATCGCCCGGCACATCTGTCTGCACCTCAGTAAACGGCAGCCCCATCACCCACCACACACGCCCCAACCAACCCAGCAGCGAGGCCTGCCTCACCTTAGAAACTGCCCTCACTCCTCAACCCCCTTCTGCCGCCGTGGTTCCCAGTGGAACCGCATGGGCCTGGAACCCCACGAGGCAGCTACGGGGTCGTTTGGGAAAGGACACGATTTCATCCCACCCCGGCCCAAAGCCCCCGTGGCATCCACTTGGCACGCAGGAGACACTGCATGGACAGCATGCACTGCCCTCCTGTGCGCTCCCCCGACCACTGGCCTTTCTCACCTTTGGGCGCACAAAGCCTGTCCCCACCCAGGGCCTCTGCATTTGTCCTTTGTCTGCCTGGCACTCTCACTGCAGATCTCCACTGAGCACCTCACAGCGCTGGTCTCCACTCAAACGTCTCACAGACCTTTCAACCCCAACTGCCCGTGTGCCCGCCCCTGGCCGCCCCTGGCCACGCTGCGGCCTCTGCCTGATGGCCTTCCTTCCTTCTTTGCTCTAACCACTGTCCACCTGACAGAGTCCCATTGTTTATGGTCTGTACCTCCCTCCCACCCTCCCGGCTGGCAGGGCCACCAGGCAGGGCCCTCTCTCCTGTTCTCTGCAGTGTCGGGCACGTAGCAGGTGTCCACTCAATAAGCGTTTGTAGAATGAATGGCCAAATGAATGAACACCCACAGTCGTGAACCGTGTGAGTGAAGTGGCTGGGGGTCAGCCGCACTTTACAACGCGAGAAGGAGACTGAGGAAGCATTTAAGTCACTGCTGACGATCTCAGCCTCTGAAATCGCCTGTCAGAAAGACTCGCCTTAAACCTTCCTTAAATCTGCAAAATGAGGAGTGCTCTCTATCTGACCTCCTACACGTGTGACATCAAAAGATGATATGTGAGGGGTAGATCCTAAGCATACAATTCTTTCTCAAATATAATTATTCCAAGAAAAGCCAGTAGTCTGGAAACGGGTTAATTTTTAAATGTATTTGTCTTCTGGAAAAAAAAGAACCATCCCTTCTGCTTCCAAAGTCAAACATATTATATTATACTCTTTGTTGGCACTTTTATTCTGCAAAAGTATGAACTGAAGCTATGGGGGAAAAAAACTCTATAAAAAAATAAACGTTACTGTTTTTCCCTCTCAAAATCCAAACTATAGTTCTCCTATTTCTCACTCGTCCACTATAAGGCGGTGATGTGAGGGTGCAGAGAAGCCGAGCAGTGAAAACATGGGGAATGTGACAAGGTCCGGGTGTGTGTGTGTGAATGGGGGGGGCGGGGGGCAGGGGGGCGGGAACACCTCACATAAAAACCAAGTGTCTACACTGCTGCGCTCTCTAGGAAGTTCTCATCCTTGCTTTTTAAGGTTTATCACAAAACCAGTTGCTCATTTACTTTTCATGCTTAAAAATACCTGCAGGAACCAAGCTGGGCTCTCCAAATTTATCTGGTGAGTGCCGGATTTGAGAGTGGCTTAAGCAACTGTGCTTTTTTGTGCGTTGGCAGCTTGACACGCACACATGGGTCCCACGTGTCTCTGGTCACACACTTGTTTCTACCATTTTAATCTGGGGGCGGGCAGGTAATTTCTGAATATCTGTTGGGGGGGGGACACCTCACCCTCTACATTAAACGCTTAATAAAGGTAAATATAACTACCAGGTGGGCCGGTATTTCCGTAATGAGTTCTCGGCCCCTGTTTCTCCGAAACTGACCCTTAGGAAGGATACCTGTCCCTCTCGCCAAAGGCCACATGGCCAGAGCCTCCACCTGTCTGCGCCAAAACTGGCCGAACCTCACCTGGGCGGCCGGCGCGCCCCTCCGCAGCCCAGCCACCCACCGAGGGTCGGCACATGTCACCTGTCTGCGGATTTGACTACCTTTCCCCTATCCCCCAGGGGTTTACAAACAGGTTGCAGGCTGCTCTTGGGGGGCCTGGGTAGCCCCATGGCCCAGACTCCCAGATTTCTAAGCGCGGGGGCGGAGGTCCAGGCACCCGCCCCGGGCGCCCCCGGGGTCCGGGCCCGGTACGGGCACAGTGACATCACGGGGGGCCGTCGGCGACGAAGACGCCCGGGGGAGGGG
>NW_011888995.1:532958-533262 GCF_000151845.1 Pteropus vampyrus | reverse complement strand
TTTATTTAATTCGTGCCTGAGATTTGCTGCCCAGCCATAATTTCTGAATTCAGCCGGTGGGCTGCTGCCGTTCCTGGCCATGTGTCCAGAACATCCGTAAACACTTGTAAGCCCTGCTCTGCCCCCAGCAGCTCGTGAAGTAGAGGCCGGGCGGCTGGCTGGCGAGTGGCAGAGCCGGGCATTTGGATCCCACGGAGTGGGCTGCTAAGTGGACGGTCCAAGAAATGCACCCCGGTCTGCGCAAGGTTGAGGCCAGACCACTCCCTGGCACTGAGTGTTCTGTCCCCTTCCCCCCTGTCAAGCT
>NW_011888995.1:531311-532908 GCF_000151845.1 Pteropus vampyrus | reverse complement strand
CATTTTCTTTTCCTGCAGTGGCTACGTCGAGCCTTGATTTCTTTGGCTGGGGGTTCGGTGAGAGAAGGGCTCCAATTTTTATTTAATTCGTGCCTGAGATTTGCTGCCCAGCCATAATTTCTGAATTCAGCCGGTGGGCTGCTGCCGTTCTTGGCCATGTGTCCAGAACATCCGTAAACACTTGTAAGCCCTGCTCTGCCCCCAGTGAAGTAGAGGCCGGGCGGCTGGCTGGCGAGTGGCAGAGCCGGGCATTTGGATCCCACGGAGTGGGCTGCTAAATGGACGGTCCAAGAAATGCACCCCGGTCTGCGCAAGGTTGAGGCCAGACCACTCCCTGGCACTGAGTGTTCTGTCCCCTTCCCCCCTGTCAAGCTTGGGGGCTTGTGTGAACTCGATCCCCTCCATCAAGTATACGTGTGGAAACAAAATAGTGGAACTAAAAGGGGCTGGGGGGGTTCTTTCAACATAGTTCTGGTCCCCCTGATTCAGAGCAGCCATCTCGTTCATTTCTGCCTGGCAAAAACTTCCATTAACAAAGTCAAAGAGAGGCAATGAACTTTGGGGGAATAATTTGAAATTGATGCGGGCAAGGACTCATTTCCCTCATACATGCAAAGCTCTTATGAATTAAAAAAAATGACAACCCAATAGAAAATGAACAAAGTCTATGGGCAGGTAACAATAATGAAAATACAATGGCTGTTAAGCATATGAGAAGCTATTCAGCTGTTCTGTAATCAGAGAAAAAGCAAATTGCAGTGAGATCATTTTAACCTATTATGTTAGCGACAGAGAAGTTTAATAGCATGTTTGAAGAGACCATGGAAAACCAGGTCTCTCATTCTTTCCTGGTGGGAGACTAAATGGGTATGGCGGGAACTTTATCCAACAGCCAGACTCACTTGCATGAGTTGGTAGACGTGGAAGGTTAGTCATCAGTCCCCACAGGTGGAAGGCTGAGCCGCTGGACAGGAAGGTACACAGTGTGCTGCCAGGGGCCCATTTCCCTGCCCTCCAAAACACCCTGCAGTGACTTCCCGGTGGCAGTTCCGCAGGTCTGGAGCGCAGCCTCCCAGACCTCTCCTGGTCATATCACCTGTGCCTTTCCCCCCCGCCTACCCATTCTTGTTTAGCCTGCCTCTGTCCTCAGACAGTCTTGGGGCTGTTGTACTTGACCCGTCTACCTTTGGCCCCCGCCCCAGGTTTTCCACCATTTCGTCCTTATTCGGGTCTTGGCCCAAATCTTCCCAACCTCTCACAGCTCCAAACAGACCGCGACAGCTAATGTGTATCCCCTCCCCTCCCCGCCCACCAACAATGACATACCCACCCTTCTTGTGGCATCACTCACAATTCCCAAATGCCCAGATGGCGAGTTCTCTGGGCCTCTGCACACCAGGTAGGTGGCAGCATACATGAACAAAAGCACAGAAAAAGAAAAATTCACAGAAAAAAACCAACAGGTCCCTGCAAGAGCGAAAACTGGAAGTAGACAAGACTCAAGCCACCTAAAGCCGCTTCTCAGCGATACACAGAGCACGCGGCTGGGGTTCCGATTCTGGTCATTGAATCTTCAAAAGTATGAATGTGTTCAGCA
>NW_011888995.1:525012-530866 GCF_000151845.1 Pteropus vampyrus | reverse complement strand
TCTATGGGCAGGTAACAATAATGAAAATACAATGGCTGTTAAGCATATGAGAAGCTATTCAGCTGTTCTGTAATCAGAGAAAAAGCAAATTGCAGCGAGATCATTTTAACCTATTATGTTAGCGACAGAGAAGTTTAATGGCATGATTTTGAAGAGACCATGGAAAACCAGGTCTCTCATTCTTTCCTGGTGGGAGACTAAATGGGTATGGCGGGAACTTTATCCAACAGCTAGACTCACTTGCATGAGTTGGTAGACGTGGAAGGTTAGTCATCAGTCCCCACAGGTGGAAGGCTGAGCCGCTGGACAGGAATGTACACAGTGCGCTGCCAGGGGCCCGTTTCCCTGCCCTCCAAAACACCCTGCAGTGACTTCCCGGTGGCAGTTCCGCAGGTCTGGAGCGCAGCCTCCCAGGCCTCTCCTGGTCATCTCACCTGTGCCTTTCCCCCCTGCCTACCCATTCTTGTTTAGCCTGCCTCTGTCCTCAGACAGTCTTGGGGCTGTTGTACTTGACCCGTCTACCTTTGGCCCCCGCCCCAGGTTTCCCACCATCTCGTCCTTATTCGGGTCTTGGCCCAAATCTTCCCAACCTCTCACAGCTCCAAACAGACCGCGACAGCTAATGTGTATCCCCTCTCCCCCCCTCCGCCAACAATGACATACCCACCCTTCTTGTGGCATCACTCACAATTCCCAAATGCCCAGATGGCGAGTTCTCTGGGCCTCTGCACACCAAGTAGGTGCCAGCATACATGAACAAAAGCACAGAAAAAGAAAAATTCACAGAAAAAAACCGACAGGTCCCAGCAAGAGCGAAAACTGGAAGTAGACAAGACTCGAGCCACCTAAAGCCGCTTCTCAGCGATACACAGAGCACGCGGCTGGGGTTCCGATTCTGGTCATTGAATCTTCAAAAGTATGAATGTGTTCAGCATATTCCTTCTATAATGGCAAGAAATAATACCTTTTAAGACAAGATTCCTACCCAATATTTTAAAGTTTTGTTGCTTAAGGTGTCAAATTTTGTTGTTTACAACTAATGCAATGTACAATCTTTGAACCTCAGGCAGGAAAAAAAAAAGCCAGCTATAAAGGATGTTATTGGAGGAATTTGAATATGGACTTGGAACTGGACAATGGTATTCATCGATGATAAATTCCCCAAGCATGAAAATTGTGTTGAATGTATCATAACGAGGATGCCCCATTCTGAGAAAATGCATTCTGAAGACTTTAGGGTGAAACATTTCTCAAAATGTAACAAAATTGTTAACTCTAGGTGAAGGGCGTATAGGTTATTCCTTAGGTTTGAAATTTAAAAAAATAAGTTACGGAATTTCTAAGTAAAACGTAAACAGGGAAGAGCTTCCGTCGCCGTCACTGGGTTTTCTTAAGAACCATGCGTTCTTCCGGGACAGAGACTTAGCCGCGGAATTAAGATGTAATCACTCGACTCGCGGCCCCAGGTCAGGGGCGTGCTCTCAGCCCTGACGTGGGCCTGCCTTTGGCACATCCTTTCCAACTGACTGACGAGTGAGTCTCATCGGTCTGGTTCTTCGTTAAATACAAAAGCCCTTCAGTACCAGACATTAGAGACACACATATCCTCAGCCACGTCCCCACACCCCTTCTAGCTTTCGCTTTCAGTCTGGCTAGTTTTCCTTGTCCAGATAAAGAGAGAAGCCATCAGCAGATCATTTAATTCCTACTATGTGCAAAGCATTGCATCTCACTTTATGTCATTCTTACCTACGACGGGAAGTCTCACACTTGAAGTTCAGAAAAGACGACATGAGGCATTTGACATGAAGTAGTAGAGGCCGTGGCTTTGAGCAAGGATTCGCCAGCCAGCCTGCCTGGGCTCAAATTCTGGTTCTGCCGCTTAACAGCTGTGTGGTCTTGGGCAAGTTATTCAACCGCTATGTGCCTCAGTTTCCCAATCTGTAATGCTGGGATAGATCATGACTCGTGGGGTTATCTCAAAAAGTACAGGAGTCACTATATGTAAAACACTAGGAAAAGTTCCTGGCACACAGCGCTCATTATGGATTAGCAGCACTGTGATCTCGAGTCTTTTTTAGCTTTCGTATAAAATACCAAGTAGTTCAAGGCGTCTGACTTTACCTTGTCAATGTTGATGACGTCAGCGTAATCGGTGGTTCTGAATGTCTGGCACCTCCAGGGCACGACTTGGCAATTTGCACTGTGGACAGTCAAGGAACAGAGCCAAGGTGAGCTAGGGTCCCTGTGATGCTTCTAGGTCATGGTGGGAAGAGGGCTGGCCTGGCACTTTCTCTCCAGAGAGGGCGCTACGCCAGGTGATGCAGCCGGTGTCCAGCCCTCTGTGGTGAGGGACGCACCTTCTCTTTTTAATCAACCGTCTATTGACAAACGCGCAGCGCCCTATATTCGTAAAGGTGTCGGAGGTCAAAAACGGTGTGTTTTTTGCCACGTGCATCCCCTCTGTGTCAGGCTCTGTCCCCTGTCCCCGCGCCTCACGAGTGGGAGAGGACGGGCATAAGCTGCGGGTGCTCACATGATGCCGTCCGCTGATGCCCGTCAGGCGGGCTCCGCCCTAAGCCCAGGAGGATACCGGCACTTAACCAGGGAGCGAGCATAAGAGAGAGTGATAAGGGCCCAAGTTACAAGGCCCGAAGGATGCTGACAGTGCCCTGGGCCATCCTTGGTGGCCAAAGCCACTTCATGGCAAAGGCGGGGCTTGAGAAAAGTGAGGGGGGTGTGCTGGGGATAATGGGGAATGGTGCACATTTCGGGACGACCGCAGGTGGCTGGGGTAGATTAATTTGGGCAGTGTAGACGGGATTGTCAAGAACAGTGTCCACCGGGAGGTAACCGGCAGGTCAGCTTAGGAAAGCTGGTTAATTAGGACGAGTGTGGCCTTCCAGCAAGCCCATGCAGTCTCCTCCTGGAGTGTCAGCACAGAGTGGACCCCAGGTCACACGGAAAGCAGCTCGGTCCCAAGCCTGGGACGCCCTGATGCCATCACCGCCTTGTCACCCGCTCACTTGCCGACCCCGAGTCGATTCCCTCGCTGGGGCTTTCCAGAAGCGCACTCGTCCTCTGAAATGCAAAGCCGCTGACCAGCCTGGGCTTCCGAGTGACCCCCCCAAACACACACACCCGGAAGGTTAGGTGGGGTTAGGGCAGCTGAGAGGAAGGGCGGGGGATCTGGGGGAGTCTTCTCATTCCCTCAGTGCTGCAGTCCCCCGAATGCCCCCACGCTTGGGCACAGCAAAGGGGATGAAGCTGAAGGAAACACAGAGACCGCTGGCCAGGAAGGAGGGCGGTGGCAGGGGCTGTGAGGACATGGCTGTCTGTGCACAGCTCCAGCCCCAGAAATGGCTGTGAGGCCCAAGCAAGGGGCGGACGCCGTCCGTGCTGGGCCCTGCTGGGCGCCTGCTCCCCTGACTCCTCGCTCTACGCTCACCCATGGGCCACCCCGTACTGACAATGGGGGCTGATAGATGGATAAAAGTTTCCATCCCCAAAGGGGCCTCACCCCTCAGAAGGTCCCTGGGGATCACACGGGGTCCCAGGGCCACCTGGTGCCAGGTTATGTGCCTGGGGACCAGACCAAGCAGACCCTGACTGGTAGCACCCACGATTTGCCATGACCCAAAAGTTCACTGCAGACATGGACTTCCCAGTAAATGCTGTAGCCCCAGGCCTAAGACAGGGTGCTGAGTGACTTAAAAATCAGGTAAGAAGAATGGCAGGAGGGAGGTCTTTTGCCAAGAGCCAAGCAGGTGGGAAGCCTCTGTGTGAAGCCAGCTGACTGGGGGTCCTGTGCCGTGACCACCGAGGCCCGTGACGAAAGGAAGACGAAGGTTCTGAGACCCTCGGAGAAACTCAGGACCTTGGGGCCAGCAGGAGACTCGGCAAAGACCACTCAGCATTTAGTGTTCCATGTGCACGTTTATTTCTTTCAAGACCATGTGTGTTCCAGCCACCTCGTCCCCAAATGAACCCAGCACACGGGGGCTGGCGCAGGACCGCCCTTGGCTTTTAAAGTGCTACTGAGAAATACAATCATTGTCATGTAAATTCGTCACTTGATCACAAGCCAAACCTTTAACCACATACCTAGAAAACCTTTCATTTTCTTTTTTTTAAAATGCAGCTTTGATGTGACATTAGGCAAAAAAAATAAAAACTACAAGGCTAAATTTTAAATGGTACGTTGCTGACCAGTTGGAAGCTGGGCAAACTGGGCAGGTTAATGCCTCCTTACAGGTGGAGCAAGGATGCCGAGGGGAAGGAGTCACACGGAGGTAACCTGAGTGTCCCCTGCAGGGGTTAGCGGTGCACGGCCGCTGGCTTTGGTGATAGCGCCTTGGCAGGTCTCTGGAATAAGCATTCTGACCTCCCGCTTGTACTCAGAGGCTCCAAGAGCCATGAGTACTAGTCAGAAAACGCCCGTGTCCGGTGGCAGCGACGCGAATCCGTCCTTCTCTGTCTGCTCAGGAGGAAACGTTTGCAATGTTCTTCTATCGACGCGGTGGTAGAACCAATCAAAAAATCTAGACAGGCCCCTAATTAATGATTGGTTAGCAGTGACCGGCCAGGCAGCCATCACAGGAGTCAAGGGCGGGTCTTGAACTTAAACTTGAGACTTGATATAAAGCGCTCTGTCTAAACCTTCTTCCTTGCAGCAGGTTTTCAACCGGAATGATGAGACGGGCACTTTTGTCAATGCCACGTTAGAATGCACTCACACGTGACGCCCCGCTACCCTCCTCCACGAAGAACACGCACGTCCTGACACATGCACGGGGCGGAAGCGTTGCACGCCCATCGAAAGCAACGGGCACTCCTGGGTCCAGACAGACATGCGTTAATGTTAGTGTTCATAAGGAATCACTTTTAAGATACCATTCTGCAAAAATTTCATCAAGACCAACAACAACAACAAAACCCCTCAAAACCATAAAAACAAAAAGCCGTCAAGCCACTCGCATGGGTGGCGAAGGCAAGGGACTAAATGCTCTACAAATTGGGGTGTTTCGCCTTTGGTGCATAATCTTTACGATATTTAACCTTACTGACACCGACTTCCCACAAACACCCCACGCCATTAAAACGCAAACCTGGATAAACGGCGTGGAAGAGAAACGTTCACAGTATCGATATCACCCACCGTCTCCCGGCGCTACCCCGAAGCTCCCCTCATGTTCTGCATCCTCCTTGTCCCCTGCTACGTGAGCGCCCTCCATACCTTCAGCAAAGGCCACCACGGATACCAAGGGCATGCGTCACACTCGGGGAGAGACAAGCCCACCTGGACCCTGGAGAGGTTTCAAGTCATGAGGAAGCTGAGAAAGCCACGCCCTTGATGAGGCGTTAAACAGTGAATGGCTAAAAACAAATTTTGTTTTAAGAGGGTGAGGAAACTTAATCTAAAACTCCGATACCTTCACCTTGGAATAAACTGAGTCCATCTGAATTTCAAAATCAAACAAAGAAAAAACTACTAAAAACTTCTGCTCAGTGTCTGATATTTGGACACATGATATCCTCTTAGAACCTTAATTTTTATGTGTCACACACTCCACCTACCACGAGAAAGAACAGAAATCCTTCAAGTAAAACAAAACATTAAAAGGACCATCGGTCTTTGGGGGAGTAAGATTTTTTGTAACTCCAGAGCCCATCGTGTCTATATCAGGCTAAGTCACGTGAGATGTCTGTAACTTGACGGTTTGACTAGAGACTAGAATGGGTTACTAACCTGTGGGGACGAACTTAGTATTAATATAGTTTGTAATGTCAGATGCTATTTTACAATGACTAAAATTGGAATATAATCTTTAAAAACAAAGTATGGTAAATAAGT
>NW_011888995.1:517335-524962 GCF_000151845.1 Pteropus vampyrus | reverse complement strand
GAGGAAACGTTTGCAATGTTCTTCTATCGACGCGGTGGTAGAACCAATCAAAAAATCTAGACAGGCCCCTAATTAATGATTGGTTAGCAGTGACCGGCCAGGCAGCCATCACAGGAGTCAAGGGCGGGTCTTGAACTTAAACTTGAGACTTGATATAAAGCGCTCTGTCTAAACCTTCTTCCTTGCAGCAGGTTTTCAACCGGAATGATGAGACGGGCACTTTTGTCAATGCCACGTTAGAATGCACTCACACGTGACGCCCCGCTACCCTCCTCCACGAAGAACACGCACGTCCTGACACATGCACGGGGCGGAAGCGTTGCACGCCCATCGAAAGCAACGGGCACTCCTGGGTCCAGACAGACATGCGTTAATGTTAGTGTTCATAAGGAATCACTTTTAAGATACCATTCTGCAAAAATTTCATCAAGACCAACAACAACAACAAAACCCCTCAAAACCATAAAAACAAAAAGCCGTCAAGCCACTCGCATGGGTGGCGAAGGCAAGGGACTAAATGCTCTACAAATTGGGGTGTTTCGCCTTTGGTGCATAATCTTTACGATATTTAACCTTACTGACACCGACTTCCCACAAACACCCCACGCCATTAAAACGCAAACCTGGATAAACGGCGTGGAAGAGAAACGTTCACAGTATCGATATCACCCACCGTCTCCCGGCGCTACCCCGAAGCTCCCCTCATGTTCTGCATCCTCCTTGTCCCCTGCTACGTGAGCGCCCTCCATACCTTCAGCAAAGGCCACCACGGATACCAAGGGCATGCGTCACACTCGGGGAGAGACAAGCCCACCTGGACCCTGGAGAGGTTTCAAGTCATGAGGAAGCTGAGAAAGCCACGCCCTTGATGAGGCGTTAAACAGTGAATGGCTAAAAACAAATTTTGTTTTAAGAGGGTGAGGAAACTTAATCTAAAACTCCGATACCTTCACCTTGGAATAAACTGAGTCCATCTGAATTTCAAAATCAAACAAAGAAAAAACTACTAAAAACTTCTGATCAGTGTCTGATATTTGGACACATGATATCCTCTTAGAACCTTAATTTTTATGTGTCACACACTCCACCTACCACGAGAAAGAACAGAAATCCTTCAAGTAAAACAAAACATTAAAAGGACCATCGGTCTTTGGGGGAGTAAGATTTTTTGTAACTCCAGAGCCCATCGTGTCTATATCAGGCTAAGTCACGTGAGATGTCTGTAACTTGACGGTTTGACTAGAGACTAGAATGGGTTACTAACCTGTGGGGACGAACTTAGTATTAATATAGTTTGTAATGTCAGATGCTATTTTACAATGACTAAAATTGGAATATAATCTTTAAAAACAAAGTATGGTAAATAAGTCGCTTTACAGTCACTTGTAATTACTGGGATACCTAAGAATTTTTTAATGTGCATATTAAAGTAGAATTCTTAATGTAGTTTTCTAAATTCTCCCTCTAAAAAAGGAACAAATTCTATAATTTTGATTTTTATAAAGCTTTTTGTTTATCAGTGGCTCTATAACCCCCTGAAATATATGTTTAAGGATTAACGAAAGCACCTGTAGGAAAGAGCTCACCCAATTTCACGTCCGTGACAAAAGCCAAGTTTTCACGAGAGCCTTTTAAATCTTGTTGGAGAAAATGAATCTGATTCAACCATCAGAACCTTTCATCCTGATGACAACTACATTTTAACAAGCACATCTCCTAAAAGTGGCACGTTCGGGAGAGGACCAATGTGACAACTTTGTTGCACCGATGTGGAAGGTAATTTGAAAGACACTCGGGGATATTGAAATTGTATATCGAGTTTATCATTTTTTTCCGTCACAAATCAAAACAGAGCCACATCAAAATGTGTGAAGCATTCACAGTAGAATTTTCAAGGGCCCAGAAAGGACTCTGATGCACACGTGGCCCACTGGCTGTTAATCTTCCATTCCTAAGACTCTCACCCGAGACGTAAAATAGTTTCCTCTTTTGCCCTAATAGTACTTTGTTTCGGCCGTTGGCAATATTTGGCAAACCAAGCTTGGACTAAAGAAAACCCAGGTGTGTGTGGGTACCACACTCCCGGAGCTGTTCACTGGAGAGGCTCGCTGCACTCTTTTCGAAAGTGTGTCAGATGGGGGGGAAAATCCGAGTGTCGACTGCCACACCGTATTATTAGAGCTTTTGACACTATAGAGAAAAATGTAAAAACCACATTAAGAATTTATATATCTCCCACTTGCAAATAGGCTCAAAGTAAACTTAGAAAAGTGTTCGGCATAATATGCATAGGATATACTCAGTATTTGCATAATTTTTCAAGTTCTATGGCTAATAGCAAAGGCAAACGTCTTCCTACATTTGTCATAGTGTTTCCACTCCTATGGTAATTTCTCTACCCAAATCCCCGACGTCCCACCCCTCGGTACTCAGGGCCAGCTGCACGGTTTCATCTGGAGCTGCCGCTTCGGAGAGGTGACCTACGCACTCCGTTCACAGTGACAGCACAGAGGTCGCCTCCTCCTCGTGCTGCAGCCCAGGTGTGGACTCAGGATGATGCCCGTCAGAGCACAGAGAGGGTGAGCCCGAGCCCCCAGACCCGCCCCCTCCACGGCGCGTGGCGCTTGAGTTCAGTGTCGACCTTCGTCTAATCTGGAACTCCGGCCCACGGACGTGGCGGAGGGGTGCTGTCGCCCCGGGGTCTGGTGGTGAGTGGGCTTTGCCAGCTGGAGACTCAGGTTCTCTTCCCCTGGAAAAGATGGCACGCGGCACCAGGCGGCACCTGACCGCTGGCCGGCACCCCCGCTCCGTCCTGGCGGGTCGCTCGCCCCGCGTGGCCGGGCGCGGGCCAACCGCGCCTAGGCGCAGGGCTCCCCGTTCACCGCACTCTTGCTTCTGTGCCTGGACAGCAGCCTCCTGTTGAGGATCCTGGCGAGCGTGGCGCCCTTCCTCCGCGCGCCCTCCGGCTGCTGCAGGAACACGAGGTCGTTGTGCGACTGGCTCAGGCCGGGCTCCTTCTGCGGCCGTCGCCGGCGGAAGAACAGCTTGGCGCCTCTCCTCAGCAGGCCTGGGAGAGCAGAGCACGGGGGCTGGTCAGGGGGCTGTGGGTGACGCGCGGCCACGTTGAAAAGGAAAAAGGACGTTGCGGTGACCGGTAAGGAGTGGCGTGTCACCCCCGGGCGCCACTGCCGCTGGCGTGGGAAAAACAGCCCGATCTGGCCTGTGTAAACCCTGGAGTTTTCGAGATGGAACGAAGGTGATGAGAGCAGAAGCAGTGGGCTGGGCGGCCGCGTGGCGTCCAGCCCCCGGGCAAAGCCCGTCAGGCCAGCTGCCGGCGGGCTGCCCTCGCCTGGGCCCCTCGGCCCCCTCCGTCCCGTGCCCCCAAATCCCTTTTACTAGACGGGGTACAAGTGGCAAAGCAGTACCATGTGCCCCCCAAAAGGATGGTCATGTCGTTAAAGCCAAATTAAACAGTTATGACAAGTACGGTACTTTAGGGAAGCTAAACAACATTTACTCTTTGGGGGAGTCAGATTTTTTTATACCTCCAGATCCCATCGTGTATAGATCAGGCTAAGTCCGTGAGACGTCCGTAACTTGCTCGTTTGACCCGCCAAGCCCCAGTGTCATACGGTCTGACCAGTCTGTACGTGGGGTCAGGTACTGGGCCAGGGAATGGGATGGAACGGAACAGCAGTGGCAAGGACCGTTTCCACAGCAAGGATCCCTTCAAGGTCAAATGCGAGCTAACGCAGCCACGGGGTTAGAACCCACTGACACCTTCGCAGACTGGCCGGCCATCCCGTTAGCCCGCCGGGGAGGTTCATTACCGCTCGCGGGCAGGGGTCCGGGACGGCGAAGGGAGGTGGTCCTGACGACCCTGGAGGGGAGGAGCCGCGTCGCTAATGTGGCCATCCGTCCTTTCCCTGCCGGACCCCACAGGCAGGGCGCCCACGAACCCCCGCCACATCCATTGGGGGCGGGGCCGTCCGAGGAGCAGCAGCTCACTCTCTGTCCCCACCTGTCCACGGGCCTCAGGAAAAGCCGCACGCTCGCCACTTTGGGAGGCCACGTACTGAACCTG
Source organism: Pteropus vampyrus (assembly GCF_000151845.1). NCBI lineage: Eukaryota > Metazoa > Chordata > Mammalia > Chiroptera > Pteropodidae > Pteropus > Pteropus vampyrus. The sequence continues at coordinate 520,878 of NW_011888995.1, read as the reverse complement.
GCGCCCAGGACGGACCTCACGTCCCGGGCGAGGCGAAGCAGCAGGACGGACCGGCTCGAGCGTGCCAAGGACTGGACGGAGCGGACCTGCTCCAAGCCGCTGCTTGGTTTCCGCTCCGGCCTGTTCCGAAGGATCGTCAGGGGATTCCTCACACTCACCTGCAGCCGGGAGCCGCGTGCGGGGCTGAGGATGGGAGGCGCGTGCGGGCGTGAGCGGCCTCGCGGGCCAGGCGTGGGACATCTGCGGGCTGTACGCACCGTACGCACCAAGTCCGCAGCTGCACAAACCCCCGTAAGAGGCAGCGCGCCGCGGACGACTGCCAGGTGGGGTGTGTTGGGGTGCAGGTCCCGCACCGGCTGCCCGCGGGGTGCCTGCAGGGGCGCCCGCTGGTCAGTCACTGGGTGAACCAGATGCCTGGGCGCAGCGAGGGGCCCCAGGCTGACCAGGTGACCTCGGGCTGGGGGCCTAGGAGGCATTTCTGACCTGTGGGCACCAGCTTTTGGTTGGTGTGATGTCCCCCACGGACACAGGACATGGGGCTCTCACACTGGAGCAGGGGGCAGGAGGGGCTGAGGGGTCCACCTGGTTAACTCGGACTCTCCATGCCCCCTCAAGTCTCCTGGGGAAGAGGAAGTGTGTGGACGCGGGCAGACCAGCCACCCACAGGCCAGCTGCAGGCCTGGGGGCTGAGCCAGCGGTCAGACGTTCTGTCCCAGAGGCCCCATCGCCAAGGCCACGTCACGTGTGTCCCTGCACTGATGACTCTGGGGGCGGAGCCAGGGCCTAGGGTGTGAGCAGGGGCAGTGCTGTGGGCTGAACTGCATCCTGCAAAATTCACGTGGTGGGGTCCTAACCTCCAGGTACCACAGAACATGGCCTTATTTAGAGATGGGGCCAACGCACAGGTGACTAGGTGACAGGGAGGCGACTCGGGTGGCCCTGTTCCAGTGTCACTGGTGTCCTTATGAAAGGGGGAATTTGGACCCAGACACACACAGGGAGCCACCACGTCAAGGTAAAGACAGCTCGGGTGAGGCTTCTACAGGCCAAGGAACCCCGAGACTACCAGCGACCACCAGAGCTTGTGGGCACCTGAGACGGTCCTCCGTTACGGCCTCCGGGGGAACCAACAACTCATCAGGCCTGGTTTCCCTGACTTGACGTGACTTATCACGGCTTTCACAAGGACAGCATCAGCTTCTTGGACAGACGACGGTCATGTGAGGGGAGGTTTGCAATTCTACAGGCTGGAGTCCTGGACACGTCTTCCCGTGACCTCTGACGGACCTCGGCCCTGGCTAACAAACGAGGAAGCCTCGCTAACACGGGCACAGGCTGGTAGGCTGCGCCCTTGCACCCAGCTCGCCTGTGCCGGTAAGGGTGGCCTCGGTGCTGGAAGGGGCCGGACCTACCCCTGAGAAGCAGCCGGCAGGTGTCCGATGATGTCACAGCAGAGCCCTGCGCCCTGCGTGGACTCGGACAGGCTTCTGGAACGACATGACTCCCTCGAGAGGCATGCTGGTGACATGGGAAAGACAGGACATTCTAGCCATGTGCACCCGTCTCCAGGGCCCACCGTGAAACTCCTCAGCATGAAGAGTAACTGGCATCAACAGAGGTGACTCCGTTGTCCTTTCTGAACAAAAAAATGTTACCGTCTGCTTAAACTTGGCCGCTATATCACAGAAAGTGCAGGAAGAACATGGCCTGTGGCGGGGTGGTCGTGGCCCAGACAGGCAAGCACAGGAAGTAGAACTACACGTGGCGGCCTTGACTAACGATGACCGTGTGGTCAGCTTTCTGGGTCCACTGGGCTGGAGCACCTCGTGACGAACGCTAACCTAGGCGTTGCTGGGAAGGTGTCTGGTGGAGGAGGGTAAGACCAACCATCCGCTGGCCTGACCCAAAGGAGATGGTCCTGGATAACGGGGATGGGCTGCATCCAATCACTAAACGCCTGAAGCACAAAAGCCAGGGCTTCCTGGAGGAGGTGGCTTTGCCCGCGCCTCGGGCCAGCTCTGCAGTCTCCGACTCCTCGGCCCCCAGAGTCACGGGAGTCAGCTCCTTAAGACACGGAGCCTCTTGGTTCTGGTTCTTGGGAGACCCCTGACTGATACCAGAACTAACGGTCTGGCCTGTCCCGTGGGACCTGCCAGCTAGCTGATAGGGACGCTCACGGCAGTGGGGTGAGGCCACCAGACTTCACGAGCCTGACATCTGTGTTCCCAGACACCTCATCCACACCAGCGGGCACGGAGCAAGACTCAGACCGCCGGAACCTCAAAAGTTCCCCACGGTGAGACCGGGAGACAGGCTCTGTGAACTGTGAGGCAAATAAACAACATCTTAAATGGGGAACAGGAAGGAGGAAAGAAACCTACTTGGTTCTAGCTATGTTTTTTTGAAAAAAATCACGAGAAGACTGAAGGATAAACAATATGTGAAGGAATTAAACGTAATCACTAAATCACAGCTTTAATCAACTCGTCCCCTTGTCTTCACAGACACAAACAGCTCATTGGAGGAGCCGTCTGAAGTGTCCCGCGGGCAGGAAGACGGCAACCAAAAGGGACCTTATACATTGTAGTTCGCCGCCCACGGAGCAGCGTTAGATGTGAAGCGGAACCACGGAAGGGCCGTTTACAAAAGCGACTGCTCTTTAGAACCGAACACGAGTAAGGGAACACTGTACACATGTCGCAGCGAGCGGCTTTGTCCCATCGGGTGACGGAGACGTGCTCTCCCCTCCCCGGCTGAGCTGAACATGCTATGGTGAGCTGACCGGGGCACTTTGGAGGAGGAAAATGGGAAAACTAGCATCCTGGGAAGATAAAACTAGAAAGGGATGGTGGCGGGGGGAGGGGGAAGGCAGGGGAGGGGACCAATTCCTCTTCGTTACAGTATGTGCTTTTCTCACAGCTTTACTTAATTTTTTAAAAAAATATAAGACAAAAATAACTTACTGTGGAGGCAATGAATGCTGGTTGGCATAGCGACGCTCTTAAGTTAAAGGGATGAGCAGGAGGAGGTGAGAACAGGCAGAACGTAGCAGGACAAAATAAGAATGAAAGACAGTGAGCGTTTTGAAGCTTTCGCGTCAGACGCGCACGGCAAGGTTTTTTTTTTTTTTTTTTTTTTTTACTTCTTAACATTTCTCCATCGATGCTTCTGGTCTTAACTGCGGTAAAACACACGTGACGTACTAGAACATCGAGCCGCGGTGCAGTGCACGGCTCGGCCGTGTGAAGCGCGTGCACGGCAGGCGATGGGCAGCCAGGCCCGCGCTTTGTCAAGCTGAAAACGAACCCAAATTTGGGGAGTACGTTTCCTGGATGGGCTGCAGCGTCGCCACACCTACGTTTGCGAACGGCGAGATTCCAGAATTCTACATGTGCAGCCACTCGGGAAAGAAACTTGGTGAAAACTTGCTACCACAGAAGGTACGAGGAGAATTTAGGCCAAAAACAAAACAAAACAAAAGCTTTAGTTAAAAAACGAGAGAAGATTCCGGGGAGCCGCTCCCCATACATCGGTTTAAAAAAA
>NW_011888995.1:507183-516520 GCF_000151845.1 Pteropus vampyrus | reverse complement strand
GGATGGGTCACAGGGGAGGGACGCGGAGCAAGCCGGACAGAGGTGGGTGAGGATGGATGCGGGCCCTCCACAGCGTGATGCTGCATGGGGGTCCCCTGTGCACCAAGCCGTGCTGGGCGGCACCCCGGCTCTGCCCGCCCCACCCGGCTGCACCCCACTCTCAGCTGTGACCGTGGAACCTGTCTCGGGACATGCAGTGTGCGCTGGGGCACAATCACCCTGAGAACCACTGGTCTCCAGCACGGCAACAAAGGCACAGAGAGGCCACGGAGCGATCGCCATCCAGGGCTCCCGACCGCCCGGGGGTGCCGGGGGTGCCTCATGTCTACACTCGCAGGGAGTAAAGACTTAGCGGCAGCCACGCCTGTCACACCCCGTGTGGCTCAGGCTCCTGCCTGCGGTCTCCCACCCTGACTTCTGCCCTGGGGGCTCCTTACTGCCTGGCAGGAGGTGGACACGTCCCCGCCGACAGAGAGAAAGCCGAGGCCCAGTGAGTCTTGAGGTCTCACATCTGCCCCCCAGTCCCTAGACTACAGATCACTCTCATCCAAAGCACTGACACGGAGAAGAGATTCACGGATTTAAAGCACCGATTTAGAGCTAACGGAAAACCAGGCGTTATTCTGATGAAATGAGCCCCTCCTCACCACACACACATGCGAGGGTAACCAGCTGACTTTCTGGGGGGCTCACCTCCCCCGTGGTCCCAGCGGTGAGCTGTGGTTTGCTCTTAGGTGGAGGGAGAGTCCGAGGCACAGTGAACCGAGATGCCAATGTCCCAGCCAGGGGGAACCCGGCCTCCACCTGGCTTTGCTCAGACAGAGGAGGCATGCACCCCAAAGGCAGAGGTGACCCCAGCACTCGCACTCGGAAGGACTCCGAAGCGCCCCCGTTCCCGACCGGGCTCAGACCTTGGGTGCAGGTGCGTTGGCAGGTCGGTGGGGACGGAGGAGAGGCTGAGGGCGGGATGGACAGGGGAGGGCGCAGGCTGGGAACTCGGCCTGGAAGGCAGCGTGGAGCGAGGCTGTCGCTGGGGGTTCGGGGCGCGGGGGGCAGGTACCTTTATGCTTCTTGGCGGCGCCCGGCTCCGAGACGCTCAGGGAGCTCTCGGACAGCTCATCTGTGTCGGGCTCCCGCGGCACCTCCTCCAAGTCCCAGGGGGCCAGCTCGCAGTCCTGGGGCTCCAGGGCTGGCGGGGCCCCAGCCGAGGCGTCCTCCTCCGGGGGAGCGGAGGCTTCAGGCGCCCCCGGCTGGAACAGGGCCTCCTCTCCGCGGGCGCTGTCCATAGAGGCCACATAGTCCAGCATCAGGCCAGCATCGCTGTCCTGACACAGCGAGGTCTGTCGGGAGAGAGAGTCAGCGTGAGGGACGCTCCAAGGACACGCCGCCCAGACCCTCGATGGGTGACGGCTGTGACCTCCTTCTAAGTCGGAGGGGTGACAGGGACGTGAGCTCGGAGCTCCAGGTCCAGCTCCTCCGAGCCTCTGTGCCTACAGCATCTTAAACCGATAAGCCCAGGCTCTGTACCCGAAGGGCTTTGCTCGTGTGTGAACCAAGCCGAGGGGCCGGGAGCGGGAAGTGGCCGCAGCGGGCACGGAGGGGGCACGCGCCGGTCTGCTGTTCTCCCGAGCAGCTGCACGGGGGCGTCTGCTTAGCGACAGTGATAACTGCGCTTCCCTGACTCAAGTGCCCGTGGACTCAGAGGGGACAAGGAAGCATCAGTGGAAGGAATAACCGCGGTGGGTTGGGGGCATCAAACGTTAAGATCCATGTGTGCCTGACGATTCTGAAATGAAACCTCAGAGAACGCTTAGAGGAGATTGGCCACGAGTCTCACACTCGTCCAGAACCGGGAAACAGCAGGGAAACACTAAAACCCTGGGTCCCGCCTCTCCCGGAGATGCCAGCGCCGCCTGCTGGCTGCCGCGGGACGGCACAGGACACCCTGAGAGGCACCGCCCAGCTCCCGGGGGATGATGCTCAAGGCTGCCACCAGCTGTGCCTGTCGGGACTCGAGGCCCTTCTCCCGCAGCTGAGAGGTGGGTTTTCAGTGTGCCTGCCAGTCCCACCCCAGGGTGCCCTCGAAGTATCAACGAGCCCGCCTCCTCCTCCTGGCCCCCTCCCGCCATCAAATCTGCCGAGGTCCCTCCTTGCTCACACCTCTTTGTTCAGTCTGAAATGTTAAAAAGGAGCAAGGGACGGTCCTCGTGGCCTCCCGCCCTGAGGGACAGGCCTCTCCAGCAGCCCGGCCCGCTTGGCGCCCAGTCAGGCCGGCCATGCCCCCACCGCCTGCTCTGGACAAACATCCCGGAGCGGGAGGAGGCAGGCGTGGGATCGGACACGTTCAAAAACGAGCCTCGTCTCTAATTGCAAAAGGCAAACACATTCACCGCGAAAAAATCAAAATGGTGTGGAAATGCGTAACGTGGGAAGCGGAAGTCGCCGGGAGCGCGGCGGTGGCGGGCGGGGCCGTCCCGGAGGGCTGCCCCAGTGGCCCTGGGGTCTCTCTCTTCCAGTGACTTTTCCTCGAATGATTCACCAACCTCTCTACGACCAAAGCGCCACCCCACCCCCTCCCCCACCCCGTCGGAAACGTTCATGTTTCCTTCGTAAACAGGATGAGCTTTGTGAATGAGATGCCACCAGTCGGCCCCTGCTGGATGAGGGACAGGGACCGACTTTTCTAAATGGGGCTTCCTGGAGGTGGATCACAAGCTGGGGCCAGCTTCCACGGGCGGGGCGGGGGCTGGCGGGGACGGGGACAGACGCGGCTCACCTTGGAGACCCCCGATATGATGATGGTGCTCTTCTTCCGTGGTGGCCTGAGCTTCAGCTTCGAGGACTCGCTGAGCTGCCGGATGGCGACCTCGGCCACAGGATCCGAGCCGTTTAGCACCAACAGTTCTGCGGGGGGAGGCGGCGTTGACACGTCAGCAAAACTCAGAAACTCCGCTTGTGGACCCTGGTCTACAGCAGACGCTCTGTGTGGTCACATGACACACACTGACATGTGCACACAGGGTCTGTGCGTGTCTGTGTGCGTGAGCTGCACCCCGATAGAGCTGGGGAAAAACCAGCCAGAGCAGGTCAACAAGCAAAAGACCTCCAAACTTGGGGCGGATTTTGAACTGCGAGAGGCAAAGTGGGTGACCACCCACAGCAGGGCTCAGGCCGTGAGGGGCCGGTCGTGAAAGCAGCACACGCCAACGCCTGACGCTCCAGGCCGTGCAGAGGGCTCTGCGCATGTGACTTCACTCAGTCGCCCCCCGACCCTGAGGTGGGCGTTCTCTGAGGCCTCCTCCGGGAAGCGAGGGAACAGTCTGGCAGCCTGGCCAGAGGCAGAGCTAGGATGCCCGCCAGGTGTCTGGGACACAGAGCTGACGCCCAGAACGCACAGTCCCGCCAACGTCGAATGGAAGCGGCAACACCCTAAAGGAGGAGCGCGTAAAAAGAACCTTCCGCCCTCAGTCTTGGCGGTGGCCTGAGGGACACGGGCATCGCGCTCCCAGGAGGAGTGGTGGCAGGACCCGGCGGCAGCAACTCCTTGGTCGTGACCCACGACGCGGGGAAGGGTCGCCAGAAAGGGTTGAGGGGGACGCCTTTGGGGAAGGCTGTGCCGTGACTCCCGCGCCTCCGAGGGACGGGTCTGCGCAGGGCACCTCTGCCCGGTCAAGGTGACAGGTGTGCCCGGGAAAGCGACTCGGCCCCGGCTGCACCGTGGGAGCCGATGCCAGGGGCTGGAGCCCGAGATCCGATGACAAACCCACGGCAGGAACCTCAGCCTGGGGTCTTTGAAAAAGGGGTCCTGCCCAGGCGAGGGGACCCCCATAGGATGAGGCGGTGGGACGTACCACCGGGGCGGAAGCTGAGCCGGAGCCTCGTGTCCGGGAAGTCATGGCTGGGGGGCCCTGCAGGGCAGCGTCCGAAGAACCACGAAAATGCCCGCGGGGGAAGAGGCCGTTTCCCGCCCCCACCGGGCAGAGCGGGGCAGCGCACCCAAGACGGCACGGCCAGCCGAGCCCCTGTCCCCACCCGCAAGTCCCTGCCCCATCCTCGCCCTTGGCAGCAGCAGAACCAAGCTCAGCGGGTGCGAGGCGGCCAGACAGAAGCCACCGACCTGACCCGCCCCTGTGACGTACGTCCCACATGCCGGGGAGGGGACACTTAACCCCGAAACGTGGACTACGCTGTGACTCAAAGAGACAGTGAGACATCTCTTTAAAGATATTTACTGCCTAAAAGTGACGATAAAAATGGAAAATTGGCACCTAGAGTTCTTGGGGGGTGGCGGGGGGGAGGTGGATGAGAAATGCCTCCTGTCAAACAGGCTTCACGGGGCAATGGGGACAAAAAATAAAGCTGCCTTTCTGATTATGTCCCCTGAGTCCTGCCAACTCCATGATATTCGTGTAACTGGTCGAACAAGAGCAAAGGGCACGTGCAGACAGTTTACAAACTGAGGTGTGAGCCGGGGGGCGTGTCTGTGACGCGTCCCCCGTAAGGACCGCAGGGGCCAAAACGCCACTCCCGGCAGTCGGCCAACTCAGACTTCCCTTTTCTCCCTCGAGTTCTTCACTCGCTCCTTAAAAAAGCTTCCCAAACCGCGAAGAGGGGACGCAGGCTTCTCATCGGGGGGGGGGGGGCAGCTGCAGGAAGAGCACAGGATCGGCCGGGGACGCCTCACCTGTGTCCGAGGAAGACAGGGTCTTGCTGACAGGGGCGCTGCAGCAGGAGATGGCCTGGACGGAGATGTCCTTCTCAATCACCCTCACCTTGACGGGCGTCCTGAGGGGAGAGTCTGCCGGGAAGACGCCGGTTACAAGGGCCCCCAAACCGCGTCTGAATCCGGTGATGGGGCAGTGAAACCTGACCTTCCTCCCACCCCACCGCGTGCGGTCGGGAGGGGCGAGCCTTACGGGTTTTTAACTCTCTCTCTTATTGCATTTTTGGTTTTTTGGGGGGTGGGGTGGGGTAGGGTGGGGAGCTTGCCAAAAAAGGGTGTTGGAAGCTCGGGTTTAAATAAAATTGCAGAAATGTTTTAATTAAGCCAGAATTTCCCGGTCTGTTTTTGCATTCCAGAACCGTGCCAGGCCGTCTATCCTGGGAAGATATTTCTGTCCGAGCAGAAACACAGTATAAATAAATAACTCATACACTTATACAGAAGTCGTCCTCCAAGGCAGTGGCTGTGGGGACAGGCACAGAATTCAGCCGGATCTAAACTGACTGCACATCGAGCCTTCTAGTAAATGATATTTAACATCAGCAACTCTCCACTGGCCTGCTGTTTAAGATCGCGTACTGTCCCCACGCCGACGTCATGGACCACTCCCTTTAAATAGCTGTTTCATCTAACACCTGAATTTTAGCTCCAGAATACACTACTGGTGGAACCTTACTTCGGCTTGTATTTATTTGACAAAATAGAAAGGTAATTTTCTTTAAAAAAAAAAAAAAAGGCTACGCAGGGGTCTCGCCGGGCACGGCGCTCCCGCGCCACCGGCTTTATGACCAGCCGCCCGCGGCCCCGCCTCCTGCGCCCGGGGCCCAGGTCTGCACGGCGAGGGCGGGGCTCGGGCTCGGCCCAGGGATGGCTCCCCCTCTCACCAGGGCTCAGCGGGGACGCCCGCCCCGCGTCGAAGCGAGGCTTGGTCTTCACGGCGGTGACGGTGGTGACCACCGTCCCGCACGGCATCACCGTGCGGTCTTTCTCTATCTTGGCGGCAGGAACGGGCGGCGGGCTCTGCCGGGGCTTCGCTTCGCAGGGTTCTATGTAACAGAACTGTGGAGAAGGCGGTTGTGCTTCAGGGTCGGTGTGGGGACAACCCCGCCCGCCGTGGACGCCGACATCCTCTGCCGTAACCACTGGTGCCTTCAGTCACTGTCGCTTAGTACGATAATGAACCCGGATCTCCCCAGAGTTGACGTCAGGATGACAGGACCCACGCTCGAATCCAGCCACGCGACACGTGACGGGAGCAAAGGGTGGAGGTGTGAAGGACATAGAACACGCTTTGTGGCGTGAACCACGTTCACGGAAAACCGTGTCACGTGGCAGATGGCTCGACACGGTCACGGGCAGGAAGCGTCCCGGTCAAGTCTCCAGACGCACCGTATGAAACGGCGGTCCTTCCCCGACCGGCCCCTCTCACCTTCACACCTTCACACCAGAGCAAGACAGACAGACAGACAGAAACGAGGGCTCGTCTAAGCGGGTCGGGCTGGGACCTGGCCACCTACCTCCGCGGTGACTGAACCCAACACCGAGCTGCCCAGGGAGGGCCCACTGGTCAGCGTGAAGCTTTGTGGCCCGGAAGGCTGCTTCTTAAACAAATCTAAAGGGACAGTTGTCATCGCCAGCAGAGCTAAAAAGACAGGAGACAACAAATGAGCACCACGGATGTCTCCACGGGAGGGAACAGTCGGCGTGAGCCGCTGCAGCCAGAACGAACTCCTGATCACTCCTGTCCGCCTGAAACCATTTGGCAAATGTCATTGTCATAACAACGAAGGAAGCTGAGAGGTGGTGAGGACGGGCAATGTGACCGTGACGGGCAATGTGACCCTGGCCTGGAGCAGAAACTGTGGGTAGCAAAGGGGCTCTATGGAAAGTGACCTCCTGGGGTGGCCTGGGCGTGGATTCCTACGTGGGCAGGTCACGGCGGGCAGTCACGCCCCAGGCACACGACTTCTCCAGTGACAGGCTCACCTGCGCCCTGAGCCAGCCCCCCCCCTGCCTCATTAGTGAGTCAATGGATAAAACTGGAACTCGGGGGGCGGGCTGGACGGCCGCGGCGACGAAAACTCAGGACGCTGAAAATCGTGCCGCGGACGCGTAAGAGAACATCCCGGCTCACAGGGAAAGAAGGATTTAGGGGTGAGGAGCCACGAAGCACGGAATTGCGCTCCGACCGTCCACACGTTTACGTGCGTGTGTGGAGAGAGACAATACGTAAGCGAGAGCGACCACCGGGTGTGAGCACGGAGCGTAAAGGAAATGGGCAACATGTTCAAAGCACAGGAGTCTGAGTTAATGGTTATACGGCTCTTCGTTGGTTTCTTTTTCAAGTGTGGAATTTCACAGTCCCTGTGGGGCTGGACAGGAGCGGGGCCCAGGGCGGACTAGGAGCCGGCTTCCCTCAGCGGCCGATCCTGCGTCCCCACGCCTGCCCGCTCCGGGAACCTCGGCTCTTATCTCGGGAGCGGCCCAGGTGTCTCGAGGCTGCCGATCACGGAAGTCACTGTAGAATTCCGGCTAATAACCAGAAGCGTGAACATCTTTTTCCTGGGTCTTGAGAACATCAGAACATACCCAAGTGGCTTGGCTGCGCAGCTGGATAAGCCAGTGACGGGTCATTCCTCACTTTCAATGCTTGGTGCGTTTATAGGGATTTTTTAAAAAATCTAATAAACATTGAAACTACCGACTTACACACAGGTACGCCTGTGGGTCCACATTCGCTATAGCGATTTTCCTTCTGTTTTCTTGTATCTGAAGCCCGTGTCCAACTCAAGCCACGGTGGCTTATGGTACAAGGACAGGACAGTTTGAAATCCAGACACGGGAAGCAGGATGGTGGCGCCGGGGGCTGGGGCAGGGGGAGCGGGAGGCGGCGCTGTTGAATGGGGACGGAGCCTCGTTCTGGAGATGGGTGGTGGGGATGGCCGCCCAGCGACGTGAACACACCCGGGTCACCAAACTGCACTCGAAAACGGCTAAGACGGTAAATGTTATGTTACGTGTATTTCACCGTCATAATAATAGTAATAATAATTAATAATAACAATACATGACCTATTAAGGCTCAGAGGTTTGAGAACTGCTTCTCTAAGCCAAGAATTGTTTCACGAGAGATTCTGGCTATTAAAAAAACAAACCAAAAAAACCCGTGGAACATACGTTCCCAAAATGCATGACCTTGTTAATGACCGAGAGGGACCTTCAACCAAACATTCCCACGGGGAGACCCAGAGTGGTTTGGGGGGAGGGGCTGGCCTCCTCCGGGTCTCCGCCCTTCGCAGCTTCCCAAGGCCACCGTCAGCTGACTGAGCCTTCCAGGGAGCAGGGCCTCATCTACCTGGTCGCACCCACCTTCCGAGGGTCTCCCATCCTCTGAAATCTGCAGGCACAACTCTTTGGACCTGGCATTCAACTCACTGTGAAAAGGGAAAAAAAACGCTGTGAGTCTTCAAAGGTGCTTTATCGCTTTTCGAAATAGCATTTTTTTCTGATTATAAAGTCATCATCAATATTTTAAAAACGATAGAGACATATAGCCGAAGGGATAAAGATGATCTGCAACCTCACTATTCAGAAATGGTTACTGTTGACATCTGCTGACTGGCCTCTCAGAATTATCCAACAGAACTTTCTGGATGATGACGGTAACATAGGTGCTATCAAATACGGTGGCCACTAGCCTCATATGGCTTTTGAGAACCTGAAATATGGCCAGTGCAAACAGGAACTGGATTTAATTTCGTTTCATTTTAATGACTTGAGATTTAAAGAGCCACACGTGGCTATGAGGAACTGTATCAAAAGGATTCTCGTGTAATTGTCTAAACCCGAAATATAGAACATGATACGCCTCCCTCCTTCTTTGTAACCTTTTTTTTTTTTTCATTTACGATACCACGTGCATCTTTCCAGGACAATAGCTACAGGGCAGCATCGCTTTCAATCGGCTGCTAGTACTCCACTATCTGGCCCTGCGAGATTTAATTAAGCCAATTCCTTAATAAGCCAACCCAACAACATTTTCTCTTGTCACGACAGGGCCTGGGGACACGGGTGAGGAGAAAGTCAACGTTAAGAGCTACCTTCCAACAGAAACTCATGTCTGACTTAAAGGCACCTCCGATGCTTGATACACTTTTTTAAGAAATTGTTTTAAACATTGTTTTTGGTCTAAACGGTGCTACTAAGTGATGCTGGGGTTTGGCGGTCTGCACCAGGTGTGGCTGGGGAAACTGAGCCCCCAGGGACCCAGCTATACGCACAAGGTGAACTCCTCTTCCCAGGTGAGGTCCGTAGTGTTTGGGGGGAGGGCGCTGGACAACTTCTGAACAGGCTCGTTCAGCTGGAGCGTGCACAGCAGATTCAGGTCGCCTGCAATCGAGCAGAGGGTCCGGCTGGGCTTTTACTGGTGGTTTCTTAATCGCTTTAGGACATTTTTGCTTGTCAAAGAAAGGCTGAATAAAATGCCTGCGGTCTTGGCTCACCAACTTCCGAGGGGCCTTTCTTCCATCTCCACTTACAAACTCTGGAAGCACCCCACTCTGTCTGCTGCTAAAGATTTTTCTACCCTCGTTTAATGCCCAGAACCCAGACTGA
>NW_011888995.1:502965-507133 GCF_000151845.1 Pteropus vampyrus | reverse complement strand
CTGGATGATGACGGTAACATAGGTGCTATCAAATACGGTGGCCACTAGCCTCATATGGCTTTTGAGAACCTGAAATATGGCCAGTGCAAACAGGAACTGGATTTAATTTCGTTTCATTTTAATGACTTGAGATTTAAAGAGCCACACGTGGCTATGAGGAACTGTATCAAAAGGATTCTCGTGTAATTGTCTAAACCCGAAATACAGAACATGATAGCCTCCCTCCTTCTTTGTAACCTTTTTTTTTTTTTCATTTACGATACCACGTGCATCTTTCCAGGACAATAGCTACAGGGCAGCATCGCTTTCCATCGGCTGCTAGTACTCCACTATCTGGCCCTGCGAGATTTAATTAAGCCAATTCCTTAATAAGCCAACCCAACAATGTTTTCTCTTGTCACGACAGGGCCTGGGGATACGGGTGAGGAGAAAGTCAACGTTAAGAGCTACCTTCCAACAGAAACTCATGTCTGACTTAAAGGCATCTTCGATGCTTGATACACTTTTTTAAGAAATTGTTTTAAACATTGTTTTTGGTCTAAACGGTGCTACTAAGTGATGCTGGGGTTTGGCGGTCTGCACCAGGTGTGGCTGGGGAAACTGAGCCCCCAGGGACCCAGCTATACGCACAAGGTGAACTCCTCTTCCCAGGTGAGGTCCGTAGTGTTTGGGGGGAGGGCGCTGGACAACTTCTGAACAGGCTCGTTCAGCTGAAGCGTGCACAGCAGATTCAGGTCGCCTGCAATCGAGCAGAGGGTCCGGCTGGGCTTTTACTGGTGGTTTCTTAATCGCTTTAGGACATTTTTGCTTGTCAAAGAAAGGCTGAATAAAATGCCCGCGGTCTTGGCTCACCAACTTCCGAGGGGCCTTTCTTCCATCTCCACTTACAAACTCTGGAAGCACCCCACTCTGTCTGCTGCTAAAGATTTTTCTACCCTCGTTTAATGCCCAGAACCCAGACTGACCCCAGGGACCCCTGCTCCCGGCCAGCAGGGCTCAGTGCTGGCCGCAGGCACAGGCTCCCGGTGGGGGACACACCCTGGGGATAACGTTAGTGCGGCAGAGATGGGGGCCCCACTTCTGGACAAGACTAACCACTTGCCAAAGAAACGAGATCTGGGACAACGCCTAAGTCTGGGGAACCCCTTTCTCTACTTACAACAAATGTGGGTGTTTACACCTGACCCAACTCAGGTCAAACCCTTTCCAGGGTGTTTGATCCAGATGATGGGGGAGTTCATTGTCATCATCTAACAGCTGCTTCTGGCCCTGGCACAACGCCGTGAGTGTGCTGTGTGGTCAGTCCAGCTGGGGCTGGGGTCTACAGCCCGTCCCGTGCACAGAAGACGCTCTACACACGGCACACACGAGCTTCACAATCACCTTCTGGGGAGGCTCGCCCCAGGTGGGGGCCTGCTGGCACAGGTGTGGAACGGGGGCCCCAACGCCGACACAGAGTCCAGGGAGCCCCTCTCAGTCACTGAACATGGGGCCTCAGAGGGTTTCAGGCGAGCGCTTTTACCACCGCCCCCCGCCACGAGAGCGAGCTCTGTGGAGTCCTGGCTGCTAAACGTGGCCCGCTGTACGTTTGGAACCGAGAGAAGCTCCTTGCAAACAGAGATAAGTGTCCGCTGACATTGCAGACGACAGAAAAGAACTTTTATCTATTCTCAGCAAAACAGAACCACAGTGGAGAGTGGAGCCCCGTGCCAGGCTTCCACACATCGGGGGGCACGGCCGCGGTTCAGAGCCGGCCGAAAGCCGTCCGTTCTGGGGGTGCCTTTGTGGTCACTCAGCCAGAAGCCGCTCCTTGCACCGAAGGGTCCCCCATGGGCCCGCTTCTGACACCCACAAACTGCTCACATGGCACTTCACCTTCCGGGAAAGCAATCAGCTGGGGACGCTTACCATGTACTGACAGGGAGAGAAGGCGCCTTTTACACTACAGGGAAAGGGCAAAGCCACCTGTGTCCCTTGTGTCCTTCCTTTGCCTGGCTTTCACGTATGCAAAACCTGGGTTGTATTTCAACAGTTGTGTGACGATTTTCAAGGGCTCCTTTTGGCTCGAAGACAGTGATCACACTGCAGACCCAACTGGAGGGAGCCCTAGGAGGAACTGAAGGCCACTGACAACCCACAGGTCACCCCTCCACTCGGGTCATGCCGCAGGACAGTCACTGCCGCCACCGGCCAGGGGCCCTGCCGCGTGGCCACCCACCTGAAGCACCAGCACCGTTTAGCAGCGAGGCTCGGATGTTCTTCACCAGCAACTTGAGTTCGTGAGCCCTTGGAGGTTTGGGAGGGCAGGGGTCCTGAGGGGCGGGGGAAGCACGCTGGAGATTCTGCAGGAAGAGAAGGAACGGTGACCCGCGGGAAGGCAGAGGACGGCGGAGGCTGCAACCCGGGCCGGCCCTGTGACAGCCCCCCCTTCTCACGGGAAGGCAGGGTACAGGCAACCAGCACCCCCTCCCTGCTGGGCGCCTTCCACACCCGCCAGAAAGCAGAGCAGCAACAGAGGCAGCCAGGGAGGGCTCCCGCCATCGTGCTGAGACCACGGGGCTCCCCGCGGACCCAGGCCGGGTGCTGGTGAGAGAGCGGGGCGCCCTCTCCAGGCTGCGGGGGTGTCTGCAGCCCACCAGCACCGACCGTGACACCAGCCAGCCCGTGGCCACATCCTGCCTTCGGGCAGACCCGCCGTCCACGTGGGGGACACCTAAGTATCGTCCAGGTGTCGCGCTAGCGAGGGAGAGGCAGGCACCGCTGGGACGGGCTTCGGTCACCCCGTCCTCAAATCAGCTCGAAGGCGCTTGCAGCAGAAAACCTCCCCGAGCCTGGAGGCCCCGCCTTGAACCCCGCCCTTCCCAAAGCAGCGTCCTCCTCTCTGAGAGCTCCCCCCACCGTCGGTTACAAACACGTGGGGGGCCCAGACAGGCTTCTCAGAGACAGCACAGGACTCCACACTGTGAAAGCTTTCGGGGCGGGATTTGACCTCAGAATGCCTTTTGGGGGGCACACTCACTAACACCTTACGGGACACGAGTGTCCTTTAGGTCACTGTTCTGAACCGGGGCCTTGTCCGTGGTGAGCTGCGAGGACAGGAAGCAACGGCGAGACCCCCTCAGGCCCCGTCCGACCCCTGGACACAGCGCTCGCGTGGCCGGGACGGACACCAAACGTCGTCTTCAGCTGTCTACGTGTCAACTCGACCGGTGCCCAGGTGCCCGGGGATATTGTCGGACATTATTCTGGGTGTTTCTGTGAGGCTGTGTGTGGAAGAGACTAATGTTTAGGCCGGCGGACTGAGTAGAGCAGCCGTCTTCCCCAGCGTGGGTGGGCCTCGCCCGGCAGTTGAAGGCCTGAAGAGAACAAAAGCTACCTGCCCAGGTACGAGGCCGTCCCTCGTGCCTGCCTGCCTGTAGCCGGGGGACCGGTCTCCCGCTCTGGGGCTCAAATGGAACACGGGCTCTTCCTGGGTCTCGAGCCCGCAGACCTCAGACTGCGAGGACCCGTCAGCTCCCATCATCCATTCTCTCTAGAGATTTAGCATAAAGAACGGGCACTCGCGGTGACGGAGGCTGACGGGATGTCCACATCCTACTGGGTGTTTCCCTGGAAACGCCGACCAGTACGACACACATGCTATTTTGATATATAAACTCTACACGTTTACTTAAAAAGCATCATTCAACTTATGGTGGTTTCGGCTGCTTCTTTTTAAACGAGAGCGCATTTGAGTTTATCTGAACCCGGCTGATGAGGCGGTGGGAAGCCAGCACCCAGACGCTTCCAGGAGCTCGGGCCCTTTCATCTTCTGAATCCGTGTATTCTGAAAATACACTATCTTCTCAAGTTCCTCGAATTTTGCCATGAAAAATTTGTGATACTCAAAACAGCCAGGTGCCGCCGATCTGAAATAAACCCCCATTGCTAGACTTTCTGGGACAGCCGCTGAGAGGGAAGCCTGGCCTGACCGCCTCTCTCTGGGGGCGCTGAGCACCCCGACCCGGCCGCTGCCCCTGGGAAGCCTGGGCGGACATGACAAGCCCCTCGCTCTTCTCGCCTGTTTTCCTGCTGCTGAGAGGGAAGCCTGGCCTGACCGCCTCTCTCTGGGGGCGCTGAGCACCCCGACCCGGCCGCCGCCCCTGGGAAGCCTGGGCGGACATGACAA
>NW_011888995.1:498835-501766 GCF_000151845.1 Pteropus vampyrus | reverse complement strand
CCCCGACCCGGCCGCCGCCCCTGGGAAGCCTGGGCGGACATGACAAGCCCCTCGCTCTTCTCGCCTGTTTTCCTGCTGCTCCTTCCTGTACCCCCAGGGCCCAGAGCTTAGCACCACACACTGCGATCGACCGATGTCTGATGAACCGAGCAGATTTCGTCTGCAGACGCTACACCCTAAGGGGGCGCTGCCTTCCCTAACGGGAACCAGACACCGAGAGCCCGCATCACAAAAATCATTTTAAAAGTTTTCAAAATGACTTCAGCAAAACCCGATAAAGATGGATAGCCCACCACACCCGCGACAATCCTGGAAATATGCACGAGGAATAATACCCTTGGGGATGACAAGGGCGTGTTTTGCATCATCGCAGCGGAAGGCTGAGCTCATAATTGGGAGAATTAATCCACCTGAAGCAAAGGGTGTTGGACGTGTCGCCGGTGAAGGTGGGAGAGACCAAGCCCAGGAGCCCCCGCCAGGACCAACGTCCTGGACGAGGATTTAGCCACAGAAGCAGCACCCTAGCCAGGCATGGAGAGAGCCCCAGAACAGGGCGGGGAAAGACGGGTGGCATGGAAGAGGGGGCCACGGGCAGGGGATCCCTTGTGTCCACACTGCCCAGGGGAAGCAGATGCTCCTGGAGGCCAGGCCACCAGGCTGTCCCCGGCCTGAGCTAAACAGCGTGTCCGTCCCGTGTGCCTCACTCTGCCTACCTAACGGGGCGCGCTCTCACTGCTAACTGGGTGTCCCCAGTACCTCAGTCCTGGAAGATGAGGTCCAAGACCACAGGCTCTGAGGGGACAGTGAAGTTAAGTTTTAGCTCCTGAATGGCGGAGGGTCAGGGCTACTTAAGGCCAACTGCCTCCTCCTTCCAGCCCATGGAGATTTGGGACCCTGTGCCCCGAACTCGAGCTTCCCCCCCAAACCATGGTGGTTCTCGACCAGTGCTGGTGGGATCTTGCTGTCTCAGTGGGTGGAGGAACGCTGAATGCACACATATTGTCTAGGGAGCCGAGCCGTGAGCCCTGCCGGGGTCCCGCAGCCCCCGCTCCCCGTGAGCAGCCCCCGCTCCCCGCGAGCAGCCCCCGCTCCCCGCGAGCGCGTTTACCTGCACGTCCCTCGCGTCCACAGGCTTGGCGCTCAGAACCACTGCTGGGGAGGCGGGACCAACCAGGTGCTTCAAAATGTCCCTGAGCGCTTGTGACACTGCGTGCACCTCCACTGCCCGGTCCTGCCGAAGAGATGTCACCCGTGCATTTGGCGACGGCGCATGCGTGCCAGGGACCGGCGACTGCCCGTTGTCCCCGACGCCCAAGACAAGGGCTACGGCCCGTCCCCGGTCCCCGGAGAGCCCCGCAGAGCAGCGGCCCCGGCTCTGCCACCGGCCACGCCAGGCCTCCGGGGTCCCTCGTCACCTCCGGTGTCAGTGCCCCGCCGTGGGGTCCAGCCCACCCCTGCCCGCGGAGGGGGACGCAGCCCTTCCAGGACTGGTTTTCTCCGGCGCCACGGCCCTGCTGGACGCCTGCCCACCTGGGCTGGGGCTGATTTCAGAAACTGGTCCATGGTGTACCCAGGGCCACGGGCCGGCCAGGCCTCGTTATGGCAAACAGGCCAAATCTGCCACTCATCGAAAATCGACTCTCTGCCAAGAACTGTAAACGAAGGATAATCTTAATAGCTAACGTTTACATCGCTTTTGGGACGTGCCAGGCTTGATTCTATGCGTTTATACGTATTAACTAATTTAATCCCCACAACCCCCTTGAACATTCCCCCCATGTTACGGATGAGGAGACCGAGGCAGAGACCTGACATAACGTGTGTAGGACACACAGCTCCTGGCCGGCAGAGCAGGGAGTCCAGCCCAGGTGGTTAGGGTTCCAGGGTCTGCACTGACCACCTCTCTGCCACTACCTTTCTCTTCAATGCGCTCTTGATATACGTATTTTTTTAAATTGAGGTGAAATTCATATAACAAAATTAACTATTTTAAAGTATGCATTTCAGTGGCATTTAGTCCTTTCAAACTGTTGTACCCCATGACTTCTAATTCCAAAATATTCTCATTGCCCCCCCAAAAAGTTAACCCCATGTCCATGAGCAGTCACTCCCCGCCACCCCCAACGCACACACGCACACGTGCCCACCCCAGGAGGCCACCACTGCTGCCTGTCTCAGTGGGTCTGCCTGACGCGGACCTCTCACAGGACTGGAGCCATCCCACACGTGGGGTCCTCACAGCCAGCACGATGCTCACAGGGTCACCCACGTTCTAGCAGGTGTCAGGACTTCATCCTCTTTTGTGTCTGAATGACATTCCGTGACATGGATGGACCTCATTTGGTTCAACCAGTTTTATCTTTTTCAACCCTCACAATTCCTCCTCACGTTACAGAGGAAGAAACCGAGGGGCGAAAGATGAGTTTTGGGGTGCTCAAATATCAGTCCATCACAATACTTAATAGGCACCCCCTGTGTAACTAAATGGCCAGGCCAAAAATTACTTTTGATGTATACAAGTTAAAAGAATTATACTTCAAACTCATTAGGCTTTAAAAAAAGGTGACTATATCTAGATCAAAGCATGAAAGGTGAAAATATTTATAGACAAATGAAGTATGAAATTCACATATTTCCGCAGTGGTGACATCTCAGCAGCTGAACGGAGTCTGAGAGGGTAGAATCGCCAGGAAACATCATCAAAGCCCCCGCAAAGGAAGGCCTCACGGACCCACGTCTTGGGCATCAACCTGCGCCCTCTTTCCAGCAACTGGAGGTGTGACGCCAGCGTGGCTAGCACGCCACGGCCGCTCCCAGCTTCGCTTCAACAAGCAGCTAAGGCCAAGCCAGGGAGAGAACGGAGGCCGGGCCCTCGTGAGCCAGCTGGACTCAGCCCGAGCTGCAGGTGAAGCGCCTCGGGGTAGGCGAGCG
>NW_011888995.1:491378-498785 GCF_000151845.1 Pteropus vampyrus | reverse complement strand
CACATATTTCCGCAGTGGTGACATCTCAGCAGCTGAACGGAGTCTGAGAGGGTAGAATCGCCAGGAAACATCATCAAAGCCCCCGCAAAGGAAGGCCTCACGGACCCACGTCTTGGGCATCAACCTGCGCCCTCTTTCCAGCAACTGGAGGTGTGACGCCAGCGTGGCTAGCACGCCGCGGCCGCTCCCAGCTTCGCTTCAACAAGCAGCTAAGGCCAAGCCAGGGAGAGAACGGAGGCCGGGCCCTCGTGAGCCAGCTGGACTCAGCCCGAGCTGCAGGTGAAGCGCCTCGGGGTAGGCGAGCGGATGGGTCATCAGGTGTGCTAGGACAACCTGGGTAGCTTGCCACAGCTTCATGCGTGCTTTAAAAACTTCCCAGCCCAACTACGCCCATGGGGCGGGGGTGGGGGCGGCATCAGGATACTGCGTAACAGCGGCCAGGTGACTCCAGGTGTGGGCCCGGGTGTGGGCCCGGGTGTGGGCCCGGGCGTGAGCCCAGCATGAAGTCCATCACGACCCACACGCGTTCGCACACACACCCATGGGGAAATCAGCGTGAGGACGGACCTCTCCCGGGGCTTTGGGCTGGACCGTGATGGCCACCCCTGGCTCGCTGAGGAACGACCACCCGATCCGAATGTCCTCTGTCTCCTCCTTCATGTGGAGCTCCAGCTTTAAAAAGAAAAAACGCAGGTTACTGGAGGGCAGCTCGCTCCGGCAGTCACACACGTGTCTGTGAGTGTGTGTGTGCGTGTGCGCATTTGTGTGTTCATTGACTTTCTCAGACGACTGATTTTCTTGACTCCCTTGCCATCCTGTGTGCTTTCGAAATGGAAGGAGGGTCCCAAACCCCCTTTGACCTCCGCCTTCACCGTATGTACCTCCGCCCCCACCCCCCACGCTCCCCCTGCCTCCACCCACCACTCAGAGAGGAACCTCAGGGTTGGCGGCTAAAGGCCGGATGTCATGAAAACTCTGCAGCCTCCTTAGAATGACTAGTTCTCTGTACTCCACACGTCCCTTCTGGGAGTGTCACCAAGGTGTAAAGGAGGAGCCACAGAAGGCAGCCGGACGCCTGACCCAAGCCCACGCTCCCCCGGGCCCCGCAGGCTGTGCACAGAGCACAGTGGACTCGTCTTTCACAGTGCCCCCCGCAGCCCTCCCCATCTGTCATGGTAGAAGAATGCACCCCCCCGCCAAGATGTCCATGCCTCAATACTGAGAACCTGTGACCATGGGGCCTGACACAGCAAAGGGGGCTTTGCAGGTGTGATGAGCATGGGGACCTCGAGATGGGGGATGATGATTCTGGGTTGTCCTGCTGAGCCCAGCAGAATCACATGAGCCCTTACAAATACAGGAGGAACGCAGAAGACCATGCCAGAGACATGACCTGAAGATGAGGGGTTTCAGGGGCCCAGGGTGGGGCCCCCTCTAGAAGCTGGGACCACCGCAGCTGACGGCCAGCAAGGAACCAGCCCTCAGTGCGGCCACCGTAAGGAGCCGAATTCTGCCAACGCTGAGCAAGAAAACATTCTCCCCCAGAGCTTCCAGAAAGGAAGGCAGCTGCCAACACCTGGACTTCAGCTTGTGCTGGACACCAGACCTCCAGAATGCAGTGTGACACAGCTGTGCTGTTCCAGACTAAGTTTGTGATCACGTGTTTCGGCAGCCACAGCAAGCTCTACACCAGCCTCCATTTCTCCGCCAGAGACAGACATCTCAGCTTTTCACGTCTGCCTCCTCCCCGCCACCCAACAGAGGGAGAGAAAGGACGGCTTCCGGCGGCATTTCTGGACGCTCAGGACGCTCACCTCACGCTAGCAAGAGGTGAGAGAAACGATGCCCGCCCTCGTAACTCTAGGACGAGCAGACCTGAACTTCACTGCCACAGGGGAACAGACCTGAACTTCACTGCCACAGGTCCCCGAGTCACCCCCGCCAGGCACGGGGTGATGGCAGCAAGCCCGGCTGCTGGCCCCTTTCTGCACCTTTTATCTGGAGGACAAGCGAGGAGGGAATGCCTCCTGCCTGGAGCATGAATAATTCACCGACGTCTAGCAGTTGCTTCAGCTTCGGGAGGGACCCCACAGGCTGCTTTTCGACTGTGCCAGAGATCAAAGATACAATTGTGTCCGAGCCACCAAAATGACACACAAAACCCATCTCAGAAACTACACAGCCTCTGTTAACGTCTGGGGTCCTTGCTGGACTCGCTCAGTCTTGAAAGGAGCATTAAATGTGTCCTAGACTTCGAGGTTCTTTTCTAGCCACACTGTCCAAAGAATTGGGGGGGACAGGAGGCATTAACCTCTGACTAGCCCAAGAGAAACTTCTCCACGTCAACTCAAAAAGGGAGTGTTATTGGAGTGAGATTGAGGGGCTGGGGCTGGTTTCAGGGGAAAAAAGCCATTTAGGTGGCCAGAAAATCTTGTTTGCGCTGCTTATTTAAAACTGTGTCTTTGCAGGAAAAGTATTTGGAATGTCATCTTCCCTTGTGGACGGGAGTCCTGTGGCTCATCCCCAAATTAGCAGCCAACCACGAGGACAGAGGCGAGAAACCGGGACAGAACAGGCAGTGACCCCTAACACAGACCCAGAAATGCGCAGTTTTTACACACCAGCTAAACAGGAGCCTCGGTCAGTGAACGTGTTTAACGTGAGAGACACAGTTATCTGACGGTTCATCCAGAAGTTTCACTAGTAAGTCTATTATAATTACTACGTGTCTCTCATATTGTTATGTATAATTAAGAATAGTAATATATAATTAATGTACGCTATAAAGTTGTATATGACATATAAGTCTATTTTAATTATTATAATAATAAGTCTATTATCTGAAAAATTATGGTAACAGTCATCTTTGAACTTCTAAAATTAACAAGGGGTCTTTTAAAGTCGAGTCTCTCAAAAACCGAAGCCCGGAGAGCCGCGGCCCAGCTCCCCAGCTGTCCTCGCAGGCCGCAGGCGGCTTCGGGGGTCCAGACCCGAAACGGGCACTCTGCTCCGCCCACCCCGCCTGGTTCTGCCAGCCGACAACACCCCCGACCCGTTCACGTGCCTGCAAAACACCGTGCCTCCCGTTCTTGGTAGACAGGCAACCTCTAAGTTCGTTATACATACGTATGTGTGAGTACACATGAGTGTGTGTGCGCGTGTGTACGTAACATACATACACGTCGCATATACGTTTTCATTTCCCAGATACAATATGGAAGGTGACAGTTTGAAAATTATGAAGCGAATGGTAAATAAAAACGGGGTATTCGCAGCCCCGTGCTCACGCCCTGCCTGCCCTCCACGGTCACGGGCACCGTTTCCCCCACTTTACCTGTAGATGGCACGGGGAGAGACTCACACCGTACTGCTGGCGCCCCGAGTCCGCGGGCGAAGCTGGCCCCGTGCTGACCAGGAACCGGATGGCCTCGCCCACCACGTGACAAGACACCAGCTGCGGGAGGGACAAGGTGACAAACTTTAAGGGACTTTCTGAGACAGAGCCGGGGGGAGGGGGGTCTGTACCACATGCCTCTCTATTTCATTTCATGAAATAACCTAGACTATAAATCAGCAAAGGCAAGAACTTCAGAGTTTCAAACTCGGGGAAACGATCTAGATTTACGTCTTTTCTATTATGCAGTAGTTTGAAAACTAGAAACCATATTCCCAGTCTTGGCTTCCCGGAGATTTCTCAGGAGGGACCCTCTCTCTCTCGCCCACACGTAAAGGCTTTTTCTTTAAACACTGCTTTGATCTATTTCTTTACACCAGCCGATTCTAAATTCCCCAGACATTTCCACGTTCGCACACGTGAAAGCCGTCAGCCACCACCTCTCACTAAAAACGAGCCTTAGAAAGAAAATGTTATAGATGTGACAAGTAAAAAATAACAAATGTACCCAGAATACAAGAAATCGTTTCTGTCTAAATAAGTTTTAACCTATCGTGGGTTTCAAAGATGTGGGGATAATTCAAAACGAATTATGAAATATGAATTGGGAAACATCAAACAGCTCCGAGTTATGCAGCCTTCACAGGAACAGAATTATCAAACGAGCTCATCGAAGGACTGATAGGACAGGACGAAAAATTACAGCAGGAACGAGCCGGGCTGTACTCCCAGTACGAGTCACAAAGCACCGGAGGGGGGTGACTGTGACGGCCGTGACCACACGCAGGAATATCTAGTATCTGCCACAGAATCCCTCCAAGGGAGCGATCTTCTAGAATGACGGGTGAGCCAGCCTCCTGGCAGAACGCCAAGCCAGCCCAGGATGGGTGATTTCCAGGTGGGGTGCCAGGTGTGCACAGCCTGGGAGAACAAACGATGAGGATGAGGGATGGGGGAGGGGACTAGCAGGTGGCCAGTGTCTGGGAGTAGGGACAGGACAGGACGGACCCCCACCTTCCCGAGGGAGCTGCTGCCCGCACGCTGGAGGGCGTCACTTGCGAAGGAAGAGAAAATTCTTTAAGTGTCAGGTGGGTTTGTGAGAATCTCAAATATCAATGAGAAATGCAATCAAAATAGTTAGTTCCCTTGTCGGGGCCGCCACGCAGGAAGTCGGGCTGGCACGTACTCCTCCCCCTCCCCACCCCTGGCTAACTCCTCCCTCCCCGCGACCAGCGTCTCTCCACTCAGGGCCCACCTGCCCCCGCCAACAAAAACCGACCTGCACGCCGGGCCCCCCCAGCGAGGGATCAGTTTCCCACGGCCACCCTAAAAGACCTCGAAGGCACAGATCTAGAAGAAGAAACTCTGGCCTGTTCTCAACACCGGCAGAAGGTCACCCAACGCTTGTCCTCGCCCGTCCTCGGGAGTGGCTCTCGGAGGGCCAGCTTATGGGGACCGGTTACGACGTCTTCATCATGTTATTGCGTCTCGGGGGTTCACAGAGGTCGGAACAAAAATGTTTGCATAAGGACTGTCGTCTATTCATTTTAAAAATAAATGCTCTATAAACAACCCTGTTCAGAGGAAAAGTATTTTGATGCCAGATGAGTTACATGCACAAAGGACATGACACCAAGAAAAGTCACTGTGTCTCAGCAGCCCGGGCCTGTTTTTCTGCGTAACACACACAAACAAAGCCAATGACTGTGTTACTTCTGTTATTTCTTTGGAATTTCCTATACTAAGCTAATTAGAATTTTGCCAAGAAAACTGACAGCTTCCTTAGCGCCCCGACTCCAGAAAGAGAGAGCTGGTTTCCCTTTGATCCTTGCTTCTAGAAGCTTCCCCACTACTCTCGTCTTCGCCACATAGATGGCGCAGGTGCTTGATTAAAGCCAAAGAAACAAACAAACAGAAAACCAAACAAACAGACTTTAAAAGGCTTTAAAATTTCTGGAATGTCAGACTCCGAAGGTTCCAGTCACCGTTTAAGACATGTCAAGAAAGTGAGTGAGGTCACTAAAAATGGGACATCTACAGGTCCCTCTCACAGAGACCCCTGGGGGTCTTCTCAGCCCGATGGCTGCCCGACTCTCTACATGAGACCCGTCACACAGACCGGCCGTGTCTTGGCCTCCCTTCCGTGTTTGGCGGGAAACGCTAATTAAAACTACAATCTGATCCTGCCTCGACATTTCAATATGGCAAACGAAACGCCACCACCGTCCCCAAGAGTCCAGTGGGAGGGACAATGACAAAAGCCACACCTTCTCCTGGCTAGCCTCTGCCCCTGCCGCCTGAGAAGACTAATGCCCCATTTGTCAAATGGATGAGAACGAAATGGAAAGGAGGTTTTAAAAACAAGTAATCTCCTTTTGGTGCATTAAGGTGTTATCCACAATGGAGATCAAATTCCCTCAACCCAGGCGAACAGTGGCAAGGCCTCGCCGTCCCAAGGGTCCCCTCAGCAGAAAGCAGAAGGCGGGGTCACCTGGTGTAAGAGTACACAGACCCTTCCAGCCAGTTAGCCTTCCTCAGTGGCCAGAATGTCCAGGGCTGCCATCTCTCTAAATACTGATGAACAGGCAGAGGCCGTGGCCGGGAGCCGAGTCTCCCTAACCCACACGCACCGTGTTCACATTCCTTCTGAAGATGCCAGGCCGCTCGTCAGAGCATCCGGATGACCAGCCTGCTTCGTCCCTGACGTCTGGGCTTCCCTCTGAAACGGCGTGAAGGGATACTGGGTATTTAAAGTTGAATAGAAACGTCTGGCATCGGCGGGGGGACCAAGGACAGACGTGAACCCCAGAACTGGACCCCACGGCGCTAACGGCTCAGGAGGGAGCCCCGCTGAACACCGGGCCACGAACCTGCCTGCTTGACTCTCGAGATATTTTTTCCGAAGCAAAGAACTGCTCGATCGTATAAATCGTTTCAAAATCGAGCAATAGGAGGCCGAACTGGGTATTCCAGATAAATCCCGTCTCTGCACATAACAGAGCATTTGATGGACGGTGGGCTAAGTGGTGAGGGTCCCAAAGAGGGAATTTCGTGACCTCAAGGGGCGTGTGGACGTGAGAACGTCCAAACCCGCGAAGAATTCTTATAAAAATCTATTTGAGCCAAACCAAGGATACACCGGAAGCAAGATCTCGATAGAATGAGAAAAATGCGTCCTCGAATAGCAGTTTGGAGCTTCTCCTTTGCATCTGGAATTAAGGCGGGAACGTGAGGGGGCGAGGTGGGGATCGGATTACGGGCCAGTTAACAAGACCCTGTGTTCTCGGGGGTCTGAAAAGAGGTGTTTCAAAGGCGCGTTACACTAGATGCACAGAACCGAGGGGACAGGCTGGCTTCCGGCGAAGATAAACCTTTCACTAAAGAAGTTGCGTGCCTGGGGCGTGACTGCCCACCATGACCGGCCCAGTTAGGTCGCCTCGTGAGGTCACTTTTCATAGCACCCCTCTTCTATCCACAAGCACCCAGGATGACAGGGGACGGGTCAGGGCACCTCCGGTCCACCCCCAGGACCAAGACGGAAGCAGCTCAGGGCCTCGTCAGGCTGTGAACATGGGTGCATCGCATCGCGACTGCACCCACAGAACGGGGGGCGGGGGGTGCGCCTGCCTCCGCTGTCCTCCCGTCCAGCCGCCTCGGCCCCCTTCCTCCTTTAGAACGCTCTGGAGAACTGGGAATGACTTAATTCCTCGTGTCTCCAAGAGAACTAGGAACACAGCCCAGGAAAACGCATCTGAGAAGGTTTATGTCACTGCATAGTTTTCTCTTTAATCATCCTCTGTAACACCCCGAGGAAAGAACTCCCAAACCAAGTGGCCGGGAAGACCCTTCGCTAACGGCCCGAGTGCCCAACGGACGCCTCTCGCAGCCACCTCGCCTCTGACACGGCGTGGGCCTGATACGAAGCATCGTTTCTGCGCTGGACCAGAGACTCCGTTTGAAAAGTAGAATCTGACAGAGCGAAATAGCGTCAGAACATCTACGAGGTAACCTCC
>NW_011888995.1:488130-489674 GCF_000151845.1 Pteropus vampyrus | reverse complement strand
CCTCACGACCTGCCAGGGAGGGATCAGTACTTTACAGACAGAACCTGTGGCTCGGAGAGAAGGAAGCTCCCCAAACAAGCCCAGATCCAACCGGTGTCCAGCTGGCTCCCCAGCGGCCCCCACACCAAGTGGGTTATACATTCACCTTTAAATTACGATCAATCATTAATTAAAAGCCTCTCTTTATTTACAAATGGCACTGAAAACAGAGACAAGTAGTGCTTTTCACACGACACCTGGCTTCGCACCAAGAAAGCCAACATCACTGGTTTTCCAAAGATCGCACCCAGTCAGCGTTTTAAGGGTCATCTTTCCAAATAAACATTATGTTTAGGGACACTTACCCTGCTCCCTAAAGAAGTGCATGGCTATCTCGGCAAATGCCCACCACAGCGCGACCCCCAAACCCCGATTCACGATCGAGGGGTTTCCACGCTCTGCTCGTGGCCCTCACGCCCGCGTGGAGTCACATGCGGGAACTCAGGGCCCGGGGGCGTGCGGGGAAGGGCTGTTGCTACATCGTGCAGAGGCAGAGCTGGCCCGCGAACCACGCGTGCTATCGAAATGCAGGTTTCTGTTTCTGGGTCACACATTCTAGAGCGAGCCCCTCCCAGGGCGTGGGGCAAGAGCGCGTGGGCAAGCACGAGCCGCTGCGTGGGGGCGCGTGAACGCCATCTGGCGGAAGGCGGTGTGAGCCCCTGGAGAGGAGTCTGGAGGGGACGGCTCGGCGGAGGGCCCCGCCCCCCGGGATGCCTGTCCGCCTCTCCGTCCCCCGGAGCCCGGGCTGGGCCCACCCTGGCCAGGCGGAGCGTGTGCCTGTGCACGACCAGCCCTGGTGACAGGGCGGCTGCAGGTCTGTAGAGACGCCCTGCCAGGTGGCAGCTCCCCATGGGGGTGGGGGGGAACTCCCCCGGGAAAATGCACGATCCCTGCGGGGCTGCTGCTGGTGATCTCTGTGCCCGCTCCCCAAACCCATGGAACCTCCCAAGTGGTGAGTGCGTTCCGTGTGCTCCACAAGGGGTGCTGGTCACCAGCAAGACAGACAGGAGCAGAGGGCTGACTCCTACTTCCGACTCTGGGGAGGGGAGAGGCTGGAGGGTGTGTTCAATCACGCATGGCAGGTGATTTAATCAATCGTGCCCACATGATGGCACCCCCATATAAACCCCTCAGAGAGCTTCTGAGCTGGTCACATGAAGAGGTGTTAGGAGCTGGTGTGCCCAGGGTGGGGGGGATGGAAGCCCCTCCTGTCCCCACACCTGGCCCTGCACACCACCTCCATCCGCCTAGCTGCTCCTGAGTGCGTCCTGTACCGTCGACGGGAAGGAGTAAGTCACTGGGCTTCTGGGAGCTGTTCTAGCAAATTATAGAACCCGGGGACGGGTGGAAACCTCTGACTTCACAGCCCTTCGGTCAGAAGTATGGGGGCCCCCAACTTGAGACTGGCCTCAGGCTGAGCCCTGAACCTGTGGGGTCTGTGCTACCTCAAGGGACCCCATGTCCAAATCGACATGAACACTGGGCTGGTGTCCAGGAGGTGGAGA
>NW_011888995.1:481412-488080 GCF_000151845.1 Pteropus vampyrus | reverse complement strand
GCGGTGTGAGCCCCTGGAGAGGAGTCTGGAGGGGACGGCTCGGCGGAGGGCCCCGCCCCCCGGGATGCCTGTCCGCCTCTCCGTCCCCCGGAGCCCGGGCTGGGCCCACCCTGGCCAGGCGGAGCGTGTGCCTGTGCACGACCAGCCCTGGTGACAGGGCGGCTGCAGGTCTGTAGAGACGCCCTGCCAGGTGGCAGCTCCCCATGGGGGTGGGGGGGGAACTCCCCCGGGAAAATGCACGACCCCTGCGGGGCTGCTGCTGGTGATCTCTGTGCCCGCTCCCCAAACCCATGGGACCTCCCAAGTGGTGAGTGCGTTCTGTGTGCTCCACAAGGGGTGCTGGTCACCAGCAAGACAGAGACAGGAGCAGAGGGCTGACTCCTACTTCCGACTCTGGGGAGGGGAGAGGCTGGAGGGTGCGTTCGATCACGCATGGCAGGTGATTTAATCAATCGTGCCCACATGATGGCACCCCCATATAAACCCCTCAGAGAGCTTCTGAGCTGGTCACATGAAGAGGTGTTAGGAGCTGGTGTGCCCAGGGTGGGGGGGATGGAAGCCCCTCCTGTCCCCACACCTGGCCCTGCACACCACCTCCATCC
The DNA here is from genome assembly GCF_000151845.1 of Pteropus vampyrus. Classification (NCBI taxonomy): domain Eukaryota; kingdom Metazoa; phylum Chordata; class Mammalia; order Chiroptera; family Pteropodidae; genus Pteropus; species Pteropus vampyrus. The sequence continues at coordinate 487,478 of NW_011888995.1, read as the reverse complement.
GCCTAGCTGCTCCTGAGTGCGTCCTGTACCGTCGACGGGAAGGAGTAAGTCACTGGGCTTCTGGGAGCTGTTCTAGCAAATTATAGAACCCGGGGACGGGTGGAAACCTCTGACTTCACAGCCCTTCGGTCAGAAGTATGGGGGCCCCCAACTTGAGACTGGCCTCAGGCTGAGCCCTGAACCTGTGGGGTCTGTGCTACCTCAAGGGACCCCATGTCCAAATCGACATGAACACTGGGCTGGTGTCCAGGAGGTGGAGAACTGGGAGTTGGGGGGAAGAGGAGACCCACTGTGTGTGCTGGAGGAGACTCACTGTGTGTGTTGGAGGAGACCCACTGTGCCAGAGGAGACCCACTGTGTGCATCAGAGGAGAGAGACCCACTGTCAGAGGAGACCCACTGTGTGCGTCAGAGGAGAGAGACCCACTGTCAGAGGAGACCCACTGTGTGTGTCAGAGGAGAGAGACCCGCTGTGTCAGAGCAGACCCACTGTGTGTGCCGGAGGAGACCTACTGTGTGTGCCAGAGGAGAGAGACCCACTGTGTCAGAGGAGACCCACTGCGTGCCGGAAGAGACCCACTGTGTGTGTTGGAGGAGACCCACTGTGCCGGAGGAGACCTACTGTGTGTGTCAGAGGAGAGAGACCCACTGTGTCAGAGGAGACCTACTGTGTGCTGGAAGAGACCCACTGTGTGTGTCGGAGGAGACCCACTGTGTTGGAGGAGACACACTGTGTGTGCCGGAGGAGACCCACTGTGCCGCGAGCAAACCCAGCTCAGACGGCGGCCGACGGAGCCAAGGCCCCAGGGTGCAGCTCCCACTCCCATCACAGCCCCTGCAGTTGCTCGAAGCCCTGCGAAACGCCACCCTCTGCACAGGACGTGGGGTGCGCGGCCTGCTGACCAGCCGGATGTTTGCAAAGGCTATCACTTTGACACACAGGGGTCTTCAGGGGCGTCCAGGAGAAAGTCCTAGCGCAGGGCACCCAGAGAGCAGGGCTGGCCGGCTTCTCTTTCCTGGGGTCCCGCAAGGAGACTCAGAGCAAACTCGAGTCAGGGAGATGCTCAGGAAGGCAGACCAGAGCCCCTTCTCATCGAGGTGCCTGAAGGTGTGAGTGCGCACCCGATCGCCTTGGCCCGGGCGGGCCTGTCCCTATCATTAGCTCAAATGCCATCCACATGTCCCTTGTCGGGCTGAGTTAGAGGGATGAGGAATAAAACATGATGCCAGGGAGGGAACTGAGACAAGGGGGGTGATGTCCCTGGGGTCACGTGCCTGTGTTTCTTTTCCAACCCGGGTCGTGGCCCGGGGTCTCTGTCCGCGGCCTCCATCCCCAGCATTACGCAGAGTGGAGAGAACACAGGACGACGCTGACCTACAATTCGATATAAGTTTGGGGGCCATGGCGGGGAGCGGTGAGGACCGGAAGGATGGGAGAAGCACGGTCAGCGTCCTGCCCGGCGTGGCCGTTTCAGAATGAGCTCCTGGGACACCGGTTCTCGCACGGATACTAAGGACCCTCCCACTGGGGACACAAGACAGAGAAACTCTGATTAGCCAGGCTCGATCCCCTTGCAAAAGGGCACCCCAAAAAGTGCCATGGTCAGCCAAGGCGCACATCCAGGAGTGGAGCAGGCCATGTACGGGGGCATGTCCCACCCCCAACTTCTCGAAAGCCATGCAGACCCCAGCACGGGGCCCCCACTGGAGTGTGTGCACAGGATGCGGGCTGCCGGGCGTCACTGACACTCAGCTCCACCGGACCCACTTTCCCACACCACGCAGGGGGCTGGGGGCCCCTGTCCACCCAACTGGTCAGCCAGCTTATCCAACAGGACAGCACTAGCCACAGCATGACGAGGCAATGACAACTTCTCATGTCCTCATCGAGCCAAGAAAACAGCAAAGTCAAGAACTATGAAGAAACTTATAAAACAAAATAAGACCATGTGTGCCTGTGGCGGATAAAAAGCCTCCAGGAGCACAGCGTGGACAGGGGTCAGCGGCCCCAACCGGGGGAGCAGAACGGGGGGCTCAGTGCAGCGAACGAGAGGGCAGACTTTAAAAAATAAAGTTTATACACTTCCAAACTGCTTCCAGCTTTTTAACGAGCACACACGACCCTACAACTGTATTAAAACGCAGTTTCATCATCCGCCGTCTGAGGTCGCTTCTCTGGCAGTCCGCATCAGGACCTTTCAAAGCAGTCCACTGCTAGTTCCAGTCCCCGTCCCCTCCTCTCTACCTCCAGGCCAGCCCTGAGCCCTCTGCCATCCCTTAAATGGGACAGTGTCGGAAAACAGCAAACCAGCACCACGAAGGGACACAGTGCCTATCTGCCTGTGAAACAGAGGGAGCTCGCGGCACCGGGAGGCGCTCCCCGCGCAGGGTGGGGTCGGGCCTGCAGGGGTCTGCACCTCGGCACCCCCCGGTCTGTGGAACTCAGGCGCCGGACCATCTGCTCGCCCGGCCCTTCGGCTCTGTGGGCTGCGCTGGTCTCAGCATCCTGCCCGTTGCCATCGGTTTCCTCCCATAACCCCACTGTCTTCCAGAGACTCCCCCAGCCCTGTTCCAGGGTCATCTGGCCGTATGACTCCAGGACTGGCACGGGCATGGGGAGAGCGAGCCCTCCTGGGTTGCCAGGGCAGAGGGAGCCGGGACGACACTCTGCTGACTGCTTCCGGAGCACCTGGTCAGGCCGGGGCGTGCACGCCGGCAACCTGGCAGCTCCACGCCCGCCCTGGATGGGCCCGTGCTTGTGCCTGGGGGGCAGGGACACAGCACACACACAAGTCCACTGCAGCTCCGTCACGCTTGAGAAAAAGAGGGAGCGACCTGATTATCCGTCAACAGAGGAGGCAGAGGGCAGCGCCGGTGCAGCCAGGACCCAGGCTAAAGCTAACAGACAGAGACGCCCGGTCAGCCTGGTGCCCCTCAAAGCCTCCACGTCCTGTGAAGAGAAAGCCTGTTGTAAAATTGCACGGACACAGTGATGCATGTTTCTTTTAAACGCTCAGGCGACCCCCTCGCTGAGACAGGGAGGCGGCACGCAAGGGGCGGGGGCTCGGGGCTGGACACACAGGTGTCCCTCCCTCGCCGTCTGCTAAATGGCCTGCGCTTAACTTACGAATAAAAGATATAGAGGATCAAGGGCAAACTTCGTATTTATGAGAGAGTATTTTTTTAGGACATTTTCCCGGATACTTTCCATTAAAAAAAATCATTAAAATTATTCATGGTATTTGACCAGTCTAATAAATAATTTCGGGCTGTGAATTGCTAGCAACTGTAAAATGAACTCTACATAGTATCTAAACGGCTCAAATCTACACATAATGTTGCAGAACATACGTATATACACAGACACCTATCGTTGCATACATTTTATTGCGATATAGTTCACATGCCACATATGCCACTCATTTAAACTACAGAATGAAGTGTTTTTAAACTATACGTCACAGAGTTGTACAAACCATCGCTGCCATCACGGTTAGAACATTTTCATCACCCCCAAAAGAAACTCTGCACCCAGAGCAGTTACGGTCCAAGCCCGCTTAAAAATCACGCCCACCGGCCCTGGCAACCGCCTGTCTTTCTGTCTCTGTCGATTTGCCTGTTCTGAACATGTCACACATGTCACACAGGGTCTTGCACGTGGGGCTTTGTGTCTGGCTTCTCTCGGTTACCATGTCTTCCAGGCTCATCCGTGCTGTAGTACGTGTCAGAACCCCAACCCTTTCCAAGGCTGGATAATACTCCATTACATAGAGGGACCGCCATGTATTTATCTGTTTATCAGGTGATGGGCGAGGTTTTTTTTAATGTACGGAGCTGCATTTTCAATACTTCTAAGACAGAATAAGCTCCCCCACCAGCTCCGAATTGGCTCCCCACGGTAAAGAAAGGCCAGCCACAGGTGACAGCCCGCTCACCTTCTCTTGGGCCGACCTGGCCACACTCGAGACTTGCCGCACCGCCAGCTCCAGGGGCTGCTGCAGAGGGTCCTCCTCGAAGGCCAGGAGCAGCGGGCCCTGGAACGGAGACACACAGTGAGGGGACGCGTGCGTGCGGTGATGCCCACTTCTGAAAGGAAATGGAGTATTTGCTCTAACGCCCCTAAACCTAAGGGCTCTCTTCAGTTAAGTCTGTGCTTCTACGCGGCAGTGAGGGTCATATGTCAGCAAGTTCACGCACCTGTGAACCGGCTGAGGCTGGCTTACTCTCGGGGGCGGGGCTCGGTGTGGGGAAGACACGGGAAACGGACGAAGGCAGGGACAACAGCGAAGGTGCCGCAGTGAAGGGGGAGGGCTGGCCTGACCGCCCCGCTCTCCAGGGGCTGCTCGTGCCAGTCTGTGGGCGCACGGGTCCGGCGTCTGGCCAAGCACGGCGGCTCTAAAGGCTGCATCGCCCCTGCTTCTGTTTTCAGAGAAGGACCGCTCCCTGCTCCCTGGCTGCCGGCACTGTCCTTAAGGAGCCCCCTTCTCTTCGCCCACTGCCTGAGGAGTGGATGGCAGGAACCTCAGGGGCTGGCTGCCTCTCCTTGGGACTTGAGATTCCTTGGCTGGAAATGAGCCAGCCTGGTGGCTGTGCCCAGGGAGAGGGTTCCGGCCCCTGAAGGCCAGCTTCGCAGACCTTGGGAGCTGCCAGCTCCTCCCTCGGCGGCTCCTGGTTCAACCTGTCCTCAGCTCTGCGCGCCCTCCCCCACCCCACGGTAAACTCAGCCTACAGTCAGTTTAGGTTCCTGCAGTTAAAAATCTCCACGTGAGATGTGCAATTAAATTAATATGACCCCGAGGCAACAAGACTGAGGCTTTGGAAAAGGACAGATCAGGGCTTGGAGAGCCAAGCAGGTCCTGTGCTTTTTAAAACAAATTCCCTTGAGAGGCCAAACCCTTACGCAAACGAGTCACTGGAATGAAACTTCCTAAAGGCTTCCTGACCTGCTGTAGAGAGCGCATCACAGTCAAGCCTGTTCCGATCAGACAGTTCAAGAAAAACTCCCCTCCACCCACCCACAGCTCCCGCAGCTTCTCATACGTGGAGGGCCGGGTCCAAGTGCCCACCTGACTGGGCGGGGTCTCCTGGCTGCGCGTGAGCCGGAGGAATTCCCGACACCCCCAAACACACCTAGGAGGCACGGACGTTTCCATTTGCATGCTTCTAACCTCACCCTGTTTGAGCAACGCCTATCTCACCCCCAAAAAAATCAGCAAGGGAGAATTAAATCAAGAGTGATGAAATCGCACTTTCTGGGCTGTTCCGCCGACATCCTCCACGGCTGGCACTTGTTCTGACGTGACCAGCTGCTGGCCGGGGGCACACCAAGAGCTTGGTGCTGTCCTGGGTCCGTGTACCGGGCCGACTGGCTGAGGGAACAGCCCCCAGGATGGAGCCCAGTGCCAGGCAGGGAACCGAGCGCTCACAGGAGTGGTCTCAGCTGCTGGACCGCACGGCGAAACAATGCGCCTTCTGTCCCCGCTTACAGAGCCACCGCGGCCGTGAGCGGCCTGGATGTCGCCTCCAGCCCTGGGCATCGGTAGGTGCTGTCTGTGTCCTTTTACCTACAGCACCTACTGGATTAAAACCCTGAAAAGATTCTGCTGGGAAAGTTAAGACCAAGGGTTGTCTCCGCAGAAAATGAAGTGTTAAAATAAAACAGGGGTTCTCTTTCCGGCTGCCTGATCCCCAAGTTCCAGGAAGCCCAGCACGTGCACGACGCCCAACCACGAACCTCTGCATCTCCTGCACCGCCCAGGCCCACAGGGCCCCCGTTCCGGACGCGGCCCCACTCACACTGAAGCCAGACGCACAGCCACGCAGGAAAGCAACAGGCAGGAATCGCCAGGAAAATACTGGAAAAGGAAAGCCAGGCGGGGCACTGGTCCTGGCGGCCGTCAGCACGCGCTACACACCCGCCACCGTCCAAACCGTGGAACTGGCACGTGGACACGCAAACGGATCAGCGGCCGGAGCAGGAAGCCCCGCACAGACCCGGGCACACGTGCAGACGGAGCCTGGGACAAAGGTGGCATCCCAGGTCGCAGGGTTAGAGGAATTTTTCAAT
>NW_011888995.1:477576-480117 GCF_000151845.1 Pteropus vampyrus | reverse complement strand
GAGCAGGAAGCCCCGCACAGACCCGGGCACACGTGCAGACGGAGCCTGGGACAAAGGTGGCATCCCAGGTCGCAGGGTTAGAGGAATTTTTCAATCAGGATGCAGCAGGAACCCCTGGTGCAACACAAACACTCACACATGAACCGAACTGCATCGAGGGGAGGGCACGCACGGGGCTAAGCTGGGGCGCTTTGGGAAACGACACCTGACTGCACACAAACGCTGTCATCTGGGCAGTAAGCGTCTTTCTCACAGGGTCCCGGTTAGCCATTCAGAAACCATACCTGTGCTAGAACCGAGCAAGTCAGTAAATACGGTCTAGACAGCGAGTATCCAACGCCTCCCTCTTGGGGAGGGAAGCTAAAAATACGGGGAGCGGAAGATGCAATGAACCGTGCTGCTGACCCGGGTCAGTATAAAGCCAGGCTTTAAAGACACGGACAGGTAGAAAGACGCAAAATACGGATGCGCGCACACGAGGGTGTTAGTGTGCACGCGTCCATTTCCTAGCTCTGCCCACTAGTAGGGTCTAGAAACGAGGAGACTCCAGCAGCAATGAGCCCACGGACGCCTGGAGCGCGGTTTCTAAACACTTCTCTCACAGAAGGCATCGGGACTGCCCGGAGAAGCGGCCGAATCCAGGGCCGGAAGACAGAGAAGTACGAGATGAGCCTAGAACAAACATCTTGTGGCGGCACCATTAGGAAGGAAGTGCTGTCTGTCTGCCTGTCATCTGTCTATCAATCATCTGCCTATCATCCAGCCATCTGACATCGTCTTAAAGGAAGACCACAGAAGGCTACTTCTGGAAGAGCTCCTCACGGTCAAAACAAGAACAATTTAAGCATCGAAACGAATAGCGACCGTACTGGATCATAACCCACAGAATAAAATGCTCGTGAGTCCACACCGATGTAACCAACTAAGTATATAGACGGAAACAAAACAAAAAATCAGGGTTTTTTGTTTTGTTTTGTTTTGTTTTAAGTAATTGCCGTGGACTCGTCACACAGATGGGTGCCAAAATCAGCGAGCAAAAATGCGAGGAGTAACAGGATTTGTAGAGCTTCAAAGTCTCTCCCCAAGGTATGTGTTAACTCCAGAGGGAATGACAGAAGAGGAGAAATATGACAGAAGAGAAACCGGCAGGAACCACCTTCACCAAGGGATCGAGGCCACCGTCCCCAGCCGTAAGTCACATCGACGTGACCCCTGCGACACAGCACACAGAAAGGGCGCGTCGCTTCTGTGGTTCGTATGACCTCACTCCAGTCAAGGTCACGAGAAACAAGGAAAGACTAGGAAACTGTTGCAGACTTCGGGAGACTAAGGAAAAGCAGGAGCCCAATGCCGTCTGGGACCTGCCCGGTGCCCCGGAACAGGAACAGCAAACCGGTGGCAAACCGTGGACTTCAGACGCGGACTTCAAGTTTCTTAAAGACCGCTGCCCGTGTCAACATCGTATGCTGTTACAATGTCGATTTCTTACACTGTTACAATGTTACTGTAAATTATAGTAACCTTGTGCCCGTGTTAATTTCTTGGTTCGGATCCTTGTGCTATGGCTACCTGAGGCAGGGTGAATATATGACAACTCAGAATTACTTTGGCAACTTTTCTATCAATCTAAGAGCAGTAAAAATATATATATGTGTATATATATTTTTTTATGAAAGAGATTTTACAAGACAGCAGCCCGCCCTCATTGATTATATTTGCTAAATGCCTCACGTAGGTCTCGTCTCCTCTGGAGCGGGTTCTGTTTCCCAGACTGAACCCAAAGTCACTCTCTTCCACAGATGGCGCAGAGAGGTCAGGAGTTGCCAGAGGCCTCACCACCCCAGAGCTTTCAGCCTAAGCAATGAACGCGCGGCTCTTCCAGGCTCCAGAAATCCCCTCCCACCTCAGCAGCCCACGAGGGCCAACGAGAGTGGAAGTTAGCTTTGGCTGCGTTTTAGTTAACACGACACCCACTCTTCCTTCCCCCGAATTCCTGTCTCACGGGGAGACTGGGCGAGAGCGCAGAACCACCTGAACTGGCGCCTGTTCCCGGGTTTCATAGCCACAATTTGCGAAGTCATCAGTAAACCTCCTTTAATGTTGATTCTTTAGAAGTGAAAAACAAAGCACATTAAACAGCTCGTTTTGTCCAGGCTTGGCCAGCTTCCCAAGCGGGGAAGGCTTGTGTCCAGATGGGGTGATGAAAATGTCACTGTTTCTCGCCATCAGCGACAAGTTTCTAACAGCCCCTGCCATTGGCCCCCACCCCGGTGCCGGGCAGTGGGTGGGTGGACTGTGCCTGGACAGACAGGGCTCTGGCCCAGCTCACAATATGGGGAGCTGATGAGGCACAAGTGACCACAAGGTGCCAGCGTGATGTGGGGACAAGTGCAGGCTGCCGGGTGGGGGTAGGGCCGCATCCTGGCTGAATGGGAGTGTCTGGGACCTTTGTGCTGAGACCTGAAAGGTTTACAGAACTTAACTAAGGAGAAAGGTTAAATACGCATTCAAGACAAAAGAAATGACCCACGGGAAGGTCCC
>NW_011888995.1:472093-477526 GCF_000151845.1 Pteropus vampyrus | reverse complement strand
TCTTAAAGGAAGACCACAGAAGGCTACTTCTGGAAGAGCTCCTCACGGTCAAAACAAGAACAATTTAAGCATCGAAACGAATAGCGACCGTACTGGATCATAACCCACAGAATAAAATGCTCGTGAGTCCACACCGATGTAACCAACTAAGTATATAGACGGAAACAAAACAAAAAATCAGGGTTTTTTGTTTTGTTTTGTTTTGTTTTAAGTAATTGCCGTGGACTCGTCACACAGATGGGTGCCAAAATCAGCGAGCAAAAATGCGAGGAGTAACAGGATTTGTAGAGCTTCAAAGTCCCTCCCCAAGGTATGTGTTAACTCCAGAGGGAATGACAGAAGAGGAGAAATATGACAGAAGAGAAACCGGCAGGAACCACCTTCACCAAGGGATCGAGGCCACCGTCCCCAGCCGTAAGTCACATCGACGTGACCCCTGCGACACAGCACACAGAAAGGGCGCGTCGCTTCTGTGGTTCGTATGACCTCACTCCAGTCAAGGTCACGAGAAACAAGGAAAGACTAGGAAACTGTTGCAGACTTCGGGAGACTAAGGAAAAGCAGGAGCCCAATGCCGTCTGGGACCTGCCCGGTGCCCCGGAACAGGAACAGCAAACCGGTGGCAAACCGTGGACTTCAGACGCGGACTTCAAGTTTCTTAAAGACCGCTGCCCGTGTCAACATCGTATGCTGTTACAATGTCGATTTCTTACACTGTTACAATGTTACTGTAAATTATAGTAACCTTGTGCCCGTGTTAATTTCTTGGTTCGGATCCTTGTGCTATGGCTACCTGAGGCAGGGTGAATATATGACAACTCAGAATTACTTTGGCAACTTTTCTATCAATCTAAGAGCAGTAAAAATATATATATGTGTATATATATTTTTTTATGAAAGAGATTTTACAAGACAGCAGCCCGCCCTCATTGATTATATTTGCTAAATGCCTCACGTAGGTCTCGTCTCCTCTGGAGCGGGTTCTGTTTCCCAGACTGAACCCAAAGTCACTCTCTTCCACAGATGGCGCAGAGAGGTCAGGAGTTGCCAGAGGCCTCACCACCCCAGAGCTTTCAGCCTAAGCAATGAACGCGCGGCTCTTCCAGGCTCCAGAAATCCCCTCCCACCTCAGCAGCCCACGAGGGCCAACGAGAGTGGAAGTTAGCTTTGGCTGCGTTTTAGTTAACACGACACCCACTCTTCCTTCCCCCGAATTCCTGTCTCACGGGGAGACTGGGCGAGAGCGCAGAACCACCTGAACTGGCGCCTGTTCCCGGGTTTCATAGCCACAATTTGCGAAGTCATCAGTAAACCTCCTTTAATGTTGATTCTTTAGAAGTGAAAAACAAAGCACATTAAACAGCTCGTTTTGTCCAGGCTTGGCCAGCTTCCCAAGCGGGGAAGGCTTGTGTCCAGATGGGGTGATGAAAATGTCACTGTTTCTCGCCATCAGCGACAAGTTTCTAACAGCCCCTGCCATTGGCCCCCACCCCGGTGCCGGGCAGTGGGTGGGTGGACTGTGCCTGGACAGACAGGGCTCTGGCCCAGCTCACAATATGGGGAGCTGATGAGGCACAAGTGACCACAAGGTGCCAGCGTGATGTGGGGACAAGTGCAGGCTGCCGGGTGGGGGTAGGGCCGCATCCTGGCTGAATGGGAGTGTCTGGGACCTTTGTGCTGAGACCTGAAAGGTTTACAGAACTTAACTAAGGAGAAAGGTTAAATACGCATTCAAGACAAAAGAAATGACCCACGGGAAGGTCCCACTCGGGAAAACCCTGAACGTTTGGGTAACAGGGGGACTGGTAGGGGTCACGGTAGAGGGTGCAGGGAGGGGCCCGTGCAGAGTCCTTCTCCAAGGTCACCTTCACATCCTTACCCACTGACTTCTCATGCTGCGGCCGCTGTCGCTGCTGGTCAAGGAGTTTGGGCTTTTGTGAGCAGCACCCAAAGCTCCCTCCGCACCAGGAAAACTGAAGTCCTGTCGCTCTGCTCTTTAAGTCATGGCTCATCGTATACGAGTTTGAGCTGTTAGAAACATCTTCTGAGTTCACGCAGGATCTTTTTTTCCCCTCAAAAGCCACAAAATTGTTCCACAGTCTTGGTCTTTTGCATTTAGAACATCCCTCTGGGAAAAAATCCCGGGGCTAAGGACTAAAGAAACCAACCTCCTCCGGGCGGCCCACGCGAGACAAGTCCAGAATGTGGCCCGGATGCATCGCCCTGGGGACGGAAGTGCTGTCCAGACAACAGGCAGGGGTCGCGGGCCACAGGCGCCTGGCTTCCCGAGCCAGCGAACTCCTGTGGAACCGGGGACCTGAGGCCTCCCAGGTGGCTGTCGCGGGGTGAGGACCACCTCTGGGGCACCTGATTGTCACCACGACCATTCTGCAATCGTCGGTGTGGGGCAGGGGGACTAAAGGGAAACCTCGGCTGTCACCTTTGGGTAACAGGGTGTTAGTTCCCAGTCTAGTGACTGGGGCGGTTACTTCTAGAACCCTCCGTTCTCCATGAGCTGTGATCGGATCAACTGGAATCAGGTTTTTGTGGCATCGGAGTGGAGAGGGGTTGTTGGCTGAAGGGGATTCTGACTGATGGTCGGCTTAGGGACAGCGCGTATCCAGTGGCTCCTCGCTAGTGGGAAGCTGGCTTGAGGAACCTGTGAGGTACACAGTACGCTCCCGGCACCCCCACCTAGTCTGAACTGGACAGGGTCAGGTAAGCTCTCTCGGTGGTTCGCCTGTGCTCCCTAAACGCCTGGCCAGCTGGCAGGGCAGCAAAGACTTCCTCTTGTGTCTCTGCAACTCACCATCCTAATTTAAAAATAGTTGGAGTGAGGGTCAGAACATGGAGGCCTGCACTGTCACAGCCATGCGTCGTCCAGGGTCGGTCAAAGCAGACTCCACGAGTTATCGCTCCATCCCGGGTCCCTGGGGAAACGAGCCCCATCGCTGCGACGACACGGTAAACGATCGAACCCATCTATGCTCTCTTGCTGGACCTCAGTTAAAGGGAACATGGGGCCTCAGAGTCGAACTGGCGCCCACAGGGGAATGTGACTGCAGTGCACACAGACCGTGAGGTCGCGGTCGAGGTATGGGTCGGCCCCAGCACGTCTCTCCAGCTCATGGGCCTCAGTCTCCTCCCCAGAGAAGCGAGGCGCTCAGCTAGAAAGAAGATTTTGGGGTTCCTTTCCACCTTAAAATCCAAAGCTGAGTGAGATTTAGAGAGGGAGGGGCCCCCGTCTCCACTGGACAGAGACGTCCGCCTTTCGCGAAAGATGCTGGATATGATTAAGTTACTTCTGGTGCGTCCCCACCCCCCGTGTGACAGGCTGAGGAGTGGTCTCCTCCCGTGCCTGGACAGGGCCGGGCAGGAGGGGGCCACTAAGCTGTGGCACTCTAGGCCGAGAGAGCGGGCATGGAGGGTCAACCCTAATCCCGGATTAATGGGATCAAATTGGAGGGAGGGCAGAGACACGGCACGGCTGGCTGCCAGGATCAGGACGCCCACGGGTGACAGTGGCCTGCTCACCCGTGCTATCGTGAGTGCTGCAACAGGACCGCCCAGGACAGAGGAGCGTGTGACGCGTTGGTGGCAGGAGCCGAGTTCCCCAGACCTATCTGCCTGCAAAACCTTCCACTTGAATTCAAATCCAGCAGTGCTTCTGGGCCCTGGGAGAGCAGCGCCTGATGCCACAGTCAGACCCAGTCCCTGTCCACGCCGAACTGGCAGGGAAAGCTCCACTGTTTTGAACTTGAACTTGAACCTGAACTTGAACCCATGCACTGTGGCCCTGCCCAGACAGGCGTCTGGAAACACCGAGGTCCGAGGCTGCGGGCATGATCAACGCAGACCTGGAGCCGACAGGGCATACAAGCCAGATCCTTCCTTCCAGTCTCCCAAAAATAGAGCCCTCCCTGCCCCCGCAGAGCCCGGCGACTCCGTGAAAGGTTTTCTTCCAAAACCAGTGGCTCCCTTCAGTGTTCTCAGTTCACCTGACCAGCCAGATGTCCCAGAGAGGTGTTCCGTCCTTTCTCCCTCGACGCTCCAGGAAGCGCCGTGTCTAAGGCAATCCCGTTCTCTATGCCAATCCAGACGTGCCAGGAAAGGAGGCGGGGGCGCTAAGCAGGGCCCCCCAGCTCGTGGGGGGCAAGGTCAGGCCTCTGCACCCGCGACTCGGCCAGGAGGCCCAGAGTTAAAACCCAGAAGGATCGTCCAGGTCGTTGACGCAGTGCTCCCTTGAATTTTAGGGAGAGCGAGGACAAGGCTCAAGCCCCCTCACGCCGCCAACCAAAGTGGACTCAGCCACGGGACCTGGCCTGTGACCCCAGGTCAATCGGGGGTCAGTGCCAGCAGCTTGGTGGGGAAACGAATCTGGGTTTGCCCCGGGAGTGAGGTCGCATGGCTTCAGATGGGGCATTTCCCCTGAGCAGAAGACACCCAGCTCTGGGCAGCAGGGGCACAGATTCTAGGCACCAAGACGGACGACAGTCAACAGGCCTTGAAGCCTCTTTTCATCCGAAAGGACGGTTATTTTCTCAACCGTTGAATACATGGTCTTTCAAGCTGTTAAATTTACGCTCACTTATATGCAAAGCTTTCTTGTTTTTTTAAACCCATGGCCATGTGAGTCAGGCCACGTCACGAAGACCAGGCAGAGGGTCCTCTCTGGAACATTCCGAAATTGATGGGTCCAGGTTGATGGGTCCAATTGATGCAGCCTTCACTGTCCAAAGCCAATGGCCATCGGCCTCTCCATCGAGCTGCACGAGCAGCCACAGGACCAGGAGAGCAAGGAGCATCAGCACGAGCCGGGAGGCACCGCCCCAAACCCACCAGCCCGAATTCCTCCTTCGGAATGTCCGGAAATAGTAGACACCAGAAGATGTCTTAAAAGCAAAAGTAAGTCACCGCGTCATTAACCGCGGAAGAAACAAAACCACAGGGCTGAGGGAGGGTGGGGGGGTGGCAGCAGCTAGCTCAGCAGCCCCTGGACTCCGGGGCAGCAGGCAGCGGGGTTCCCATCCCCGCTCCACAGCCCACAGGCTGTGTGACGCTGGGCAGGTTACTTAACCTCTCAAGGCCTCAGGTCCTCACCTGGACATTGCTGACCAGGTCTCAGTCCTGGGAGTTGTGAGGATCCAGAGACGATGCATGCACCGACAGCCCCCAATACAAAGTCCGGCAAGGGGCTGGCCCGCACACACACACAAAAAGTCACTGCTTTTACACACCAGGGAACGCAAACCTTTTGGAAATGCATTCTCGGTGAAGTTCTGCTCTGTAGATGGAAGCCTATTTGGGTCACGGTTATTCATATGTCAGGTGCAAAAGCAGAAAGTGCCCAACTGGGAACAGAACGACCTGGGACTCCAGGAAGGGCACGTGTGAGCGAGAAGGGGGCTGCGCACCCCGCCCCCGCCACCCCCG
>NW_011888995.1:468305-470913 GCF_000151845.1 Pteropus vampyrus | reverse complement strand
GGTCCCCCGGCGTGGCGACGCGAGAGCGCAGTGCGCTCGGGACTTTCCAATTAGTCAGCTGGACCCCAACCAAGGCTGCTGCAGGCTGGCCGGTTCGGCTTCCCTGTGCGTGTGTGCGCGCGTGTGCATGTGTGTGCACGCCTGTGTGCACCTGCGCGTGCGGAAGGGTGATTTTTAGGATCACCCTCTGCCCTCCGGCAAGACAGTGTCTGGTTTTAACGACTCAGAAAGTCCCTAGAAATCCACGACTCACACCCACAGTCAGGAGGGTCTGCGGACTCACCCGCCGCTATGGGTGCGTTATTTAAGAAGCATGTTCGCACACGCGTGTGGCATGCCCCCTGTGCCACCAGCTCCCGTCCTTAGGGAATGCAACATAACACGAGCCGGAGAGCCTCCAAGACCTAATGAGAGGCCTGATCGTGAAATAGTGAGGTGTTGGTGTTTTCTGCAACTGTGTGAAGGGACTTGACTTTGAACTGGCTTTGCTAGACCTGGACACTTGGCCGTTTGTCAGCTGGCCATGCATGGTCTGCTGATGGGCCGGTGTGCTTGGGAACAACGGCGGGGATTCGGGCTGGGTCACTGTCGCAGAGAAGTCCTCACCGGATCCCCCTCAGCCCTCTCGCCGACGCTGTGCTGGGTTAAGAGAAGCCTTAGAACCTGGCTCAGGGGGAGTTTGCTAAGACAGGCTCGTTTGGCAGACATGAGATTAGGATCTAGATCTGATTCAGGGGCTAGTGGCATTTTTTTGACACTTATTTATGCAAAATCCCTGGGAACAGCAGAGCAAAGAAAACCCCTGAGGATGCTGTGGTGGATCCGCCCTGGGTGCCAAGGATGAAAGGAGGGAGCGAGGTTGCCGCGATGGCACATCAAACTGCGTGCGTGCGTGCGTGCGTGCGCGCGCGTGCGTGCGTGCGTGCGTGCGTGCGCGTGCGTGCGCGCGCGCGCGTGTGTGTGCATGCACGTGTGCGCGCGCGCGTGTGCATGCGTGTGTGTTGTGTGTGTTTGCGTGTGCGCGTGTGCGCATGCGTGCAAAGGCCCGGCGGCCTGCTCGTAGCTCGGTACCGCTGAGGCAGGCAGGGCAGTGGGTCGGCAGCCGGTTGGAGGCGGTCAGAAGTGGGGCGGAGGCCGCACCTAGAGCACCTGAAGAAATTACATTTTACAAACACCCCTCCCAACGGCAGGTGGAGGCGGGTCGCAAGGAAGTGGAGAGCCCCCGAGACGGCGGCCCCCAGGGTCCAAGAGAAGGGTTTAAATTAGGCCTAGAGTGTGGCGGGGGGAGGGGGAGGGGCAGGGGCCCTCTCCGGAGAGGGTACCCCTTGTTCAGAGCCTAGAGGGCAGGAGAGGAGGGCGGGCCAGCCTGAAGTCCTGGGCCCGTGAGCAGCAGGAGGTGAAAGAAGTCTACACCTGAGGGCCCCAGTTTTCTTTGAGAAGGAGGAAGGAGTCAGGAGGCAGCTGGACCCAGAGCCCTTGTGGGGAACGGAACAGGAAGCTGGCAGGGAGCCAGAATCATTGGGCCGCCCAGTGAGCTGGGCTGGGCTGGGACGGGGGGTGCCGGTGGGGAACCAGCCCTTATTAGGCCTGTATTGGAAAGTGGAACGAGAAAGACTCTATCAGCTTTCTGCAAGGTACCTGCTCAGCGAACACCAGCTCTCCCTTCGGCCCACAGGCCCTTAATGGGAAAAAAAGGTTTCTTTTTCTCAGAAATCTCCTCTTATTTGGAGCAAACATTCATTATTTTCTGATCCGTAGCCAGATCTGTGCAGCTGAGTAATTCGAGTCCTGCCGGCCACAACACCAGGGACAACTGGACACCTCAGGCTCGACGACTCCCGGACCCAGCACAAGTCCGCGTGAACACGTGTGCGCCGGCTGTGGCCGTGCTGGCGGTTACGACACTGCCCGTCCTGTGTGACTGGTGAGACCAGTCGCATTCCTCACGGCCTTGTCTCCGGGGCATGCTCACCCTCCTGGCTCATCTACAGGCTCGTAACAAACTGTGAACTAACAACCACCCCCGCCCCCCGTCTGGAATTTTTACAAAGGAATGTTCACACACAGGTATTGAATTGCTTCTGTGTAGAAGCAAATGATGGGAAAATAAGGCATGACTTAGGCTTTCAGGAAAATGCCGTTGGCTGAAACACGAAATAAGAATGGAAACATCTTATAAATGTCGGCCTTCACTTCTGCTCCCAGCCCAGCGTCACTGGCTCCCGGTGCCATTCGTCCAATGCACAGAGGGCACCGGCTGGCTCGGCCCTCTGGGAAGGACAGCATTTTCCCCACCCGTGGTGACACTGCCTGCTCCCAGCACGCTGCCTTCTCCTCCACTCCATCTCTCTTCAACCCAAGGAGCCGGCCTGCGGCTCTGCCCAGGAAGGATGCTTGTTCTCACCCGCCAGACCTTCTGGTGGGCCAGCTGCCAGCACGCTCTGCTCCGCAGCGGTCGTTTGCTGGTTTTAACGCCCGTGCTCTGAATCCTGTGTTCTCGTCCTGAGCTTCTGTGAGCAGGCGGGGCAGGGCCTGGGCTCTGAGTGCTGGCCATCATCCCCAAGCTCTCACACCATGGCGATGGCGGCGGAACCAGCTTGCAGAGGCC
>NW_011888995.1:464206-468255 GCF_000151845.1 Pteropus vampyrus | reverse complement strand
TGGCGGTTACGACACTGCCCGTCCTGTGTGACTGGTGAGACCAGTCGCATTCCTCACGGCCTTGTCTCCGGGGCATGCTCACCCTCCTGGCTCATCTACAGGCTGGTAACAAACTGTGAACTAACAACCACCCCCGCCCCCCGTCTGGAATTTTTACAAAGGAATGTTCACACACAGGTATTGAATTGCTTCTGTGTAGAAGCAAATGATGGGAAAATAAGGCATGACTTAGGCTTTCAGGAAAATGCCGTTGGCTGAAACACGAAATAAGAATGGAAACATCTTATAAATGTCGGCCTTCACTTCTGCTCCCAGCCCAGCGTCACTGGCTCCCGGTGCCATTCGTCCAATGCACAGAGGGCACCGGCTGGCTCGGCCCTCTGGGAAGGACAGCATTTTCCCCACCCGTGGTGACACTGCCTGCTCCCAGCACGCTGCCTTCTCCTCCACTCCATCTCTCTTCAACCCAAGGAGCCGGCCTGCGGCTCTGCCCAGGAAGGATGCTTGTTCTCACCCGCCAGACCTTCTGGTGGGCCAGCTGCCAGCACGCTCTGCTCCGCAGCGGTCGTTTGCTGGTTTTAACGCCCGTGCTCTGAATCCTGTGTTCTCGTCCTGAGCTTCTGTGAGCAGGCGGGGCAGGGCCTGGGCTCTGAGTGCTGGCCATCATCCCCAAGCTCTCACACCATGGCGATGGCGGCGGAACCAGCTTGCAGAGGCCTGAGGGAAACCATGTATACATCAACTTATGGGGTCCACCAGAAGCTGCCACCTTCCTGGAATATTCCAGAACACATCGCGCTGAACCTTGAACCAGGTGGTCCCATGGGGGCTGGGAGGAAGCAGCAGGAACTATTTCCAAAGTCCTCTTCAGAGCCTTCTAGAGTAACTGCTCGTGAGACCAGAGCACCGGATGCATGAGAAAAGCTCCATCGTCCGGTTTCTCATTTTAAAAATGTTTCTAAAAGGCCCTTTGTGTAGACAGGCACTGCTCGCCGGGTGATCTCCGCCCAGTCACCCAACCTCTGGGTGCCTCTTCCATCATCCCGGAGGGAGTGTTTTGATGTCTTCCCTAGCCTGGGAGAGTCTGTGATGATGCTACATTTTTTTACATCAATAAATGTGTCTAGTGTCATCTACGCTTCCTGTCTATAAACAAAGTTATACTTATTAATACTAGAAATTAGTCATTACCAAAATATACAAAGGTATATACATAAATACTTGTAGGAAATTTTGTTACATTTGCAATTTATTATCGTAAATTTCCAAAAGAGGCAAGGAGGGGGTCCGGGACGTTTGCCGCCTGCCTCTGACCTGGAGGACGCCTTCACCCCCCTGTAGCAGTTTGCACGAGGAGAGTGATGATGCCGCCGGTGGCGATGATGACGGCCTGAATGACCGAGTTAGTCCCCGATGCCCCGACGGGCCGGAGCCCCGGTCCCCAGCGGGGCTGTGACGGATGATCAGAACGGATGACTTGTGAATACGAGCGGTCGGCTTCCTCCAGGGGCCCTGGAGAGAAGACATTCCGAGAATTCCCTCTTAGCAAAACTTTTCAGCTTTGGCTCCGTGCCCTCCGCAGTGGGGTCTGTGGGGACATGTGACCCAGTCTCCTTGGCTACGATCATTTCCACCTTTGCACGTGTTTTGGGTTGCTTTCCTGTCGCGCCTGTGGGGGGACGTGGGGAGCCCGCGAACCCAGTCGAAGGTCACCCGCAGCCAGAGCCGGTGCTGCACCGGCTGGCCCCTGCCCCTCCACGAGGGGCCACGGACGCTGCTGCCGGTCTGTCGCCTGCATGACGCTGCTCATGGCGCCACCTCGGGAGCAGAGCAACCGTCCTGCGTAGCTGCAGAAAATGCGACAGCTCAGCATCCGAAGGGCTGGGGGGAAGTTCCCGAGTCTGCAGACCGGGCTGCATGTCAGCCAACCCTGGCGGGAATGACAGCGTTGGAGCTGGCAGTCACCGTCCAGCAAGCCCCTTCTGCCGGTGGAGTCACTGCACATCCTAGTGGTGGGCGGTCCCCACGAGTGCACCCCACGTGGCGGGCAGTTGGCAGGTGGACACCGCCGTCATGGTCGTGTGTACCAGCAGATGCCCAGGAGGCGCTCGACGTGATGGGCTCGCTTAGTTGTCATGGCAACGCTCCGAGGACGACGCCATCATTTTAAAAGTGAGGAAGCTGAGTTCGGAGAGGCTGAGTCACGTGTCTAAGGCCGCACAGCGAGAGAGTGGCAGAGCTGGAGTCTGACCCCAAGGGGCATCGACCCCGAAGCCCACGGTCATGCCATCAAGTTTTATGAAGCAAATTCTAAAAGGAGAGAAACGTCGAAAGGCGGAAATGGAGCGCCCCCCTTTCTCGTGGCCTTGAGCGGCGCTCTGTCTCGAGAAGACGAATTCCCCTTTGTGTTCTGAAGTCCGGGAGAGGCGGAGTCTTTCGAACCCAGAGGGGAAGGAAGTTCATTTAGGGTTCATTTGAGGGACTCGCATGGAGCTTCTGCTGTGTCCCAAGCCTTTCCTGGGGAAACAGGGATGAACCCCACCCCCGTGCTGGCCGTGGAGATGGCCGGGACATCAGGTGACCAACCCGCGGAGGAGGGTCCGTTGGCCGCTGCCCCCAGGAGGGCCCTCCAGGCTCTTCCCCTGTGAACAGCCAGCAGGACGTGCCCTCGCACCCACCCCGAGGAGCCTGAGTCACGCTGGGGAGGTGGCCGGGAGGGTCAGAGGCAGGGCTGCCAGGAGCCCGTCCTGGGCCACCCGGTCCCTGGAACTCTGCACCCATTCCAGGCCGATGGAGGAATGTGACCCACATGGCAGCCTCCGTCCCCTCCAGGTGTCTCAGTTAAGCCTCCCACGTGATTGCCCGAGAGCAAAGTGGTTTGGCAATTCTGCTTGCGCCCAAGGCCAGGACCGACCTTATAAATGAAAATATTTAACCTTGTATTTTCTATATGCTGAAAAAGTGCTTCCCAGGAGGCTGTCACCTAGATCATGTTTTCCCTGACTCAGAAGAACGCGGACCCTGCCCTTGTCCACTGACACCTGAGCTCACTCTGTTGGGAAGTCAGATGTGTCCACCCCACGAGATGTCCGGGTCGTGGAGGCTCCTCGGGTGGCAGTGGCTCCTCTGCCGTCGGGTTACCTTGTCAGGACTTTGTCGAGGATGCATCAGAGGCACTTCGCAAGAATATTCCTGTAACAGGTAACTTTCCAGGCACAGTGAGGCCCGAGGCGGGCGGTGTTCCCTCGCATGCTTCATGCAGCAAGTCTGCATGTCGTCCCTGTGCACTAAAAGTGGGATCCCACACCCGAGCTTGCCGCGGTGTCTCATTTTTCCCTGATTCTGATGGAGTCATCGTCTCCCCATACTCACCTGCGAGCACCTGAGGCCACCCCAGGCACTCGCTAGATGCATCACTTCCTGGCAGAGTCATCATCCGGCCAGCTCCTTGTCAGGAAGCCTCGCTGAGCCAGGGGGGAGAGCGAGCCAGCAGAGCAGGGGGACACCACCCGGGACCCCAGCTGTCCCTCCTGGTCCGGCCACTGGCTCTCCTCGAGTGACGGGGCCACAAAGATGAGTCGGAACTCTCGGAGGAAAGCAGCCCAGCACCCCACCCTCTGAGCTCTTCCCCAGGCGGCTGGAGGAAGGCGACTCATGGGTCCCAGCAGGAGAACAAGGTCCCTGCGGCCCCACCCTTGCTGTCTGTGGGAACACGTCATGATCCTGCCTCCACCTGTTCACACCGCTCCAGGTCTCGATTATCCGTGCAGAAGCTGTTTGAACTCTGTATTTCTGTGTCCAGCTAGAGGGGAGGAACCGCCCTGCCCCCACGGGTCTAGGACCGCCGGAGGGAACACTCCAGCCGCCTTTCAGATGCACAGCCAAGCTTCACCGGGCAGTAGGGGGTCGGGGGCCCCACAGGAAAAGGGAAGGAAGGCCAGGGGACTTTGTAAGCTGTAAGCGCCCTCCTTGCCCCGAGGCAGCAAAGGCCAGGGCAGGCTCAGCAGTCTTGGTCGCAAAGAGCAGGTGTGTCTCAGGCCAAGTAAAAA
>NW_011888995.1:459297-462956 GCF_000151845.1 Pteropus vampyrus | reverse complement strand
CTGTAAGCGCCCTCCTTGCCCCGAGGCAGCAAAGGCCAGGGCAGGCTCAGCAGTCTTGGTCGCAAAGAGCAGGTGTGTCTCAGGCCAAGTAAAAACGACCACTTTAAAGGGAGCTGAGAACAGCACCCGGGGTGATGCAGCCCCGGCTGGCGCGGAGCAGACGCGCCCCGCCCTGCTTCGCAGCAGGAACCTGAAGTTGGGCGAGTTCCGGATGTAGCCAGGGCCCTTCGCTTACGGCCGACACAGCCGGAGTGACAGGTGTGCCCTCCAGCCTGACTCTTCTCCACAGCCCCCTTCCCGGCTGGGAACAGCCTCGTCAGGACAAGTGACCACAGAGTGCCATGCCTCGGTCCCGGGCGCGATCTCCTGAGACGCCGGTTCCATCGGACACAGCTTTGGGACCGCGATGTTTAGCCCAAGTCATTGTCAAGCGAAACAACGCGTGTCCGTCCAGAGAGAAATCGTCGAAGCTGCTCTGCAGCGAGAACACGTGCCCGCGCCGGGGAGCAGGTGGTCCTCTGAACGGTAATTGTCCTTCTTAAAAAAAGGTTGATGTGCAACGTCCTGCAGAATTGAAGGCACAGCAGACGTGGCCGCCAGGGCCGTGTCAGCGTGGGAACGCGGCCTCCCCGGGCAGGGGGCCGGCGGGGCTGTCCCGCTCCGCGTGCGCGTGTCCCTCCGGCTCCCGCCAGCGTCCCCCGTTAGCAGCCGCACGGCGGGGAGACCCCGGGGCACCGAGGGCTGGGGACACGGCGGACACAGGCAGTGCTCCCCCCCACCTCGGTCTCCACAAGGGTTCCCTCCATGGGGCCCGAGTCAACGGTGACTGAAGTTTCTCCCCTTCTCCGGCCACGCAGAGAGCAAAGCACGGGAGACGCTCCCCGCAGTGGGTTTGTAAGATCCGAAGAGTCTAGCGAGAGGTGGCAACAAAGGGAACACGCTTTATGATGGGGACAGCTGGGCCAACCAGTACCGAGTGTGATGGACGAGCGTCGCAGGCTGGGGGACATCCGAGGAGGCCATTAGGGGAACTGTCCAGTGCCCGCGGCCGAGTGGCAGAGCCACCACTCTCGTGAGCTCTGTCCCGAGAAGGCCGTGGGGAGAGACGGTGCCGGGTGGGCTGGGAGGCCCCGTCTTCATCCTGCAGTGGTGGCACCAGCCAGGACGCCGTCTGGCTCCGTTTCTATGAAATGTCCGGAAGAGGCAAATCCACAGGCAGAGAGCAGACGAGTGGTTCCCAGGGGGCTGGGGACGGGTGGGAGTGACAGCCGATGGGCACGGGGGCTCTTTTTGGGGAGAGATGAAAATGTTCTGGAACTGGGCGATGGTGACAGCCCTAGGACAGTTTGAGGACACCAGGAGCCACCGAATCACACACTTTAAAACGGCCAAAACGGCCAGCCTCACGTTGTGTGTTCTATCACAGCTTAAAAAAAAGAGATTGACTGACGGACATGACAGACGTGGGAGGAATCCCCGGAGTCGATCTTAACGATGTCCCTTCAGCTTTTCGTAAGGTCCAAAATGAAGGCGATGTGCTTTCTGGTCTTTTAAAGACACAGCCAACGGGGAGTTTATTACACACTTAACTAAGGCGCCTCGATGAGAAAACAGTCGAGCTGGGTTCATCTGCAGCTTGAGCTAAGACGCGACAGTGTCAGGCAGCCACGGCGGCCGCCCGCTGCCTCCGAACGCAGGGAGGTCCGACAACGGTCCGTTTCAAGGGTCCGCTCCCCAGTGGTTTGGGGTCAGTTCTTGGATTTTAATGGTTCTGGAGCATGTCTAAGCTCCTTTGCAGGATCTAGCTCAAGAGGTGCAGAAAAAGAAGCAGACTTAACAGAGAGTTTGGACGGCCGTGAAAAGTCAGATCCAGGTAGGAGCAGACGTTTGCTGGCGAAGGGGTGCCCGGGAGGCTCCCAGCTTTACGCACGTTGTTCCGAGGCCTCGGGGACATTTAATGTTCCCAGGAGAGGAAGGAGACCATAGAATGCTGACCGGGGGGTTCAGAGGGCGATGCTGACAACGGCCTTCGAAGTAAAATGCGTGGAAGCCATCTGCAATTTTGATTATTTTTCACATCTTTCTATTTCCAGGTTTTTAAAAGAAAAGTCAACGTTCGCCATCCCTTCTCTGTTTATAGTCAGCGTCCGTCGCCTCCGGTCCGACCCCATTCCCGTCGGAGCTGTCACCCAGGCCGGCCTCCCCGGCACACAGCCGGTCGCGTCCCCACGCACTTCTGAAAGTGTTCCCCAGGGCCCTGACCCGGGCAGGGGTCAGGAGGGTGCTGGAAGCCCCCGCGACGCGTCCTCGCTCGCTCCCCGCTGCGTAGGTGGTTCTGGCTAGTTCTTTTTCCTGATCCCCGCTAGGATGTGTTTCTTTTTAATTTTGGCCTCGCCCACGATCTAGTCGATCTCCCTCCAGCTTTGAAGTTGTCTGCAAGTCTGGTCAGCGCCAGTGTGCCTTCCAAGTCTTCATTCAAGAAGTGGGAGCTGGCCTCCGTTCTTGAGGCCGATTCTCCAAACGGCAACGGGGCGCAGTCATATGACCTTGATTATGTCTCAGGTTCATCATTCTGACGGCCAGATGCACAGTGAGAACGAGGCTATCTGTTGGATCACTCCTGCTTTCGTTCATTCGTCCATTCGTTCAGCGTCCCTTGGGCTCACAGCTGGCAGCCGGCACACTGCCAGGTGCAGCTGTCCCGTCCTGGGCCACGCCTGAACAGCTGCGGGTCCCGCCTGGTGTCGGCCGCTGTGGGCCCCTCCTCCTAGCCTCAGCCCGGCTCTGGCGCCCCGCTGTGCCCGGCACCTGCAGCGCTCTGCCTCGGTGGCACCAGGCATCCGTGCCCCGTGTTTCTCTGTCGCCTTCGCATGGGACTGGCGCCACCGTTGTGGAACACACGCTGACCTTGAGATGACACCATCGGTGTGCTCCGGGACAAGCCTCAGCCGGCAGTGACAGAGGAGGAGGACAGACGCTCCCTTCCCGGTACCCGCTTCCCAGAGACGCCCTCTGCCTGTCCGCAGGGGGCGCCAGCAGGAGCCCGGTGCCCACAGCATCACTAGCTCCTATGTACCTGCCCGCGGGGCGGGCCCTCTTCCCAGCCCCCGCCCGACCCCTGGAGTCGCTTCCAAAAGTAAACCAGCACGGGGCAAGCTCTCGTTAGTGGGGAGACCGGGTGAGGCCTGCGCGAGGGGCTCACAGTGCAATGGGGTGGACAAAGGTACCCCCAAATCATGTTGCCATGTGATAAGTGCTTCACAAAGCATGGGCAGCACAGGAAGGAGGTCGCCGGCCCTCAGGGGCAGCCGTGGGGCGGCGGGGGAGGTGTTGACCTGGTCTTGGGTGTGAGTGGGGACAAACGAGGCTGAAGAGGAAGGGCGGTGGGGGGGACGGACACGCTGGGCCGTGTGTGACGGCCGGGAAGGAGAGCGGGCTCCTGCTGGGTGGCCCCTGCTGGGTCTGGCTGGATGTCGGAGTGCTCGCTTGGACCTCAGCGAGCCGAGTTTGGAAAAGGCGGCAGGATCTGGTCAGAAGTGTCCTGCGGAGAGCCTGGTCCCTTCGAGGGGGAACTGTCCGAGGACTCGGCACGGAAGGGGCGTCGTCAGGCTGTACGTCACGCAGAGCCCCGCTGTCTCGCGTGGTCGGGGCCCAGCTGG
>NW_011888995.1:456098-459032 GCF_000151845.1 Pteropus vampyrus | reverse complement strand
TTCTGGCTAGTTCTTTTTCCTGATCCCCGCTAGGATGTGTTTCTTTTTAATTTTGGCCTCGCCCACGATCTAGTCGATCTCCCTCCAGCTTTGAATTTGTCTGCAAGTCTGGTCAGCGCCAGTGTGCCTTCCAAGTCTTCATTCAAGAAGCGGGTGCCAGTCTCGGCCAAGGCGTGGGGAAGGAGCTGGCCTCCGTTCTTGAGGCCGATTCTCCAAACGGCAACGGGGCGCAGTCATATGACCTTGATTATGTCTCAGGTTCATCATTCCGACGGCCAGATGCACAGTGAGAACGAGGCTATCTGTTGGATCACTCCTGCTTTCGTTCATTCATCCATTCGTTCAGCGTCCCTTGGGCTCACAGCTGGCAGCCGGCACACTGCCAGGTGCAGCTGTCCCGTCCTGGGCCACGCCTGAACAGCTGCGGGCCCCGCCTGGTGTCGGCCGCTGTGGGCCCCTCCTCCTAGCCTCAGCCCGGCTCTGGCGCCCCGCTGTGCCCGGCACCTGCAGCGCTCTGCCTTGGTGGCACCAGGCATCCGTGCCCCGTGTTTCCCTGTCGCCTTCGCATGGGACTGGCACCACCGTTGTGGAACACACGCCGACCTTGAGATGACACTTCGGCGTGCTCCGGGACAAGCCTCGGCCGGCGGTGACGGAGGAGGAGGACAGACGCTCCCTTCCCGGTACCCCCTTCCCAGAGACGCCCTCTGCCTGTCCGCAGGGGGCGCCAGCAGGAGCCCGGTGCCCACAGCATCACTAGCTCCTATGTACCTGCCTGTGGGGCGGGCCCTCTTCCCAGCCCCCGCCCGACCCCTGGAGTCGCTTCCAAAAGTAAACCAGCACGGGGCGAGCTCTCGTTAGTGGGGAGACCGGCTGAGGCCTGCACGAGGGGCTCACAGTGCAGTGGGGTGGACAAAGGTACCCCCAAATCATGTTACCATGTGATAAGTGCTTCACAAAGCATGGGCAGCACGGGAAGGAGGGCGCCGGCCCTCAGGGGCGGCCGTGGGGCGGCGGGGGAGGTGTTGACCTGGTCTTGGGTGTCAGTCGGGACAAACGAGGCTGAAGAGGAAGGGCGGTGGGGGGGACGGACACGCTGGGCCGTGTGTGATGGCCGGGAAGGAGAGCGGGCTCCTGCTGGGTGGCCCCTGCTGGGTCTGGCTGGATGTCGGAGTGCTCGCTTGGACCTGAGCGAGCCAAGTTTGAAAAAGGCGGCAGGGCCTGGTCAGAAGTGTCCTGCGGAGAGCCTGGTCCCTTCGAGGGGGAACTGTCCGAGGACTCGGCACGGAAGGGGCGTCGTCAGGCTGTACGTCACGCAGAGCCCCGCTGTCTCGCGTGGTCGGGGCCCAGCTGGGAGCCTGTTAGAAATGCAGGGTGTCGGGCTCGGCCCCAGGCGCGTGGAGTCACAGCCTGCATCCTTACAAGAGCCAGGGGACTTCAGGGCATGTTCAAATGTAAAGCCCCATCCCAGGACACTTTGCAGGGGATGCTTCTGCCTGGTGTGGGGCGGGCGCTGGACTCCGTGAGGCGGAGGAGGCAGAGGGTTGGGTGGCACCTGCTAAGGACCCTGGCCAGGTGAGCCGGAGGAAGGACAGCTGGCAGGTCTCATCCCTGGGTGGGGTGACACACGTCATGGAGATGTAGGGCGAGAGCAGCTCGTGGGGAGGTGGACGGTGGGTTCGGCTGGGGACGAGCTGCATCTAGGTGTCTAATGCTTCCCCGCCACAGCCCTGTCTCTGCTCGCCTGGGCCGGGGACAGTGGTGCCGTCATCAGACCTGCCACCTCTCCAGCGTCCGTGCGGTGACTGGCCGGGGCCTGAGGACTTGGGCCGGGCGCAGGCCTGTCCGAAGGGCTCTGTCCCCCAGCTATGACACCCATCCCGTCCCGCTGAGAGTTTTTAGTTTGAGTCCAGCTATCTTCGGTGAGGAAATCCAAAGTGGAATCAGATTGGGGGTGCTGCCCCTGTGTCCCCCAGCTCCTGGCCTCACCTGGAGATAGCCTAGGAGGTCCGGGTTCTGTCCCCAGCTGGTTGTGCGATCTCAGACGAGTCCCGTCATCTTGCGAGCTCTGTGCAACCTTGTTGAGATGGGGCGGGGTGTCTCTGGGGTCCCGGCTCCCACGTCCCCACCCCCTGCTTGTCTCCTGGGCACGTCTGCGTGGTGCCCACGAGGGTGCCACACCGGCCTGTCCCACAGAGCGCGCTCCCTGCCCTGGCCGGTTTCTGCTCCCATCTTTTCTAAAATTAATTTTTAAAAAGCTGCTTCTGAAATTCCTGAAGCCGACTCTCATTTGAAGAGACTCGGTGGGTCCTACGGCACCCTCCTCATCGCTCCGTCCTCGTTAGACCCTTGGGTTCCAGGCTCTGCGAGGGCCGGACAGTGAGCGGTTTAAGGTGTCGCTGCTCCAGCTGTGGTCCTGGGCCCTGGCCCGGGCCTCGCGGGAGCGTGTTCCCACAGGAACCGGGATGCAGGACCCACGTCTTCACGGGGCGGGGTGGGTGGCGGGGCAGACGAGCTGCATTCCACTGGGAGTCTACCAGGCGTGGCTTTCAGGTGGCCGTCCTCACCCCGGGCTGCGCATTCAGCCCTAGTGGAGCCACCGGGGCAGACGGCAAACCCCTCCGTGCCTGGCCCCCGAGGACCGCCGGTTGGTCTGCGACGGGGCCCCCGGGGTCAGGGGACTTTATTTTCACTTGTCGGACTTTTACCGAAGGATGCGTACGTAAAGGAAAGTGCACGCATCGTGCATCCAGCTCCCCGAGTTCTCACCGATGGGCCACACCCCTGTAACCCAGGCTAGGAATCCAAACGCGACCAGCACCAGGGACCCCGCAGCCTCCCTTCCAGTCACTACCCCTCGCCCCTCCGGGGACGACCAGACGGTGACTTCCCGGGACCTGGGTTCCACAGCTTTTGTTGTCTGCTCCCTTGGGC
>NW_011888995.1:454518-455893 GCF_000151845.1 Pteropus vampyrus | reverse complement strand
TCTGCTCGCCTGGGCCGGGGACAGTGGTGCCGTCATCAGACCTGCCACCTCTCCAGCGTCCGTGCGGTGACTGGCCGGGGCCTGAGGACTTGGGCCGGGCGCAGGCCTGTCCGAAGGGCTCTGTCCCCCAGCTATGACACCCATCCGTCCCGCTGAGAGTTTTTAGTTTGAGTCCAGCTATCTTCGGTGAGGACATCCAAAGTGGAATCAGAATGGGGGTGCTGCCCCTGTGTCCCCCAGCTCCTGGCCTCACCTGGGGACAGCCTAGGAGGTCCGGGTTCTGTCCCCAGCTCTTTGTGCGATCTCGGACGAGTCCCGTCATCTTGCGAGCTCTGTGCAACCTTGTTGAGATGGGGGGGCGGGGTGTCTCTGGGGTCCCGGCTCCCACGTCCCCACCCCCTGCTTGTCTCCTGGGCACGTTTGCGTGGTGCCCACGAGGGTGCCACACCGGCCTGTCCCACGGAGCGCGCTCCCTGCCCTGGCCGGTTTCTGCTCCCATCTTTTCTAAAATTAATTTTTAAAAAGCTGCTTCTGAAATTCCTGAAGCCGACTCTCATTTGAAGAGACACGGTGGGTCCTACGGCACCCTCCTCATCGCTCCGTCCTCGTTAGACCCTTGGGTTCCAGGCTCTGCGAGGGCCGGACAGTGAGCGGTTTAAGGTGTCGCTGCTCCAGCTGTGGTCCTGGGCCCCGGCCAGACCCGGGGAGGCAGAACCCACGTCTTCACGGGGCGGGGTGGGTGGCGGGGCAGACGAGCTGCATTCCACTGGGAGTCTGCCCGGCGTGGCTTTCAGGTGGCCGTCCTCACTCCGGGCTGCGCATTCAGCCCTAGTGGAGCCACCGGGGCAGACGGCAAACCCCTCCGTGCCTGGCCCTCGAGGACCGCTGGTTGGTCTGCGACGGGGCCCCCGGGGTCAGTGGACTTTATTTTCACTTGTCGGACTTTTACTGAAGGATGCGTACGTAAAGGAAAGTGCACGCATCGTGCGTCCAGTTCCCCGAGTTCTCACCGATGGGCCACACCCCTGTAACCCAGGCTAGGAATCCAAACGCGACCAGCACCAGGGACCCCGCAGCCTCCCTTCCAGTCACTACCCCTCGCCCCTCCGGGGACGACCAGACGGTGACTTCCCGGGACCTGGGTTCCACAGCTTTTGTTGTCTGCTCCCTTGGGCCGCCCTTCCCCTCCAGGTGGCAGGAGAGACGGCAAAATTGAGAGTCAGGATGGATAGCCTGGGGACCTCCCCTCCCGTCCAGGGTAAGGCTCCGGATTCATTCCCTCATCCTTCGCTCAGCTTTGGCTAATCATAATGTTATAATACCACCTGCATTGCAAGTCCCACGTCTCCACACCCCACCCCGCCCCCCCAAAAAA
>NW_011888995.1:428191-452597 GCF_000151845.1 Pteropus vampyrus | reverse complement strand
TCAGACATTGCTATTCAATGATCTGTCGTTGGGCTTTGATTTTGTGGAAACTCATTCTTGGTACGTTCCATGAACTCGAGCTGGAAAACCAGCTTTAATGCTGTGAGAACCCCCTTTTGATCACTGACACACACATCAAATTTCCGTTTCTAGTGGTATAAATGAAGGTTTCATCCTGATTTCTTGTCTTTCTCGCATGAGAGAAAAACAGGTCTAGGGTGTCTGCCATTTTAATCACATAGCATCTTTGCAAGCAAAAGTGTTGAGAATCAAAAAGGATGGCTTCCCCCTTGGCTAGCAAGTCAGAGGCCTCTCCAGCCCCTCCTGTAGAGCCCGTCCTTGCTACCCAGGTCATCTGAAGACCCCCACAAAGCAAAGGCTGGGACCCGTTATCAGACTACAGATTCACATAATGGGTTGTAACTAAGGTGTTTCCCTGTGAATGAAATAGACAGAGGTAGATTTACCGAGAAGTTAACAAACTTAGGCTCCAGGCCCCTCACTTCTGAGTCATAAATATCTTTCTATGGCAGATTTTATAAAAATGTGACCAAACACACACCCAACACGAAGAGACAGGTTTGTCTCTCTCCTTCCCGAGTCCCCCACGCCGTAATTTCTTTCATGACAGTTAGTACTGAGGCGAACATAGGCTTTTTCAGACCTGACGAAAAGTGAGTAGAGTTGAGGATAAATTTAGTTTGAATTTAGTGAGATGCGTATGTAATTTTTTGGTCAAGTTTGAGAAAATCTCTATTGTGTTCTTCCGTGCTTGGAATTTGGAAACATTTCCCACGGGCAAGTTCTTGGTGCAACATTGGCAAAGATCCGGCGCTCAATGCTTTAGTGTTAGCTCGCTTATTGCTAATAAAATAAGTTTCAGTACCACTTCTGACCAAGATGGAGTAACAGGGGCTGTATTAACGATCCTGCATGAGACAACTAAATTCCAGACAAAATGTATGAAAGAATGACTTTCAAGTCATTGAACGTCAGACAACAAAGAACATCGGCTCTAGATTAAATGTTGCTCTGATCCCTCTTAACACAGTTTAAAAGCAAAACTTGAAAGGATAGAACTGATTCTAAGTAAATTCATTATGCCCCCAAATGGAGTTCTCGAACATTCATGAGAACACAGAAGTGCCCAGCATCGAATGAGGTAAAAAGTTCATAATGTCCGCTATCCAATAAAAATTACCAGATGTGCCAAGAAGCAGGAAAATGTTACCCAGAATGAGGAAGAAAAGAAGTAAATTGAAGCCAACCCAGAAATGGACAGAATTAGTACACAATACAAGGAGATTAAAAGTTGTCATAACTGTATTTCACATGTTCAAGAAGCTGGAGCAAAGAGCGAACGTGCTAAGTACAGACATAAAAGATATAAGATCCGAATCAAACTTCTAGAGAACAACATCCACTGGCTAAAGAAAGAGTAGACAGCACAGAAAAAAGGCTTAGTGAACTAGAAACATAGCAATAGAAACTATCCAAAATGAAACACAGAGATAAAAGTTCATCTTTGGGACTATGATCTCTGGGGCGATTTCAAATGGCCTCATAAATGTTCACTGGACTCCTTGAAGGAGAGGAGAAGACAGGAAAGAAAAACATTTAAAGAAATAATGGATGATAAATTTCTAACTCCTATCCAAATTATAAACTCAAACCTTCAAGAAATTAAATGAACCCGGTGTGAATCCGTGCGCACGCACACACACACACACACACACACACGCATAACATAAAAACTGCACCATGGCACATCATGATCAGATTGCACAAAACTGGTAATAAAGAGAAAACTTTAGAAGCAGCCGGAGTAAAAATGATATATTATGTATAGGGGACAAAGATAAAGATGGCAGATTTCTCATCGGAAATAATTCAAGTTAGAAACAGTGAAGCAACATCTTTAAAACACTAAAAGAAAAAACCTTATCCATTTAAACTATATACTCAGCAAAAATCTTTCAAAATTGGCAAAATAAAGACTTTCTTAGACATGCAGATGCTGAAAGCATTCTGCATCAATAGGACCTGTACTCCTGGGACTGTTAAGGTCCGTGTCCCCAGGCAGGCAAGGTGCCACATGGACACTTGGGTCTTCAAGAGAAGTGAAAAGCGTCAGAAATGGAAACATATATGGGTTACTATGAAAACTTTGTTTCTATTAATGACATTTCTTAAAAAATTTAATTGACTATTTAAAGCGAAAATAATATCAATGTATTATGGGGCTTATACCCCACGCAGAAGGGAAATGTAGGGTGACCACAGCACAAAGACTGGGCAAGGAGAAAGGGAACCGTAGGCTGCCAGTTCTAAACTATATGCACAGTGGCGTGGTGTCACTTGAAGGTAGGCTAGGATAAGGTGAAGGTGTACACTGTAAACCCTAAAGCAACCACGAAAATACGACAACGAAGTTACAGCTAATAAGCCAACGAAGGAGATGAAAAAGGCCATAGAAAGTTAATCCAAAAGAAAGATGAAAAAGAGCGAATAGGGACCACAGAACGGGCAGGATGAGAGGAAAATGAATAATAAGACGGTAGATTTAAATGCGATCATGGTCAACGATGACATTGAATTTAAATGATTTAAATACCTGGATTGAAAAGCAGACGCTGTCAGTTTGGATTTTAAAAATCGGTGCCCAAATATACAAGAAATGCACTTTAAATAGAATGACACAAATAGCTTACAAGTAAAAGGGGAAAAAGAACACGCCATGCCAAAACTCGTCAGAAGAAAGCTGGAGTGGTTAGATTACTACAATCAAGGTAGATTCCCCAGTAGATGAAGAAGTTCATTTTATAAATGATATAGAGGTCAACGAACCCATCCTGTACCCTTCTGCACCTGATGAGTATTAAACCATGCGAAGCAAAAACTGATAGAAATTAAAAGAGACAAATAGACAATTACGGTTCTTCCTTCCTTTCTTTCCTTCCTCCCTCCCTTTCTTCCTTGGTCACAGAGCCATCGGGTAGACCCCCTGAGGTGGGCTATCACCTCGAGTGTGGAAGGCGGGCTGGGGTGGGTGGAGACTGGTTAATACAAGGAGGCTGAGGTGACAGGGCCTTGGTTCTCACCGTTGGAGAGGGAGGCATAACTGTGGAGGACCATGAACGGATAGGCTGGGATTGGGGCTACTGGTGTGAACTCACAGATTCCCACGGCTAGAGACAGATCTAAGCAACTCAGAAATAAACCCAGGGGCATGTGTCCTTCCCTTTAAGCCCACCCACTGAAGGGCCCGGCAGCACGCTTCGTGCCCAGACCGCGGTTTCTAAACCATATTCTCCACTGAAAGGGACCAGATTCCTTGAGGAAATGGCTGACCTCAGGGCTCTGGCAGGGAAAGAACAAGATGAGCCTGGAACATCTTGTTGTGTAAGAAAATGAGAAAATACTCAAAGAGAGAAGGGGACATGTCAAAGGTCAGAGAAGCCAGTTGGATGATCCCACTAGGATGATCTGAGCATCAAAACTTAAAAAAATGATGGCAACAGATTATAACCCATTGACTAGAACAGGAATCCAGGAATCTGGAACACACACAGAAATATCTAAATTAATAAGATGAACAGAACATTCTGTCTTGCAGTGAAAAGCCCACAAGTAAGTGAAGTCTTGGAGGTATGAGGAAACCTCCATTTGGCAACGACCATAAAAATAAATCAGGCAAGAAACATAGAAATCAAAGGAGAAGGAGACGAATAGACCCTTAGAGTCCTCCCTCCCTCCCAGATGCTAAAATTAGTGGGTAAAATTGAGATGAGAAATGGATTTTGCATAATCTCAAAATATCTCCCCACAAAATATTTATCAGCTACATCGAGGGAAGAGCATAGTGGAGAAATCTGACAGAAATGATCTTAGTTAAGTGATTAAAATGAGCACCGTCAGTAACAGGACAAACAGGAGTTGAAAGCCACCCAAAAGATAAAGGGAAAAGTACGTCGTCTGCGATACTCTGGCGCAAAATGTGGGTCTCATCACGAGGAGACGCCGTACGAACTCCAGTTAGGGACACTCTCTCTGTGAGGTGACTGCTCCGTAATCCTCCAAATGATCGAGGCCACGAAAGTCACAGAAAGACGGAGAACATTCCAGATGGAGGGAGACGGCAGATTCCTGGGCTGAGAACGGGGGGGTGTGTGCGGAGGGACACGGGGACAAGGCAAGTGAAGAGTCTGGGAGGAAAACCAGCCGTCTCCATGCTACAGGAAGCGCTCACCGCTCGCTGCACTACGAAACGAGTAAGGCTTAGGACCGCCAGCCGATGAGACTGTCCATCTAGACAACGCGCCATCCCGGGTGACCCAGAGCGATTCCGGAGGCATGGGAGCGCAGGATGCCGACACCAAGAACGGCCACTGGGGCTCCCGTTCCCCCTCCAGCTTCCCGAGCCCGCCCCCAAATCAGACCACGCTCTGGGTCTGTCACTGAGCAGCGGAGCCAGAGCTGGGCGGCACATGCAAATATCCAGGTTTCTCTCTATTCGTAGTTGAGGATGCGTGGGCTGGTTGTCGCTGGCCTCTGACAAGGTTCCTGTGCTGTATTTACTCATCAAATGCTTCCGCGGCCCCTTTCCTGTGCTGGGCCCCAGAAACGCAAGGCTGGGAGACAGCCCCGCCCGCGGGCCCCTCCTGGTCCTATGGGAGACCAAACATGGGCAGGACGGCAGGGAGGAGTGGCAGGGCTATGTCCGGGCTTTGTGGGAACGCTTAGGCGGGGCCATGGGGAGCAGGTGCATAGGAGTTGGGAAGCATCTCCTGGAAGAAACGAGGCGACCACACTAAGTGGGACCTAAGACACTCAGCTGGAGAAACGCCAGCCTGCGTGACTGTGAGGTCAACAGACAGACTGGGAGCCCATGGCAGAGGACGGGGCCCAGGCAGATGGTGACACCAGAACGCACTGGCGGGGCTGCACTGTGCTTCCTCTTCAAAGGGATTCTCTGCAGGCAGGGGAGTCGTCTGCTCAGACGCACGCCTTGGGCAGAGAATGCCTGCCACCCAGCCCCGCCGCTCGTAAGAGCTGATGGTCACAGCCAAGAGTTAGCCGCTGGCTGGGGGAAAAAACTACATGCTGGACACGTGGTTTTGCCACCGTTTAGAGTGTGTGCCTGAGACCGAAGAGGACACAACAGGACTGGGACACCCCAAACCCCGAAAAGCCTGTTGGTACTAAGAAGGGCGGATCGAAGTTTTCAAAACCAAGTATTTGGTGGCAAATGGAATAGGAGGACTAAAGGAGATTAAAATAACGATCGTGCTATTTATTCCTGGTGCAGTGTTCAAGAAACTGTTAGCCAGAGGTTCCCGGGAAGACGAATTTAGAGGTCAGGGAAGGAACGCGCAGCCACCGAAAGGCCCGGGCAAGCCCAAGGCAGACTGAACCGGAGTTGGCCGACCTGGTCCGCCTGTCCCTCTCCACGGCCACCCTGGTGGCGATGATCGGAAATACCTACGGCTCCACGCCTCACTCTCCAGGGCAAGCTAACACACCGCCACCGCGGGACAGGTAACTCACCTGTGTCACAGGAGGCCACCGCGGGACCGGTAACTCACCCGTGTCACAGGAGGCCACCATAATCCGGGTAACACAACCCAATGTCATAGAAGTGCCTCATTAGAATGAAAAAGATGCCACAACGTGGACGCTTTCCAGTTATGGAACGGAGCTGGTCCATCGACTGCTACGCTGAAATGTCAATGCGGGGTGCTCAACGACTTGACGCTTTTACCCCCACAATCATTTAAAAAATACTAATTTGAACAGAAAAAGGTGCATCGCCAGGTTGCTGCTTACGTGCTTTTGGCTGTCTGTGGCGCCCGAATAAGCGAAGCTTTGTGCAGACCCAATGCTACAAGCCGGGCTGCGGGGGGCGTGAGCCCGCAGTGCAGTGCGCGGTGCTGTCACGTCAGCCAAGGAGCAGAGCTCCCCGTTCACTTCCGGCACTGCGAACGCCCGTAATCGTAACTGCCAAAGTCCGAGACACACCAATGACACCAGAACTCAAAACAAAATACAGTACAAATTTATTGACTCCAATCATTCTTAGTTGAGATTTAAGCAAAGTAAACAGACAACAGAATTGGATACAAATAAGCAATGGATTAACATCAGATAGAAATCCTATTTTACTATAAATTTTCAATCCAAAAAAGCTTATTCCTAAATAAAACTGAACCATGGTTTACTCTGCTAAGGCATAGGACGACAAAATATACACAATTATAAAACCACATCGGTTTTTCTTTTAACAATAAGCATTTATTTAATGAAAATTCGGAAACAGTCTTGGATTAACGTCAGTAAGAAACGATCACCTTTTGAAAATCAGCGTTCACCAAGAATGTGTGTGAAAACCTGACGGCACCCGCACGACTAAAGAACGGTGAATTCGATCGGTTTAAAGATTTGCTGTAAAAGACTTTGGTTCCCAAATGACTGTCTCTAAAAGAAAAATTTTAAGAACCTGACATTAACTTATTTTCTCCTCCCAAATCTAAACGCCGACTGGTCAGTCTTCCCCTTGGTCACGTGGCAATGCCGCACGGAGAACACGCTGAGCAGCACTGACCCAGCGTCTTAGAACTCAGGCAAACATTCGACTCCTTAAAGTGCTAAAGCCACAAGAGAAAAACCTGTTTTTAAAACTTAAGAATGCCAGTGTTAAAGAACTTATTAAAAAACATGTGCTAGCATTATTCAAATCAATAATGCCTTTTACAATTATTGCAAAAAACGTCAGAGACATCAGAAATGGATAAAACTGAATTGTAATATTCCAATACTAATTAGTGCAATTTATAAAGAAACCTGTTATGAATATCTATTTTTATAGTAAGAAAATTCAATTTTACTTCCTAAGTCCCAGATTATGGTTGTTCACACGCATGCACACACACACACATACGCACACACACAAATTTGACAGAACGAAGGCTCACTTTCCATCAGTTAGTTCTCGTCTCTCCCTCACCCTGGCTGTCCGGTTGGCCTGAGGATAAACATACCCTTCCTGCCACCAAGGGGCACGCTTTACCCGTGCCTCGGTTTCCATCCTCAGCACCGACGATGGTGTGTGTGGATCGGGCTGTCACCGACGACATGCCGGGCACATTTTTAAAGAGAAGGCTATAACCACCATTCCAAATCAGAAAACCAAGAACCACTCACATCTCCCCACAGTGCACATGACATCACTGTTGAATTGTTAGTTGTGAATTCTGTTAAAATTATAAATGCATACTAACCATAACCAGTTTTAAAGGTAAATATTCTATGAACTTTGAAATATTACTATAAAAAACGTACAGTATGTTACCTCCATTGCTTACCTTGATAACAACACATTTTACGGTGTTCCTCCCTTCCCCACACGAAAAAAAAAAAAAAGATTCAGTAACAGGTTCTCGGAATAACAAAGAATATATTAAAACATCTCATTCTTTCCAGAATTGCATACGAAAAGTAGGCATCCTGAATACTTACAAGGAATAATGAACTTTCTACAGATTTTCAAAAATTACAATCATTAAAAACTTTTCATCTGCTAGCCAAAGAGCTGTGACAATGTGAGACCAAACTGTCCCACACCACGTATCTGCTAAGATAGATATTCTTAAAAAACTTGTTCACTGAATAAAGCAATTAACATCTTCCATTATTTCACTTAACGTTTAAAATACTTACGTGAGTGGAAGCATATTTTATTTTTTGACCACCAAAATAAACTCTTTGAGCCTAATGCTTTTAAGGTACAGTATAAAAAGTAATAGAAAAACCAGAACTGCATTATAAATGTTTTTGGTTCAAAATTTTATTTGAAATCTTATGTTCCTTGCCTAGACAAAAACGTGAACAAGACAAAACACTGGCAATTTTTAAAATCTAAGAGATAGGCAGAGCCTACATTTAGATAAAAAATATTCTTGTACTGATCAACATTATTAAAAATCCTCAAAAATGTAGCATAAAGGTTCAAGTTCTGGCATATTGAAATTTCCAATGCCAAGATACTGTGTGTACCATGAACTTATTACACATGCTCCAACAGCCGGAAGCAACGGTTCCTCTGAGGGAAAGTGTCTCCTGACATGACAGCCACCACGGTGCTGGGGCGAGAAACACTATGCAGGGAACGAACTCAGCGGACGACAACCCACCCTACCATTTCGCGCCGAGTCGTATGCTTTAGTTTTGCCTTTAAAATGCATAGATTTCTTCAAGGAAATGTAAAGCTGACAATAACCATTTACTGTAACTTAATTTTATTTTACTCTCTCCATCAAATTTAAGTAAGAACGGAAACAAGAAGTAACCGCTCAAATATTTTGGGACTTTTGATGGTTTTCGAATGAAAAAGGCAAAATTTCTCAGGTAATTTCTCTAACGTACAAAGTCAATTAGTATTTTACAAGAATGCTGGTTTCAGGAAAAGAACGCCTTTCCTACCAGTGGTAACGAGACCAATGAGCACGGTTCTTTGCTGCTGGAGCACAAATTTGACTACTCAGCAAATTATTTCTTAGTCACGGCAGTTGACTTCTTAATTTGAAAGGATATCTTGTAAAAAGTTAATAAACTTGGAGTCTTAATCCATACCACTACCTTCAAGGGATTTTGTAGTTTGTGCAATTTTCCTTTTAGATATCTAACCTCTGCCCCAACTGTGAAGTACAAATTTTCCCTTTTGAAACAGCCCCTTGCACTTTAGATGACACCTACTAAAAGGCTTTTAATTAAAACTTATACAAAATAGAAAGAAGGAAAAAAGCCAAACCCCAGGGGCCAAAATAAGTAGAAAAACAAACTTTGGACCCTTGACAGTGCTTTCACACCTACGTGTGAAATGCTAAGCGGTGACTTAAAGCAGAATGGATGCTTTACCAGGAAAAACTCCAACAAATTCTAACGGAACACATCACAGGACGAAGAGGCAGGAAATCGTATTTGTAAATCTTATTCTTGAAAAGCAAAGGGAGGCTGCACGGCTCCCAGTCTCTGGAAGGGGAATGGTAATTTGGGGTTCGGAGCAGCTGTGCTGACTCCGACCTACGTAAATGGACGTCCCGGCCTCATTTGCTGTATGTACCGATGTTGCTAAATTCAACATCAGTGCCACGTCATCTCTGTCAAACGCACTCAGACTTTCAACCTGTGGCAGCGTGAGCCAGAGGAAACCAAACACTCACAGTCCTTCGAATGCTGGTCCGGGCTTAGAACTGTGATGTGTGTATACGTGGCACAGGGCGGCCGTTTGGATGACAGTGTCTATCGCTACTGAAGTTTCTGTAAACTCACTTTAGAGGCCTTCCAGAAATCTCACTGTGTTCACTTCTCAAGTCTTCCATCAATAATTACACTAAATGACCCAAGAGCAAATTTTAATTTATAAAAATCTAAGTATTACTATTGCTGATTTAAATTTCTCACAATTTTCATACAAAAAAAAAGTTCTAGGTGACCACAAAATGCCAAGTATTTTTATCAAGTGTCAGGATAAACTTATTAAAGTTGAGGTTTATCATTTTTTTTCTTTTTTTATTGCTAAAGTAGAAGATTCAATACTGCAAACTATTAGACTGCTTCCTGATCCACTGTGGACTTAAGAACATGGCTAAGATGTAACTAGGACTTAGATGTCTGACGTAATGAAAAGAAGAAATCCTTGAATGGTTATTTCGCTAACTGCAAATCAGTAAGAAACACAAAACCCCAAGTAGAAGATTATACTGACACCGCAGACCGGGGAGCCGGCGGACCGCCGGGCTCGAATTTCAACCTTGATGAAGTCGAACTCTCCTGCGACTATAAGGCCCAGAAGCACAGAATTTTTTGAATTTTTTACAGTTTTCCTAAATTGAGCAAGGACATCGCTAATTAATATCAGTTTACCTCAAACTTATATTCAAGCGTAACAATTTCCAACCTTTATTATTCTTTCGTAAGAAAACATTCTGTTTCTGGAGACCGCCCCTGCATTCTGTAATGGGAACGGGTGGTCTTCAGTTGTGAGTTTGCTCATGACTCCAAAGACTGAACGCGGTCTTGAATGTCCTGTGGCAAAGTGTGCACATGAACTGTCTTTTAAACGTGATGGCGGACAGGGGCGGGGCGTGGTGGAAGAGTGTGTCCGACTCCTGGGGCACAAACAGTTTCTCCGGGGCGGGAGCCGAGTTCTCGGACAACCCCGTGGGACTGTCGGGCTCCAGGGGCTGGATCTTGGGCAGCGGTGGGGGCGGAGGCAGGGGTGGCGGCGACGGAGAGTTTGCGGGGACCGGGCACGCTTCGGGTTCCTTGTGCGCCGGGTCCTCTGCGGCCTGAGACGTGTGGGACTGGAAGTGGCTCCAGAGGCGGAAGTTGGTGCGGAAGGCCTTGTTGCACACGTGGCAGATGAAGGGCTTCACGGAGCACAGCAGCTCCTGGTGCCGCTCCAGCTGCCTGTGCGCGGGGAAGGCCTTGCCACACTTCTCGCAGGGCCACAGCCCGGGGTCCTGGCTCGGGGCCGCCGCCCCCGCCTGGGGGGCCGCGCCGACCTCGGGCGCCTCGCCCTCGGCCTCTGCCACGGGCTCCTCCTTGACCAGGATCTTCAGCTGCTTGGACAGGCTGAGGTCCTCGGGGAGACAGGAGGAGTCCTCCGAGTCGAAGTTCACTTGCTCGGAGCAGTCGCTGAACGCGCCGTCGTCTTTGGCCGTGGCCACGTGGTTGGCTCTCGGAGGCTCGGGCTGGGCCGGGGGCCGGGGGGCGCCGGTGGCCTCGCCGTTGTGGTCGGCGCCGGGCAAGGACAGGTTCTCGGCGGGCGCCATGGTGTTCTGATTGTGGACCTCGACCTGGTGCCGCCAGATGCTGAAGGAGGACTTGAAGGTGCGCATGCACTCGAGGCACGTCAGCTTCCTGTACTCGCACGTGCTCTCGTGCTCGCGCTTGAGCTCGGGCGAAAAGAGCCTGAGGCTGCAGTACGGGCACACGGTCGCGCTGCGGCACAGGCGCTCGTGGCTTCCTTGCTCTAGGAGAGAAGAGAGCTTAGCGTTACAGAGGCGGCACTGGAAAACCTCCGTGGCCTCCGCCGGGCCGAGCGCCGCGGGCTCCCTGGGCTTGGCGGCTCGGGGTCCTCCGAGGGGCTTCTCGCCCGGGTGCATCTTTATGTGCTGTTTGAACTGCGAGAGAAAGCGATAGGCCTTTCCACAGTAAGTGCACACGTACGCTCCTTTGGCTCGCGACCTCAAGTTCCTCTTGATGGCTTGCGCCTGGGAACCGCTCTGTCCCTGAAACCCAGGCTTGCTGCGCCTCAGCTTAATAAACAGGGCCTTCTTAATCTCCCTCTCGCGCACTATGTCAATCAGCTTTCTTTGGAATTTCTCATCCAAAACGGCATGTGAACTAGAGGCGGGTGACGGATTCTTCACGATGCCGTGCTGGGTCTGACAGTGGGTCCACACTTTGAAGTTTGTGTGGAACCGCTTGTGACAGATGTCACAGGCATAGGGCTTTTCGGGGTTATGGTACATGTTAGCGTGCCGGTGCAGACCTGCTGTCGATCTAAAGATCTTAAGGCAATGTTTGCATTTAAATTTTTTGTTTGGTCTTGTTCCCTCCAACTCACCGAACTCATCTTTGTTCGAGTCGGACTGCGGGGAGTCCGCGCCGAGCAGCGTGGGGCCCGGGCCGCCCTGGAGGCCGTCCTCCGCGGGGTGGCCGGGCGCGTCCACCTTCAGCTTCTTGGGCGGCAGCCTGCGGTCCGCCTGGAAGCGCCTCTTCGCCGGGAGTCGGCTCATGTCTTTCTGGTCGTCCTCCATCTTCAGGGAAAGGTCTCTGGCGCCGGAGGCTGCCGCCGTGGCGTCCCCCACGGTGACGCGGATGATGTCGGAGGGGTCGGCCAGCGGGCTGCGGGGCTCCGTCTTGATCCGAGCCTCGGCGCCATCCCTCCCTAGGGACTGGGAAGCGCTGAAGGACCTGAGGCGGTGTGGCGGGGCGGCGGGAGGCCGCTCGTCCAGGGCCAGCTTGTCACCGCCGTCTTTCAAAGACGACTTCTGAGACAAAGCACAAAACACGTTCCCCGGCGTGTCGCCTGGCACCGAGGACAAGCCCTGGGAAGACCTCGGCTCCACCGAGGGTGAGCAGGCGGGGACCTGGCTGTCCATTGACAGGGACCGCCGGAGGAGGCTCTTGACGAGCGGGCCGCTCCTGTCGATGCTCTGGTTCGCCGTGGCGGACCCGCCGGACGGGATGACCAGGCCCAGCCTCGAGTAGTACAGCAGGTTCCGGTCCTCGCCCGGAACGCTGCCCCTGCTCGTTTCTTTCAACAGGTAGGGTGTCTCCGAGGCGCTTCGGAGAGATAAGACGGGCGGCCGCGGCCTTTTCAGAGCCAGCTCAATAGCCTTCCCTTTGGGAAGCTGGCCGCTGCCGCCCGGCTTCTCGTCCGCTGCCTCTCTGTCCTGCAGAGGCGTGGAAGGCAGTGCTGCGGTCCTTCTCACCAGGATGCTTCTGCTGGGGTCCTCCAGGGACCCAGAACGCTCGAGAGACTTCGCGTAGCCCACAGAAGCGTCTCGGGGCCAACTTTTTTCAGCCGACGACAAGCTGTGAAGCGGTTCGGTGGCTTTTGGAACATGGGGCTTGCCGGCGTGGGCCTTGACCGCGATGCTAGGGGAGGGCCGGGGACTGTGGCTCGCGTCGGGCGGGTTTTGACTAACAGTTTTCCCTTGTGCTTCGTTTTTACTCTGACAGACAATGACACTTCTCTTTTGAGAGCTGTTTTCATCATGTTCTATGAATACTGTTTTTCTGTTGGGACACACCGGAAACGGGGCCTGAGGGGTTTTAGAGACGATGTTGGTCAGAAAGGAAATCCCCAGGCTATAGCCCAGCTCTTGGACCGCAGCAAGGCTGCCTTTCTCCACAAACAAAGACGAAGAATAAATGTAGTTCAAAACGTTATCGAAAGCATCTGGTTCACAAAAGTCAAGCTGAAATACAGTTTGTGACTCATTCTCCTTATTTGTGAATAAACTCTGAAAGTATTCACTGCTGGCAGCCAAGACATTTTTATGAGCTCGAAATTTCTGGTCTCCAACAATCAGAAGAACGTCACACAACTGTCCTTTGAGGCGCTCCTCGTTGAGAGCACTCAGGAGAGAAATGGCATGTGCTGGGTTGATGTAGTGCAGTAATCCCTCCATTGCTGGGCTTACCTGAAAGATAAAGTGTAAAACTTTATGAATGATGCGATGAAAAGTTCTCCGCCAGACGAAACACTCGTCAAGGGCAGGGACAGCTGTCTTCCCATAGATGCCAACATTTAGCAGATCGTAGGCACCAAAGAGTTGTTTAGATGAATGATCTTATTTAAATAACATGGAAAATGTGAGGAAACAAGTCTCATGGCCTAAGTAGATCACCAATCATTAAAATTCAGGAATTTTAGGAACTTACTATAACACTGGCATTTTTGTACCATTAAAAAGGCTGTTAGAACTGGGCAGGTACGTAAGGTAGCAATATTTGAAAATAATGGTTCATTATTAGGGTCTTTATCCATTTGATGCTTGCTTCTATTCTTATTAGTTCAAAAAATAAGTACGAAGTATTGAAATGCCTTAAGTCTCTGATTCTGAAAGGAAATTTGTTTCAGTACTGAGTAAGGGTTCAAAATGAGCACCCCAAGATGCGCCTCTGAAATATGCAAATTATTTTGAGCTAAAGGCAACCGAGACCCTGCAGGTTCAAGGGGAACGTCTGCCTCCGCCCCCGCAACCGGGAGGAAGTGAATGGGGGGCCCTGCCCACAGTGAGATCATCAGAGAGCCTTTTTTGACCTGTCCGTAGGGCAGACAAACTGCTGATTGCTAGACCTTGGCTCTTCTTAATGTCCGGCAGTGACCCTGTGATGCCCCGAGGCTCCTTGCCTCCTCCTTAGCTCAGAATGTCACATGCCCCTCCCTTCCTGTCTCTGAACCCCTCCTCGTGCATGCGGGGTTCCCATACGTACTATGTAATTAAATGAACCCGTCTCATGTAAACCAGCAGGAAGAACCTAGGAGGGGAGAGGAAAGTTTCTTCCTTCCCTACAACAAGGTATTTACTTGCAACGTGAATTGTTAACAAAGGGTTACAAAGGGGTCTCTCCAGACCTTTAAAACCAGGTACAGATTTGGAAAGTGAAGTATCATTTACTAATTACTATTGTATCCAAGTCTCTAACAAAGGCTAGAAATGTTAAAGAATAAAAGCTTGTTTTCTTTCTTATGTTAAACACCTTGCAGTCTCCTGAATTATTTTCCTACCAAATCACATGATCAACAAGAACACAAAGGAAACCGGCCTGTGTCTAAACGTCATTATCACTAATTCTCAATCACGGGGTTTGAGTTGAGACGTCACCGGAATTGTCCTCCTACCTCAAGGCGGGACAGGAAGACCTAGCGGCTGGGTGTGGGCTCTGCCCAGACACTGGCCCTGAAGTGCTGGCTCCTCTCTGCTGTCTGTGAGCCCCCCACACCCCGCCGCGGGAACCGGGAGCAGCGGCTCTGCCCTCCTGCACGGCTGCTGCAAAGATGAGGTGAGCCAGCATCTCATACACAGTCAAGACTCGACGAATGTGCAATTCACTTTCAGAAACTGCAGGATTAATGGGCATTTGATTCAGTATTAAAGAAAAGGGCCCCGATTAACCTGCCCCAGCCCTCGACGAGGAGAAAGCCGCTTCCCAGAGACGGCGCGGGACTCCAACTCTGGG
This sequence comes from Pteropus vampyrus, assembly GCF_000151845.1. Lineage (NCBI taxonomy): Eukaryota > Metazoa > Chordata > Mammalia > Chiroptera > Pteropodidae > Pteropus > Pteropus vampyrus. The sequence continues at coordinate 437,840 of NW_011888995.1, read as the reverse complement.
CCTTCGCTTAGGCTTCTGTTACTGTGATGCTCATCTCTCCGTTTGATTTTATAAGAACTGTCTTTCCTTTAAAAGACTTGTGACATTTATTTTGACTACTAAAATGGGTTCCCAGTAACTAAGACTGGGAACATCCCAGTCTTAGTTACTGGGAACTAACATGCTGGGTCGGGTACATCCGCAGCTCGCCTCTCTCTCGGGGGCAAGCTGCGGATGTACCCGACCCAGCACCTGAACCCAGCACTGCAGGTTCTCCTCCCGCCTCGAAGGATCAGGCTCTGCAGGTAAACCTGCATCCGGGTTCCTCAGAAGGGTCTGGTAGGCCACCAACCCGAGTGACCACGCATTGTATACAACTTCCTTAACATCGGTCCGACTCCCTGCTGCCATGCGGACTCGATTCAGCTGACTTGGGGCAGGCTCTGCTCCCAGGGACGATGCCTGCAGCCTGTGTGCAAACGACCGCTTGGGCAGACTGTGCCAGCCCGTTCCCTCCTCTACCATCGTTTCATGTTTCGTATGGGTGGTAAATTTTAATTACTCTATTTGTGATTAAGGTGTTTTCCTTTCCTTTTGCCTTTCTGTGAGCCATCTTAATTTCTTCCTCAATCCTACTGTGCAGTCTTTATAGTCACGCATCTCCTTAAGTGCAAAGAAACCCTTATCATCTTTTACAGAGGTCAGCGAGCCTATAACGCCACACTTATCAACTCAGCCATGTACCGAACAGTTTTTATGCTAATAATTCTTGAGAAAGCCAGTTCAGATGCTGCCACAGTGAAAAGCAACAGATGCAGAACCAAAAGCTTGGACGAGTATTTTTCAAAGAGGTTTCTTAGAATCAATTTAGTGACTTGAAACTAGCAACAAAAAAAATGAGTAGGGCAGAGTGAAAAATGTCGGACTGTCTCAAATGCAGTAAGGCTAATAACTGGGACCTAGTGAAGCTTCTGATTCGCTTCTGTGCATTCATATCCACACATGGAAGCAAGTACTGGGCTGGGGCGTACAACACACTCCTGCCTGCCTGCGGGTCAGAGTCAAGGGGGTTGGCAAGGCAGCTCTGGGCTCGTCGAGCTCTGAGCCTGTTGGCCCCACTGCACCGTAAGGATAACAGCAGCTCCTGAAATGCTGCTGTGAGACTGAATGGGAAGACAGTAACCGTCACCATTTTCATTCAGCACCTGCAACACCTTACGGATTGTACCAGGAACTTCGCGTGTCACTCGTTCATTCGCCCCCTCCACAGGATGGCGTCTGAGGAGGCTCGGAGCAGGCGAGGAGCCATGGGGTCCGTGAGGGAAGAGCCCAGGTCAGCAGCAGTGCTGGAGCAGAGGCGAGGGAGCGGTGGGACACGGCCCTGCAGAAGCCTGAGGAGAGGCTGGGCAGGGCTGGGGGGACGCACGAGAAACCGAACTTTTTACCAGGAGAGAAAAGGGCAGCCATTGGAAGATTCTGAGCAGAAGAATAACAAAAATCTGAATTATCTTCCAGAAGGACTGCTCTGGCTACGTTGCTGAGAATGGACTGTGACAAGTAGGGAGAGGGTGGAAGCTCGGAGGCCAGCTAGGTGCCCACTGCGGTGATGCAGGCGAGACACGATGGTGCCTGGACCAAGGTGGTAGCGGTGAGGATAAAGGCAGCCCTCAGGATGTCTGACAGCGACTGCAGAGGGTAAGGTGAGGAGTGAGGATGTCTCCAAGGATGCCTTCGCTTGAAATGAAATTTGATAGAAAAATCAGTTCAGATTTTTTTCAGGGACGCAGTTTCGATATTCTAAATGTTAGCGGAAACCCATTCATGAATGCACCCTCGGGGGCACCCTGTCCTGCTTGACTTTACTTACAACCTTTCTGTGCTTCTTGGGATCACTTCCCAAATAAACATCTGCCTCTTCATCCTTGTCTCAGGGTCTGCCTTTGGAGGACCTAAACTAAGACACCAAGGGAACTTGAAACCATAGGTACAGGCTAAGGAACTGTGTGAGGCCTAGACCAACGGAGATTTCCCACGTTCCTGGACACGAGCACATGCTATCCCACACGCCATCCGCATCCCATTCCCCCGTGCTAAAAGTCAACGCTTCTCACTGCTCATTCTCCAGAAGGGTTTCCTTCTTTCCCTTTCTTCGAACTGTCATCCTGTGTGTGCTCTAAGTACTTTCAGTTCCTTGATCCACAGCTTCTACATTTGAACGAAAACATCTGAGAATTAGGGACAGTACGTCGCTCAGAGTTGAGCTGTAAGGGAAACAGTCGTTGTCCCTGAAAATTATTTGGAGATTATGGCTATTTGACTATACCTCCATCTAGAGTCATCCGTGGGACTACTGGCCTGAGAAGTGGCTAAGCATGGCCAAATCCTCGATGTGCCCGATAAACAACGCACAGTATTTAGTCTCCATCTGATTCACTCAAACACTAATCGAACATTTACTACCACATACTACGGTGAACATTATTCATGCATTAATATTTACAATACTAGGCTGTGGGTACAATTACCCCCATTTTACAGATACGGAAACGGAGGCACAGAAGGACAAGTAACCTGCTCGAGGTGACACAGACAGCAACCAGCAGAGCAGAACTCACACAGGCGGCCTGGCTGCAGAGGCCACTCAGCCCCTAACCACACCGCCTCCGGTTTCCTCTTCTAGTTCTCACGTAAACACCTGAGCCAGGCGCTGTCGGCCTCCCTCTTTACAAGCCAGGAAACGAAGGCATGGAGAGGTCAAGTAAGGTGCCCATGGCTGCCCCATCAGCAGCAGGGGGGCTGGAGTCTGGCCCCGGAGCCTGCACTTAGTCATCACGCTGCACGCCGCTCACAGCTGGGCGCCTGTCTAGTATGTGCCACGACTGGCTAGACGTGGAGGACATCAATGTGACAAGCATGGTCCTGCCTCACGGCACTTGAAGTCTTGCGTGGGAATGGGACAAGTCGATCTGTCATCACACTCCAGTATGCTAAGCACTAGACGGGTGTGTGCAGAGGGACAGACGGAGCATAGGCGATGGCACTGATCCAGGTGCGAGGGAGGCAAGGGAAGACAGACAGATGAGGCGCCTCACGAACAAGCAGCAGTGAGAGAATGTGGGAGGAGTTGGGAAGGAGGGGTGAAGGGCATTTCAAGGACAGGAGCAGTATGTCCGACACTATCAAGACAAGACAGTGCCAGCTGGAGCAAAGCACACAGGGAGGAAAGGCAGGCCGGAGAGGGGACGGAGGCATGAGGGCCCCGGGGGCTACACTCCAGGGCTGTACGAGGAGAGGAACCTCTTCTGCCCCCTCCAGGAGCCCGGGACAAAGGCTCCAGCTGTCTGAGCACCAGGACTGAGTGCACAGGGCAGTGCAGACTCCTCGGCTTCAGGTTGAGGCCCTTGCTTTTACCTTTTAATTCAATTATTAAAACTGAAAAATCATGACCCCTTTCCTGGTGGAGCTGCAAACAATGAACATTTTGGACTTTTGTGCTTTAATGACAGTAGGTATATTCATTGAATTTAACGACTTAACTAAAAATATAAAATGCTACATTAAAAATGCAGGCGAAAGGAGGAAAAATAAAATCGACTAAATGTCATGAGATAATCCAGCAAAAGCCCTAGTGGCTGGTGGGTGTGCAGACAGAGGAATCCTTAAAACCTCTTGCCTCTTCTGTTCTTCTGCCCTCAGGTGAGGCCAGCCTTGTTACTGGATGTACTTTCTCCTCCATAAATCTGCTGGCTCATCAAACCCTAATTTGTCATGTATGATTTAATTATAAATAATCAGCCTCTAACTTACAGAACACAGCGTATCATAAGTTTAAAAGCCCTTGTGTATACATACTGCCACTATGTTTATATTCCGTCCACCGACCCTTTTCCTGTGTTCACCTCTACCTGACTCACCAGTGCAGGTGTTCTACCATTTTAGTTATGGTGGAAAAGTTTTGGTGCTCTCGAGTATGGTGAAATATGGAAGAAAAGGCCTGTTTAGGAGTAGCAGGAAAAGCTGGGAGGAAATCCCCCAGGAAAACCAGGTACTGAAACAGGGCTGGCTGGCTTACCACTTGGCTCGTCACACACAAATATCTTCCAAACCCTGCCTGAATTGTTTCTATTTCATATTGTTTCCTAAAATTATGAAATGAGAGAATCTTTACGATTAACAATTCATGGAAGTCATAGCTCCATGGGCAAGATTTTCATATCGGAACACTTGCCTCAAATCCTGGCTTTGCCGCTTAGTAGATACGTAACCTTGTACAGATCACTCAACCTTTCTGAGTACTGGTTTCCTTAACTTGTTAAGCAGGGCTAACACTAGGATTTTCACAATGAACAGAAGACGAGATATGTTTGGAAGCCTCTAGGATATCCAGTGTTTCCCGCACGGCAAGCACGCACCTTATTCCCTTCTCCTTCCTGAACAGACCACATACCACGAGGGGTGCCGGTGAGGGCAGACAAGTGAGCTGGCTGGCTGCCTGTTCTCCGCCAGCACGCACCCACATGGCAGGAAAGACATGCATGATGAAGTGTACAAAGAGTGTAAGATAGGATTTCACAGAGCAGTAAATTTGGCAGGGATGAGAGGGTGGATGAGTGGACAGTGAGGACATCACAGTTTGAGACTCACTGCTCGCTTGACTATTACGATAACATCACGGGTTCCAGTGTCCACGTTTCTACCGCAGATACTGTCCAGAAGCAGTCATCTGACCGTGCCAGGGCTGCGAAACTCCCGAAAGCCTTGCCTGGCCCGAGGTTCCAACCTCTAGAATGGCTACGAAGCTCTTCACAACTCGATTCCAGGAGATTAATTCATACCATCACCTCAAATTCTTCAGGTACTAAATGCTAGGAGTAGGGAATTCATATTTTAGTACAATGTAATTCGATGCAAAAAATTTCCTCTTTATACCAATGTTAGATCAGTTGCAAGGACTCAGATTTTTAAGGGGCTAGATGGAAGACAGGCAATTTTGGAATACAGAGCATTCTGGGGATAGAAAGAAAAAAGGCAAAGCACAGTAAGCGCTTGGATAAAAGACACGTGGAGACGAGTGAGGGGCTCACAAAGCAAGATGGGAAGGGACCAAAATAACCTCACTGACTTTCAAGTTTTAGAGACTCGAATTCAGGCAGATATTAGAACTAAGGAAAATTATAAATCAAACTCACTCCAAGACTAGTACACGAAACTCTCGCTGCCAGAAAATGTATCCTTCCATTTAAAATTTTAACCTAAAATTGAACTCTGGGCACAAAAGCCTTTGGAATGCTGGGTACTGCTTACACAGTCCTAACCATGACACTGGAAAAAGAGCGAATGCGTGTAATACAAAGCGAACAGTCGGTTAGAAAAACGAAGCCTCTGCATTTGACTTTGGAATGTAAACACTGCGGCACACACACCACCGAGCCCCAAGCCCTGCCTCTGGCGTCAGCCTGACACTCTTCATTCGATTTTACTACTAGATGGTGACAGGCTGTGGGCTCTGAGTTTAGACCTTATCCTCATTCACTCGGGGACAATGTAGATACCCAGAAATTATCTTGAGCTCCTCAGATTTCAAAGCTAGCCTCGCTTATCTGATCCTTCCAGAGAGTAAGTCGCTCCCTTGGGTCCAGTGTCCTGGCATTCTCAGTCTCTAGAGGAGGTGTGACCTTGGTTAAAGGTGTGCTCTTCGCACACCTAGCTGAACCACGCTCTCGGCTCCTCGGCCCCTGCGCGAGCCACAGCCGCCCTGGTCCTGGCTGCCCCCGCGGCACCCGCTCCTGCTGGAGGAGGCCACTTTTGGCAGCACCACCCTCGTCCCCGAGTCCAGTCTGATGGCTCAGGGGTAGGGTCACGACCAAAGCTGAGCCCCGTGGAAACCTTCTCTCTGGAACACGGGCCTGAGAAGAACAGAGGCTGCAGTGAGTGCGGGGAGCCTGCCAGTGCCCCGCCACCGAGGTTCCTGCAGTGGCTACGGCTGTTGTCCTGCCTGGCCCAAGTCTTTACTTCTTCCTTAAAGCGCAAGAGCAACCCCTACACCTCTCCAACAAATCCCTTTTCTAGCCAGGCTGACCAGTCTGTATCTGCTCTCGTTATCAAATCACCCTAACGTAGTCCCAAGTGGCGAGCGTTCTCCCGTCGCGTCCTCCGAGCCCACCCTCAGCGATACTGCCGGTGCACCGAGCTTCCTTAAGCGAGGACTTGATCACTCAGCGATGCACGCATTAAGTACTATTATTATTCATTCAGCTTATTTACTGAGCTCTATTAAATGTGCAAGGCATAGTAAGACGTATCTGAAATACAAGAGTGTACAAAACTGATGAGGCCCCCGCTTCCTAGCAACGTAAAAAAGATGATAAACAAGGACACAAATAAAAAAGACGACTGGAGATCGTGCTAAGTGCTGTAAAGGAAATAAACAGGGTGCCACGAGCGGGGTGGCCAGGGCTTTGGGGAGGGCTGCCCGAAATGCCTCGATGTGACGTTTTAGCTGAGACCGAAGACCTGCGTGAGAGAGCCAGCCTCGACCGTTTAAAAACAAAATAATAAAAACAATGGTTCTCCATCAGGCTCAAATGCAAAAATTTAAAAACATGGACTCCAAGGTTCCGTAAATCTGCTTTCAAACTATTAGGATGGTCTTTCCCTTAGCTTTCCCCTGGCAACTTCCTGCTTCAGAAGCTTGGTCTCTGAGGCACAACCTGCACGTCTTGCTGCTTCTGTCACCCAACATGGAACATTCTAGACCTCATCTAATTTCTCCTCAGCACTCCACTCACCTCAACACCAAGCGTCTTTAAAAGCTCAGCTCAAGTTCCAATTCCTCCAGTAAGCCTTCTGTCATGGATTGCACTGTGTCCCCCACCAAATTCATATGCTGAAGTCCTAACCCCCCTGTACCTGAGAATGTGAAGTGTATCTGGAGATAAAGTCTTTAAAGAGGGAATTACATTAAAATGAGGCCTTTGGGCCCTACTCCAACCTGACTAGTGTCTTTATAACAAGTGGCGATCAGGACACGCACACACAGAGACGACCGTGTGAAGACAGAGAGAAGACAACCGTCTATGTGCCAAGGAGAGGCCTCAAGAGCAATCAAGCCCGCCAACACCTTCATTTTGGAAGTCCAGGCTCCAGAACTGTGAAAAAATAAATTTCTGTTGTTTAAGCCCCCTAGTCCATGGCACTTTGTTATGGCGGCGCGAGAAAATACCCCTTCCCCAACTACTTCAGTCTACAACGAACATCGCCTTCCAGCGCCTGTATCACGGAGTGCGGCACCTTTTGCGTACTGTCTGCTCAGTGCCTTGTCCTGTTACTCCTCTGTCTCCCTAACGGAACTTAAGGAATCAGAATCTATTTAATATCTTTGACACTCTTCACGATGCTCAACAAAGTACCTTGCAAAACAATAAATATTTATTGACTTTTCTGTACTCTAACACTATTAAATTCAGGTGTAGAAATTAAGCCATTTGTTCTCCTAACTTAAAACCAGCCCTGTCTATGGCAAAGCCACCCTGAACAAGCCCGATCCAGTCTGATCTCGGAAGCTAACCAGGGTCGAGCCTGGTTAGTCCTTAGATGGGAGACCACCTAGGAAGACCAGGTATTGTAGGCGTAAAAAAAAATAAAAAATAAGGGATTGTAAGCTGACAAGGTCCTTGCAATCTGTGAGGTCAACCAAGGGTTGCCTCGCCTAAAAAATAAATAAATAAGTGAAAATAAAAATAATAAAGCTGGCCCCATCACTGCCCCACCTCAGATTACTGATTTTCCTATTACTTCCTAGACAAAATCCAAAAGCTGGACTGGCATACAAGACTTTTCTTACCTGGTTGCAGTTCATCTCTCCACCCTTCTGTGGCACTCCTTACTATCCACCCTATAAACCTGCACGCCTGATTTCCATCACCTAAGATATCTTTCTTACCTTTACTTTCCTCGGCCAACTTCTACGGAAAGGTCCAGCTGTCTCTATAAAGCTGTAGTAATTTGCCCCTAGCCAGTAGCTCGGTCATCTAAACTACCTTTATACTTCATCTCTCCTTAATAACACAACTCTTTTAGTGACATGCTTTCATATGTGCCTCCTTCACGAGAGTCCCTAAAAGGGAAAATCCTTGTTTTCACCTGTGTATCCCTAATGCTGAGCGCAAGGCCTGGCAGGTATCTACTGAGCAGAGAGAGAAATCATCACTCAAGGCTTGAGACCTGGACTTGCTCGGCTTTATTGCTCCAGCCTGTCGCAGAGCACAGCATGTAGCAGCTTGCTTTTTTCTCTCTGGATGAGCTCTTGTGGCTTTAAATACGATTGGATGACAACTCTGTGTCTCTGCTTGGATCTCTCCTTGGGACTTCAGCCTCTCAGGTGCCCAGTGAAGACTTCCTCCACAGGACGTCCCACACATCCAGGACAGTAGGTGTGAGCCACAGCCTCTTGACCTTACCCCACATCTGCTTGTCCTCCCATGTTCCCCATTGGGTTCGGTGTGCTGCCAACCACCAGGTGTCCCAGACCAGAGACCTCTTCTCTTTCCTTTCCAGCTAGTCACCACCACCCAGCAGATCTCGCTCGTAAACAGCTCTAGATCTACTCTCCCATTGCCAATGGCTCTGGGGACAACTAAGATCGTCCCTTCAGTCACCTCCTCCTCACCCAGAGACTCCCTCAAATATTCAGCCCCTCTTTGTTACACAACTAATACCCAATGCCATAAACAATGTAAATTCCTCAAGGGCCAGGGTTATATCCTTATCGACTTTTATTTCCACAGAATGCAGCACACTATACATTTAATTTCATTAAAAGAATGAGTTAAGTAAACCAAAGCCCCAAATCTTTCTTTTTAACATCAACATTTAGGGCGTTTATATTCCAGTGTGACAACTACTGGTCATTAGAAATGAATGAGGGTTTTACTCCAAGTATCAGAGGGAAACAATTTTTTAAAAATAATTTATCAACGAGACATCTTTGTCTAAACTGAATTAACCCACTTCGTCTTCTTAAGCAAGGCAGGAAGAACATAAGGCAGGCCCCCCGCTGATGACTCAGGGCCGTCATCGTGAGCAAGCCCTGGGCTATGCTGATGCACCGACGCCCTGAGATGCTGGAGGCGAAGACCCCGGGCCGGGCCGCAGTACAGCGCGGGGTCAGAGGGCGGCTCCCCCATATCCCACTGCTGGGCCGTCCCGCCGCAGAATCTGCCCGTAGACACAGCCCAGCCCCAAACGTGCGGCTGCAGTGGCACTCTCCAGAACCGCGCGGCCCGCGGCTGGGGCACCTAGCAAGTGGCGGAAGGGCTGGGACGCAGGAGGACGGGGTGGCTCTGCCAGGGTCAGAGGTATGATCATTTGCGGTGGGCTACTGAACTGGTTCCCAACAGCTGGTCTGGACGATAAGCGAACCCGTTACAAGATCTCGGGGACTCGGGCCAGCAGAGGGCTCTGCTCTGGGGTCTCCAGCGCCGCTGGTCCGAAGCCACCCGTTCCCCGCCGCCTCCGGCCGCCGACGTCGCACCAAGTCTTTCTCAAGTGGGGAACCACCCGCGCGGCCCAGCAGAGAAGCGTGTGGCCAGCGGAGGGGGCCGCGCTCCGCGGCGGGCGGTGGAGACGGAGCCACGGGTCTTCCAGGGGACACGAGGCACAGGGGCGCGCT
>NW_011888995.1:413211-413806 GCF_000151845.1 Pteropus vampyrus | reverse complement strand
GCGCCCCGGACCGGAAGACGTCCCAACCGCTCGGCGCAGGAGCCCGCGCAGAGGCCCGGCGCGTCCGCCCCCAGGGGCACCTGGCCGGGCGAGGGAAGCCCAGTGAGGGACCGAGCGTGCGCAGTGGCGAGGGCGAGGCCAAGTGCGGGCAAGGAGCATGCGCAGTGTGAAGGCACAATCGGCTACGTGGGAGCCCAGGGCATGCTCGCTGAGAGCCGGGACCCGGCGCACGCGCAGAAGCGCCCGGAGCCCGCAACCCACTGGTGGAGAGAAAAAAGAGAGAAATCACCTCAGAGTTACGTCAGGAAAGGCCGCGTTTTGCGGGGAGGCTGTGGCCTCCCACGGGGCCCCGCAGTTCTCCTAGGGCGAGGGGCGTGACAGTTACTCACCGGCCTTCAGCCCCGAGGCAGGCGCCGGGCCCCTTTCCGCTCACACTCGGCTCGCGCGCGCCGCAGCCGCCGCTGCCGCTGTGATTCCATCCATCTTGAATTTGACGTCATCCCACACCAGGGATGAGGTCATCGCAGGCAGCGCTCGTCACGTGCGCGGCGCTGTGATTGGCCGCCAGGCGCCGGGGGGCGGGGCGAGGGCGGGC
>NW_011888995.1:402111-412636 GCF_000151845.1 Pteropus vampyrus | reverse complement strand
GGAACGCACTGGGGGTGGCTGCTCTGATCGTCCACCTCAGGGCACCTGCTTGTCAGCGGCGTGCCCACAGAGAAGACTTTCCCTGCTAGGGGGCAGCGCGTTGACCGATTTTCTCCAATAGCAATTCTCGTTTGCTATCTCGTAGACTAGATCTCTTGCATGAATATTACAAGTTCATTAATTAGAAAGCTCACCTCACTTTGAATCAAAACCGGAAAATTAGTATCAGAAATGCCACACTGCAAACACTAAAGAAAGGTTCTGTTAGAGAAGCTAAATAGAACGTCGCGTTTAACATTTTTCAAATATCTCTTCATTTTCAAATAAATTGTTTAAAGTTTCTGTGCGTGACCCTAGGTAAAATAATTCATGACAAGTTTGAGGATCTTGAATTAGGATGAGAAAAACCTAAACCTCGTCCCAAATTTAACAGCTCTGTTATCAGTCGTTACAGTTTCATTAATTTTAAGAGTACTCTGTTTCGAAGGAAGAATCTCGCACCTAAAAATTTTCTGCAAATATTTAAAACTAAAAAAGTGTCTATATTTTGAACTGAATTGTAGATCAAAAAGGGGCTTGGCACTTAAAGCACAGTGCAGCAGTGACAGTAAGTCTTTCAAAGGGCCTTGGGCTTAGGGTTCCCGGCAGGTAGGCCGGGCGGGTTCACGTAGTTAAGTCCACAGATGAGATCAATGAGGAGCTGTGCAGCGAGAGGCAGCGCTGTCAGCCAGGTGTTGTAGTTCCCGGCGTACTCTACCACACACCACCTGCCTCCACCTGTTTCCCTTTCTAGCTGCCTCAGGACGATGCACCTTGGTGCCTGGACTTTAAACCATGTGATCAGGCTTGGGCCCTCACCACGTCACTAAACCTGACTCCTAAACCCAGCAGAAACCTTTCCCTCTTTCAGTTGGCCTCTGATGTGTGACTTTACCAATTCCCTTTTCAAACCTGCTTGCTTCAGTGCCGCCTTAGTCACCTGGATTTTTTCCCTCATGTCCGCCCCCGGTTGTCGGCCGCCTGCGTTGGCACCTCTGCCTGTGCCCGGCCCCACACGTGGGTTTCCCAAGGTTCTGACTCAGCCTTCTCGTCACACTCACCCAGTGCAGCCCCAGCCATCCCTGGGAGATTAGTCCAGCCGCCTGGGCTGAGGACCTGGGTGCCGCCATCTTTGCCTTTATTTGATCTCCGGGGCTCAGCCCATCACTGAATACGGTCCATCCACCTCCTGAATGTTCCTCTGATAACCACTTTCCACCCTAAAAACTTGCTAACTGCTCTTCCGGCTTCTGGGTTTTCCCCTTTAACCCAGCCTCATATTGCAGTCAGTCATCTTTTTAAAAAGTAAATGGTATCATGCTACTCCGTAGCTTAAGTTTTTGGTGGCTCTCAGTTGCTGTGCAGATAGAGACAGAGACAGAGACAGGGAGAGAGACAGAGACAGAGAGAGTGAGTGAGCGAGCAGGGTAGAAGCTCCTGTTACAAGGTCGTAGGAGCTGAGGTCGCTAACTTTTCATGGGCTCGACTCCAAGTGGTTGTTTTAAAATGTGCCCCGGGGAAAAGCGAAGTGGGAACTTGGGACAGGAATCCCAAAGTAGGTTCTTGTCTAAATGTCCAGACTCGGTGTGAGCAGGGTTGTCACACAGTAAAATGTGGGGGCAGCAACTCGCAATCCCTGTTCAATCACCCCATCCTGCCAGCACCCTCTCATCTCCCCGCGGGCTTCCTGTCCCCTCTGCCTGCCCAGCGCCTAGCCTGGTGCCTGGCCTATAGCTGGAGCACAACATATTTTTATTGAATGTTTTCCATGCACGGATGCCTCCCAGCAGGACCGCCAGCATCATTGACGTGCATATTTATTTACACACAGTTCACAACATCTCTACAGCCAGCTTCTCGTTCAGATACCCCATCTGGATAACCCGTAGCTGTGCACTCAGCAAGCGCACAGCGGAACTTCCTACTTCCCTGCTATGTTCCCCTTTCCTTCCCGCTCCCTGTCCTCCTACGTGGGGCTGCCGTCTGCCCTGCCACCCAAGCCAGAAACTCCATGGTTATTTTAGACTTCCGTCTCTCAATTTCTGCACCTAGCTTTCACTAAGTCCTAACAGTCCGCCTTTCAAATGTCCCCTTAAGTCTCCTCACCAGCCCTCCTGCTGCTCCTGGCCTCCGGGGTGTCTGGCCAATCACTGCAGCCACTCGACCAAGTTCCTGCCTCGGGTTTGCTCCTTCCCTTCCCGTCAGTCTGTTTTCAAGCAAATCATCTTCCTAAATGCAAATCTGGCCTGGAGCGTGGCCTATAAAGTGCTGTTGAGGTGACATCTCTCTGCTCCTCCCCTTCACCAGCTCCAGCCACACATGGCTGGGACCAGCACTTGCTAGGACATCTTTTTCCAGCAGATCCGATTGCTCCTCCGAGCATCAGCCGCCGCCGCCGCCGCCTGCCTCTGTGCTGCAGTGTGCTGTGGCATCATTCATCTTTTCCTGGCTGCTCGCAGGCCAGCCTCTGCACTAGCTCGTGGGCTCCTTAGAGACAGTGTCTGTTAAGCTGCATATTCCAGAGCTTTGGGCCCGTTGCTAGGGCTGCTCCCAATGGCCAGTTTTCCCTCAGAAACCTGTCTTCTGATTCCGTGGTATTAGTAATACCATAAGCCTCTACATTTTTGGAAATGGAACATTGTAATCAACTGGGATTCTCTTAACCATTTATTTCATTGTGCACATGCATCTCGATGTCCAAGTTCGCCCAGCCCATAGGGTGGGAGATTGTCCCTTTGAAAAATTAGGTTGGGGTAGAGGGTGATATATTAGTATCCTACAGCTGCTGTAACAAATTAACACAATCTTGGTGACTGAAAACAGCAGAAATCTATTCTTTCATGGTTCTGGACAGCACAATACAGTGGCCATCATCAAGAGGATCCAGCTTTGTCCCCGTCCTAGGCTGTGCCGATTCTGGGACAGGCATGAGGGAGCGGACTGTCGTTCTGGATTTCTGTACCAAGACACCAGATCGTGGGAGGAAATGATGAATGCGTCAAAAGGCATTGGTCTGGGCAGCCTTTCTGAACAGCAGTTAACACCGCGTGTCTATGAGCAAAATGGCCGTGTTTCTTAGCGTAACATTCAGAACAGCTGAGCACGTTTGAACATCAAGCTTTGTGTGGTTCTGGGCACATAATGAACAGATGGTTTAAAACGCTGACAAAATTTATCTGATCCCGAAACTATTTTTGAAAGACCAGAGATGTGACTGTTTTTCGTTTGTTTCTTTTTTCTTCTTCTTTTTTTTTAATCGTGTAAACTTTGAAGCTGTACTCCTTTCTCTTAGTCAGAGGCAGCCTTGTTGTCCTGGTCCAGAACGTGAATCACTCTATTGAAAAGAGAAATGAATATGCATTTAAATTTCATTTTAAAAGTACTTCCTGTTACTTAACGATCTCCAAGATTCATTTGGGATACTTGGCGTGTTTTATGCGATTAATTGGACACATTTAAACTTCTTAATCCTTCTCCCAAAATTCAAATTAAAATAGCGTTTTTAGAACTAGATTTGATAAAACATTCTAGAACTCGAAGATTGCTTACGAAGCACTCTCATAAAAACTGGGTCAAATGACTTAATCTGTTTTCTCTGGTAGAGAGTACCCACCCCCCCGTGTGACTCAATTGATTTGGTGTGCTGTCTGGTTCCCTGATATCTGTGAAATGATTACTTCTAAAAATAGCTGCCCTGTTCCTTTTATGCTTTCTTTTTTTCAAAGGTAGGCAAATTATTGTCAATGTTCTAACGGCTTGAAAAATTGACAGGTGGTGCTGCCCAGTGGCCGAGAACCACAGTGATGTCATCTGAGGTTTGACCGAGTCTGCATATTTGATTTGGTCGACATATCATTTGCTATCGTTAAGTCTAGAATTTTCAAATAAAGATTGTAAATATTCCCGAGGATTTTTGACTTACAAAAACCAACTAAATGTTAAAAATAAGATGTGTGGAGTGTGTGATAGAGGGGGAAAGGTGGGAGAAATGTTGGGGCGTCCCATGTGAAGTTGGATTTGCTTTTCAGATTTAGTTTCCCCTTGCAATCAGGGGGCTGGAGTGGTTGATTTCATCCTGACAGCAAGCTTATCAAGGTAATATAACCACTGTTAACAGCAGTGTAATAGCTTTCTTAAAATTAAGCACTGTGCTTTCCCCTGGGATTGAAGCCAGCTCATCAGAATTCTGTATTAAAAGCGAACCCCTCTTCCAGTGCTGCAAGAAGGAGTCCTTCACTGCTGGCCAGTAGAGTGAGTGGCCTATTTGGTCTTGGGTACCAAAAACACTCTAAATGGTCACCAAGACAATGACGGTATAATAAAAACAATTGGTCGTTTCAGCAGGTGCAGTGTGTGGTCATGTCTTATAGGAGCCCCAGGAAACTAACACAGACACCATCACATAGTGCTCAGGAAGGAGGCTCACGTCCTGAGCCTGCCAGGGACGAGCTGTGTGACTTTAGGTGAGCTGCTTGACCTCTATGTCTCAGCCTAGCCCTGGGCTGCTGAGGGGATGTGTTGACGAGTCCGAGACGTTAGACAATGGACGGGCGCCCAGCACGACATGAACACGCCGGGAGTACTAGTTATGTGTGAGAGGCGTCACGTTCAGAATTTAAGTTTCCTGTTCCGTTCGGCACCAGAACTTGTCCTATGCCGTTTTACCTCTGCTCATTCCTATAGCGCCACAGGCTGGGGGGCGTAAACGGCAGAACTGTATTCTCTCGCAGTTCTGGAGGCCAGAAGTCCAAAATCAGGTGTCGGCAGAGCCCCGCTCCCTGTGAAGGCTCTGGGGGAGAAGCCTTCCTTGTCTCTTCCAGCTTCTGTGGGTGCCAGCAGGCCTTGGCTGGTGGCCGCATCACTCCAATCTCTCTCTGTGTCATCACATGGCCTTTTCCCTGTGTTTCCTCTGTGTCTTCATCTGTCTCTCCTCATAAGGACACCAGCCATAGCTTAGAGACCACCCTACTCCAGTCTGACCTCGCCTTAACCTGATGACATCCGCAAACACCTTACTTCCGAGCAAGGTCACATTCAATAGTATCGGGGATTAGGACCTCAAGATATCTTTTGGGGGAATACATTCAACTCACAGCATTGTCTCTTATGAAAACTTCTAAAAATCGTGGGGAGGTGTTTTCACTTCAGGCACTTGAAATGACAGGTTAAAAAGTGTATTTCGCACTTAAGCAGTGGGTGACGACTGAAGCACGTGTTAAGATAGGTGCCGCGTGTCAGCCACAGTGCGTGAGGCTCCGTTAGTAGTTTGGGACACTGAAGGAATTAAAGCCACCTGTATGTGCGCAGAAACTTCCTGTATTTTGACTATGGAATTCACTCATTTACTTGTTCATTCAACAAACACTCGTTGCATTCTCGGAGCCATGAACGACAAAATGGGCTTTTAGGACTCCATCTTTACCCCAGCAGTATCTTCCTGGAGTTGCTGGTCAGCGTCGAGCAAGGGGATGCTGTGTATCCTTGTGCCTCACCCAACTTTCCCTCTAAGTCTGCTCCGGCTTTAGCTCTGGTTTACACTCGTCCTGAGGTTTTTTTTTTCTTTTTCCCTCCTCTGAACCTAGATCTGATGGAGCTTCCATGTTTATCCATCCCTGCTCTGGGTGAGCAGGACAGAATTCTCGACCTTGCTTTTCGGACATACTAATGGGTGTTGGTCACACAAACTACCCACGCCCACAGGGGACCCAGGTATTGACGAAATTAGAAATCTTTTTTTGTAGGGAAAAATAGCCAATGTCATGTGAATAACGAAGTGCCTGCCATTTTATGAGAAAAATATTAAATATGATGTATTAGGGTTCTCCAGAGAAACAGAACCAATAGGATGTGTGTGTGTGTGTGTGTGTGTGTGTGTGTGTGTGTGTGTGTGTGAATGTGTGTGTGTGTGGCAACTGGAACTCTCACTCAGCTGGTGGGGATGTGAGACGGTACCACCACTTTAGAAGACAGTCTGGCAGTTTCTTATGCAGTTAAGCATACGCCGTCCTCCATGACCCGACAATATCACTCCTAGAGTGACATTCCCAAAGAGAAAAGCGACATCCAGCAGCTTTATCGTCCAAACCGGAAACAACCCAAATGGCCATCAGCTGGTGCTCAGATAAAGAAACAGAGCCATGTCCGTACAATGGGAGACTACTTAGCAATAAACATTTGCTGACATCAGAACCTGAATGACCTCAAAAGCATCATGCTGAGCAGCATGCTATATGCTGTATGACACTGTCTGACATTCGTGTAAAGGCAATGCTATAGGGACATAAATCAGGGGTGCTGAATGTGGGGGGAGGTGATGGACCTCCCCCCACATTCAGCACCCCTGATTTATGCAAAGGGACACGAGAAAACTTTCTGGAGTGATGGGATGCTCTATATCTTCACGGTGGTGCTGCAGATATGGCTGGCTGCTTCGTCAACATTTATGGAGTTGCACAGCTAAGGAGGGTGAATCTTTGGTTGGGATATAACGGACGTAGCATCGTGTTTTAGGTGCACACCATGATGCTTTACTGTATGTACATATTGCGAGATGAGAATGAATTTTACCACATGTTCATTCCGCCTCAAATCCATCTCAAAGAGGAAAACATAAAGCAAAACGAGCTCTTCTCCAAAAAGCCTTTTCCTAACCCACACAACAGAGGCTTTATACAGGCCAGGAGTGGGCAGCAAACAAAAGTGTTCTGGAGGGTGGGCGTGATCCGCAGTGTCCAACGCTGCAGAGAAAGGAAGAGGCTGACTGAGGACTGGGCACGACGTTTGGCGACGGGGTCGTCACTGGTGACCTTGAGATTTGTTTTGGGAGAGCTGTGGAGGTGACCGCTTGATTAAAGTTGGTTTAAGGACGGTAGAAAAGGAATTAGTACAGCGAGAGTGTGTGCGTGTGCGTGTGTGTGCGTGCGTGGGTGTGTGCGTGGGCGTGAGCAGTCTTTGGGCTTCCGGAGCTGGCCCAGGTATGGACTGGAGGAGATACGGATCCCAGAACCAGCAGAGCTGGGTGGTCTCTGTCTGGTTTAGATGGGACAGAGTCTCCTGGGAGTTCAAAGCCATGGGGTACAAGATACCCACTGATGTGTGTTGTTTGAGTTAAGAGTTCGAATTTTTGAGAAAGTGCCCGTGGTAGCAGCTGAGGGACTTCCTCTCGTCTCCATCCCCCCAACCCTACCCCTTCGGTTATTGGGTACGTGGGCCGACCATGAACCCCGAACCTACAGACGATGTCCCTCCACGCTTTTACAGGTCGAGGCACCGGGGACCATGTTCTCTGTACTGAGCCTGTTTCCAGACGCGATGATCACCATGTCCTGGGGTGTGAAGCGCATGACTGCTGAGGTTAGTTTTGTAGTTTTATTCATCATTAAACATCTTTCACCATTTTAACTGTGCAGGCTTGGGAAAAAAAAGAAAAACTCCGTTTTTCAGATAGTAATCGTCTGAGCGCAGAAGAGCCAGCATTGTTACTCATTGTCACCAACACCCAGATGGTATTTTCATTTCTGTGCTCCAATTGGCTTCTGCGTTTCTTTCCAGGCCCTGTAAGAGCTTTAAAATTTCCATTTATTAGGTCAAGCTGTTCTTTAATCAACCAGAAAGTACAGGACACATGTGTTTCTTAGTCTCTTCCAAACTGAGGTGAAGGAAGTTCTTTTTGGAAGGCACGTATAAGTTTATACACATTTTAAGAGGAAACAAAGGTGCCCTCTTCTAAAACCCCCGTGATAGCTCATATTTCGTTAGTCACAGTTTGCAGATGGCTGAGGAAATCAGAAGGGGAGCCGTGTGTGCCTAAGTGGAGACCAGAGCCCCGCGTCCCAGCCTACGCTGTGGTGGGGCGGGGACAGGGCCCTGGGTGGAACACGGCAGGCGCGTGACTCCTGGATCAGAGGGCACAGTTGCACGCCACGGGCTGGCTAGCAGATCCTCTTGGTTCCCACGAAAATATCACAGGTCCCCGGAGGTGGAAGGGAACCTGGAGGTCTTGCCGGTCAGACGGGGAGCTCAGTCCACGCAGCGTGGGGCCGTGGCAGCACAGAACTCAGATTTCAGACTCCAGGTTCTTTGCTCAGGGTGGGGAGCCTAAGAGAGTGTCCCCTACCTGTCCCCTGTCTTCTGGGAGACATCCTCTTCTACCCTGCGATGAAACATCAGGAACAGGTTAGACCCTTCTCCTGGGATGGTGAGCTCGGGTGTCGGGGCCACAGGGCCAGGTCTCCTTGTCCTGCAGCTGTCCCCCACCACTGGATGTCTTTGCAGACACTGGTCCGGGTGCCCCCTGGCTGCCGAGGCATGCAGTGTGGAGCATTCTCCCCCACCAGCAACATGGCTGACCCCCGTTCTTTTTCCGATGTCACCGCATGTAGAGGGTCGCCCGGGTCTGGGCGCCGACCCTCGAGCTCAGGCCCCAGGGCCTGCGCAGGTGGGCCGTGGCCCCACCCCCGTGAACTGGAGGCTCACCGGCCCGGCTGGCTTTGCACAAGGAAAGCCGGCAAACGCAGTGTGACCGCATAGCCCGGGGGCTGGGGCCGGGTCGAAGTTCTCAAGAGGAAGCTAAACCTCAAGATTAGGAGTAAATGTATTTCGGGATACGTGGTCCAAAACGGAGGTTCCTGCTCTCATCTAGGAAAACGACGGGTTCCTTAAAATTAGTTGTTTTTCCAGAAACACCAAAAGCCTGGCAGGGGAACACGATCACCATGTGAGGCATCAGAAGCTGTTTATTACAACTGCCAGGAACCGATCGTGGGAAACAGATCTTGACGTCCCTCTGCCCTGTGTGATAGAGATGAGCACAGGACAGGCTTTCCAGACACAGCGAAGCACATTCCGTTAAATCATTAGCATCGTCTTAAGTAGAGAACGGTGACAGTAGTCAGGCTTTGAGGGGTGTTACAGGCTGAATTATGTCCCCCCAAAGTGATAGGTTGCAGTCCGAACCCCCAGCACCTCAGAACGTGCCTGTGTTTGGAGATGGGGTCTTTCGAGAGGGGATGAAGTTTAAACAAGGCCACTGTCATGGGCCCTCCTCCAATCTGACTGGTGTCTTTATGAGAAGAGATTAGGACATGGACACATGCAGGGGGACAGCCCCGTGAAGAGGCAGCAAGAGGGTGGCCATCTACAGGCCAAGGAGAGAGGCCTCAAGAAAAATCAGCCCTGTGACACCTAGATCTGGGCCACCAGCCCGCAGTGTTTTGGCAGCCGGAGCCAACAAAAGTGGGGGGCGGGGGTGTGTGGGGGGGAAGCAGTCAGAAGCAGCATCCGAGTTCAATTAAAAGCTCTATAAACGCTGCACGCTCCAAGCCCAGGGTGACAGGCACTAAGTAAGTGCCGATTGACATCTGGTCACTAGTGATTGGTCAACAGAGGGGGCTGTGGACGCAGAAACCGCATCACTGCAAAAAAAAGTTGCACCTTGCAAGGCCCCTGCCCACCTGCCCATGCTGTGGCCGCCCCTCGTACTTAGGGAACTGCTGTGGTCACCACCCAGGGCTTGATGTGTCAGCCACGGAATTGACTGAGGGGGACTGTCACAACGGTCACCTACGCAGACTTTCCTTTCAACAGAATTCTGAGTGCTGTGAGACGCATCCATCCCAATCTTCTGAGTAAGAGAACTCCAGTTCGATTTGGGGTGGCCATGTGCCCCACGAAAGGACTGCCTTTTCTAGCCTCTTGACCATCTTGGTCCTCATGTGACGTTCTGCCAGAGGTGTCCCTGGAAACGGAAACGCGGTGTGGGACTTCCGTTAAGTCTCACTTCAAAGGGAGGGGGACACTTCCCTCACATCCCCCTCCCCCTTCCTTCTCATTGCCTGGAATGCGCACCGCAAGGCTGGAGCCCCAGCAGCCACCCTGGTCCGTGAGTTGACTCTGAGAAGAGAAGCCGCATGTGGCAGAATGGAATAGCAGACGCATGGGGCTGGGGGGCCCTCTCCAAGCCGCATTGTCTGACCTGGAATCCTCGCTTTCCAGGCTTCCTTCTTGTGTGAAGCCTTTCTGTGTTTCGGCCACGGAAGTCAGATCTTTGCTGTCGTCAGCTAAATCAAATCCTAACATTTTCCATGGATCAAGGGCAAATGAAGGACAAGGAGTTAAAAGAAGTCCATGAGCCTGGTGCCTAGAAATACCGCGAGTCCTCTGAGGTCTGGGAACCGCTGAGTCAAATGCGTCTGGTGACCTCAGATAAATGGGGCGTCCCTCCTGTCCCCATGTTTGTGACTTACTTTCTCTGGGTCCGTGGTGGGAACAAGAGCCCTGACTGAACTCCTCTATCGGCGCTGGAAAGTCCCCCGCCCCAACCCCCGCCCCTGCTTGCGGGCGGAGGAAGCCCCTGTGGGCCCCGGAGGAAGCCCCTGTGGGCCCCGCAGCTGCGCTGGGGAGGGCGGGAGCGGCCCGTGGTTCTTTCCCCTCCTGTCTGTTTTCTTTTCGTGGCTTTCTCTGGCTCGATCCACGTTAGCATTGCCGT
>NW_011888995.1:397512-399356 GCF_000151845.1 Pteropus vampyrus | reverse complement strand
GGGCACCGAGGTGCCACCCTAGGCCTTGTTCCAAAGCCACTCTCCAGAAATGGGGCTGCAGCGCTCATCACAGGAGCCAGGAGGCGGAGGCAGCCCGCGTGCCCGTGGGCCGACGAATGAGAAAACGAAACGTGCTCTGGCCGCACAGAGGAGCGTAATTCAGCCGTGAAAAGGAGCGGACTGCCCATACCGGCAACGACCCGGAGGACCTCGAAAGCGGTCTGTTGAGTGGAGAAGCCAGACGCAGACGGCCACATGCCCTGCGATCCCATTTAGATGAAAGGTCCAGAAGCGGCCAATCCACAGAGACAGAAAGCGGATCGGTGGCTGCCCGAGGCTGGATGGGTGGGGGGCGAGGGGAAGGCTGGAGGACCCGGCGGGGGGAGGAGGGTGGTAATAGCTAAAGGGCTTCATTTCGGAGTGATGACAGTGTTCTCGACGTGACTGTGGCGATGACTACACAACACTGTGGACGTACTAAAAACGGTCGATGCTTACATGTCCGGTGAGTGAGTCGTATGGCAGATGAGTTATAGCCCAGTAAAGCTGTTATAGCAAAAAGGAAGACGTGGGCCGGCTTGGGTGGACGGTCCGGGGGTCACCGAGGCTGGCTTTTGAGCCCTCCCTCCTGGACCTGCCACCTCAGCCCTCCGGGCCCACCTGCGCGCTGTTTCAGGACACGTCGTCCCTCCCGGATGAATCCCGCTGTGGTCATTTCATCTTGGGAGAGTCAGCCATGATGCAAAGGCTCTTCCTAGTGGGGGAGGTAGAAGAGGAGGCCCCGAGCCCCCGGGGAGCGGATCAAAGGTCTGCGCGCAGAGTCCCTGCCCGGCCCTCGGGTATTGCACAACTGAATAAATGAGTGATGGGAACATAAACAGGTGCAACAGTTCAGCATCCAGTTTGGTTAGGAACGTGAGTCAACACGCCGGCCGGTTTCATCTCGAACCGACGTTACGCTCTGTCGATCGCTGCCGTTGGCACGAATCTCGTTCTTTCTGTCCGGACCCACGGAACGTGGAAACAGGCGTGACAGCTCTCGACGCGGGGAAGAGTCTAAGGCCCTCCCAGAGGGGGTGTTACTCTCTCACAATGACATGTGGAGAGTGACGGCCCAGTGAGTTGAGACGACCTTCCAGAACGTGTCTCTAAAATCCTGCCTGTGTCCAAGTTACTCGCTGGCTAAACCACGGGGCGGTGTCTCCATTCCGCACACCTCCCCGGCTGCTGTCCCCTTCCCTCCCCGCTTGAGCCTCTGCCTTGACCGTGATGACGTGCCTCCCCTCGAGTTCACTTGCCACACCTCTTCTCAGCCCCTGCATCAGAGCCGGGGACAAGCTTCCCAAGCAGAGCGAGCAAGCCGAGGAGGCACCCACGCAGAGCCCAGAGCCGCAGGGGACAGCGCCCACTGCTCTCCTATTCCGCTCGCTTGGGAACAAGGACACTGGCTCCCTTCTATTCTTAAGGGCTGAGGTGGACAGAATAATGGCCCCCCAAAGAGGCCTACGCCCCGATCCCCAGAACCCGCGATATGTTCCCTTACATGGCAGAAGGGACTGCAGAAGCGATGAAGTTGAAGCTCTTCGGAGAAGATCATCTGGGATTATCCAGGTGAGGCCTGAATGCCAGCACCCATCACCGGGACCCTTAAAGGGAAAGAGGGAGGCGGCAGGGTCGGAGAGGGAAGTGTGGCGGGAGACAAGGTCGGAGCCAAGGGCAGAGGCTGGCTGCTGGCCTAGGAGACGGGGCAGGCGCCACGAGCCAAGGGGTGCAGGCGGGCTCCAGAAGCCAGACGAGGCCAGAAACAAATTCTCCCCTGGAGCTTCTGTAAGGAATGCGGCCCC
>NW_011888995.1:387067-396052 GCF_000151845.1 Pteropus vampyrus | reverse complement strand
TGAGGGGCTCGGCAGGAGTGCGGTGAGCACCCATGTCCTTTCTGCCGAGGACAGGACGGTTTCTGGTGTCAGGCACGAGCCTGTCCCGCGAGGCCAGGTCCCAGGCGTGATACCCAAGCAACAGGGACAGAGTTGGGGATGGAGAAAAGCCTCAGCCGCCTCGTGCCCTCGGGCAGCTCCGCGGAGGGCTCTGCCTGGAGTCTTGGCAGAGCCCGGAGGGGCCAACCCTCTCGTCACAGTCTCTGTCCCCCGCTCCACCCCCGCCAACCAAACCAGCTGTCCACACGTAGCGTCTCGTCTTAGGGTGGCTTAGGAGGGAAGCAAACTCAGCCGCGAACGTCCATGTACTCGGAAAATCGATAAGGGTGCGTTACATTCATTTAATTGAAAAATTAATAAGGGCACATTTTTAAGTGAAAAAATATGATCCTAGGATCAGTGCTCCGTGATGCGTCTCACTGTGTCACAGAGCCTGATTTGCTCACTGCGATCCTCGGGCAATAACAACACATTTGGAGCGAGGTTTTTCTGACATTTAAAAACTTTTTTTCAGTTTCGGCTTTTATTTTTTTCAGTTACAGTTGGCATTCGGCATTGTACTGGTTTCACGCGTACAGCAGCGTGGTGAGACATTTCCGTACCTTACGAAGTGATCCCGCGGCATGTCTGGTGCCCGCCTGGCACCATACGTGGTCATCACAGTGTTTCTGACCGTTTTCCCTGTGCTGTACTTGATCAGGGGTCCCCACCCTTTGTGGCACCAGAGACAGGGGCTCCTATGAGAACCTGATGCCTGATGATCCGAGGCGGAGCCGAGGCGGTGATGCTGGCGCTGGGGAGCGGCTGCAGACACAGACGAAGCTTTGCTGCCTCCCTGTCCACTCACCTCCTGCCGTGCGCCCGATTCCTAACAGGCCACAGACCGGCCTAGGTCCACAGCCCGGGGTTTGGGGACCCCTGCGTTACACCCCTGTGACTGTTTTGTAACTACCAATTTGTACTACTTAAGACATTTAAAACCTTGTTTCTAAATTACTTTGCCCTACAAAATCAGCTGGAAAAACACGCGGGAGCTGCAGGTGGCGGAAAGCAGGTGCCTGCAAGAGTCCACGACTCTTCCCACCTTGGGACGTTCAAGATCTGTGGGTCCCGCGTGTCCTCCCAGCCCCCAGCCCCATGCCCACCTAGGGGTGTTCCCCTTTCCTGCTGTCTGTGTCAGGACAGCTAAGTCCGTGGTCCCAGGAGTCGGCCAGGGAGCGCTGGCGTCCGTCAAGGCCACGGGGGACGACTCTCGGGCTCCTCCTAGAAGCGCAGGCCCAGACGCGTGGCAGGCTTGGGGATTCAGCGCGGGCTCTGCTGGTGCTGCCGTGGGAATTTCGGCGCCGCCCGCTCTGCTCCGTCGTTGGAGTGGGCGGCGGCGGGCGCAGCATCAGTAGGATGATGCTTGGTGCTGAGTGCAGCCTCCCCCAGTGGCTCCGCGCTTCTAACTACCGCGTGGCCGACGTAGACTACAGTGGCCCCTGCGTGTCCTCTGGAAACACCCCTGAGAGGGACGTGAGCACCGGGCAGATGGAGGCATGGGCGAGGCGGGTGTCTGCCCGACGTGCGTCACGGGGTCTCGGGGTGGCACGAGCTGCTGTGGAAGCAGATGGGGCGACGTTCCTCGACAGAGTCACGAATGAGCAGAGACCACCGCTGGTTTCCGTGAGGCTCCCCGGGGTGGGGGGTACCCTATGGGGGGTGGGGAAGATAACGGGAAAGCGAGCGGGAAACTATCCCGTGGGGCCTTTGCTTTCCGTGTAGAGCGGGGCTGCATTTGGGTGCTCGTCCCGTTCCTGCCCGCTCCCCAGAGTCCAGAGGCATTCCCACTATGGAGGACCCTGGGCTCGCCAGGTGACTTTCAGTGGGTTGGGGACCCTTTTCTTCCCGCACGACTGCAGCCTCCATGTCCGCTTTTGCCTAAGCCCCCCAGCATGGCAGGGAGCTTATCTCAGGAGTTTCCTGCTCATCCCCTAGGACAGAGGCCGACCTCTGCTCAGCATCCGTCAGGGACAGGACGCGTGGCTCCGGGTGGATGATCTACTTCCTTGCCTCAGCATCAATTTAGGGCAAAGATCATCGTCTACGACTCGTCCTCTCTCTGGGTCCCAAAGTGTGAAGGAAAAAGACGGGCCATTTGGCAGATCCGGGACAAGGCAGGATGAAGGAGTCACAGCCTTGAAACCTGTTTTGAAACAACAAGTCAGTATTCAGACACTGGCAAGTGTGTGGTGGAATCTTTAACGGCAGTATTTATTCAAAACCTGTCTCAGTGGCGGGGGCGGGGAGGGGGAACGTTTGGTTTACCAGAGGCTGTTCTGGAAGAAGTTGGGGAGACCAAACTTGGTTTCAGCATCTGCGGTTCAAACAGTGGGGAGCCACTGGTTTCCAGGGCTGTCGGGGAGCTGAGCGACCTCGTTGTCAGGCCAGCGTGACCGTGCACTGGGAGAGAAATTCTCACCATTTCTTATCTGTAGAAAAGATACTCACTGCACATCTTAGAATTTAGAAGGTAAGTAAAGCAATATCAAGATATAACGCTAGACCTAAGGAAATTTTCTGTGGCCAAATGGAGTTTATTGTAAGATTCCGAAGTCGGCGCCCTGCAGTTTATGTCCTGGGCGATGTGCTCTGTCTTTGAGACACGCACGCCCAGACAGGAGCCAGGTGTGAGCTCGCCGGCTGGCTGCCACCAAGGGCAGATTTGTAGCCAAGCAGAGGACCACTTAGTGGCAGATCTGCCACTCCGGCTGCATTCCTGCACTTTTTAATCCTGCACTGGCACTTTTTAGCGTGCAAGGTGCTGGGCCGTGAGGGGGTGCGGTCCGGGGGATCAGAGGCCTCACAGAGCTCCCTCGCCCCTTCCACCATGCGAGGGCACAGGGAGGGCACGGCCACGGACCAGACACTGGGCCCTCCCCGGACACTGTAGCTGGCAGAGCCTTGATCTGGGCTTCCCAGCCATCGGAACTGTGAGAAATTAACTTCTCCTGTTGATAAGTCAGTCGGTGGTCTTCTGTGACAGCAGCCTAAATGGTGTTAGACACTCTGTGGATATAGGTCTTTTCACATATGCGCAAAAATACACAAATCTCTTACTGGTATAAATCTTTTCATACACGTCAGATCTCTGTTTATGCACCTGTATTTTCATATACACAGGTAATACATTCTCTCACATCATCAGGGTACATTTATCAAAATCAGGAGACTTGACATTATTACATCCTCATCTCTCATCCACGGTCCGCATTTAAATATAATGCCCTTTTTTAAAGTTAAAAACACTTCGATCCGGTTAACATTTAGCATGAGTATCCGATGGAGTTTGGTTACCACGTCTGTGACCAGCACATGTTGAGCAAATAAGGGTGATGTTGGGTAGAGCTGGTGGCCTGGGCGATGCGATGTGGGACGGGTCCAGCATGGCCTCTTCCTGGTGGATCAACACGGTATGCGGGTGGCGAGCCCACTGGCGTCGTCCGCACCAGCTCCTTCCCCAGGAGGAACGAGGGACGCTCTGCTCTCTCTTTGCCTGTTTTGACTCCAGCGAAACATCTGGAAGGTTTGGATACTTTCAAACAATACCTTTGTTCCTTTGGGGAACAAAGAGACTTTTTTGGAGAGTGAGGAAAATGTAATTCTTTGTCCAGAGTGAAAATAAAGAAGTCGCACAAACGAGCTAAACGTTTTTGTCGTTTGTAACGTGTCTGAGGCCCTTTGTGGCTACTTTTTTCCCAGCCCAGTATCATCTTCAGGATCACACACTGCATTTTAGTTATCAGGGTTGTAATGATATGGAGGAAAAGTGTTATTTTCAGTAAAGAAAGGTATAAGCTAGAGACGATGGCATAAACGTTGCTTTCACCTAAAGACTTGGAATCCACAAATGATTTCCATCCGTTGGCAGACAAAATTAAAAAAAAAAAAATCAACCTAAGAAATCTCGCCTGGCTAACACTGGGGGGCAGGGGGGTGCAAGGCCTGCTCCCCAATATCGACTGAGTCTCATTTAGATGGCAGTACCTGGTTCTGCCCTCGACCCTCAGTGTTGGATGCTATTTTTGTGTTAAAAGGCAGAGTTCTGGCATGGTCTCTGCGCATGAATTTAATCACACGTTTTGCCCTAGCTATGAAGGAATGAAAACTTGCCAGCTAAGTTCAAGCGGGCCACCAGGTTTCAAAGGGATTGGCCTGTCTTCCCATAACTGAATAATGATTCTCTGTCCAGAGCGACATCTGTCATTCCAACCTCCAAGCCCTTTGTGGGTGGCTTCATCCCTGAGGCTCTGTGGGTGCAGACGCGTGTCAAGAGAGGTGACGATGAGTTTGGCCAGGACCGGATTTAGACGCGCTGCGTTCCCCGAGACTCGCTAAGGACCACAGGCAAAATGAAGGTACGTTTTTAGTCTGCCTTTTACCTAAACCAAACCAAACCAAACCAAACCAAACCAAACCAAACCAAACCAAACCAAACCAAACCAAACCAAACCAAAGTAATGTTTATAACTCTTTCTGCCTGACAGCAAAATGTCCAAGACGTTTCATGGGTGACTGGAAGACATTATGAGTTAACTAAACCTGGCCGAGGTCACGCCTGATTTTGCAACATGCCGTGTTGCAGGTAGTCTCCCCTCCCCAAACGTGCTTTGATCATGATAATAAAAGCGAACATTTTGAACACTTGTCCTCATTGCAGGAGAGGAACATGATGCTCACAGTGTGCACGACGTTTGCCCAGGGCGGCCCAGCTGCTGAGGCGCAGAGCCAGGCTGTTTCAGAGATCACCACCCTAGAGGTCACCAGCTCAGAGAGCAGCACAGCAGGACCCGGTCACGGATGGCTGCCGGGCGCTGCGTGGACAGAACTCAGTCACAGCAGGCGCTCTCGGGCGGCCGGCGAGCGGCTCTGATCTTCCAGGCGTCGTGCTGCTTTGGTCCGTTGTTGATTAAAAGCTGACAGTTTCCCAGAAGACACTCCCTTGAGTGTATGTTTCTGTAAAAAGCACCCAGTTTCCTGTTGAGTCAGGACAGGGGGTTGGCGTCGGGTGATCTGAGTTTGCATGCTCGTTTTCTATCAGGAAACGAGTACATTGACACCTTTTCTTCTCGACTCTTTAAGGATCCATGAAGTGGCAGGTACAAGGGCAGACATCGCGTTGCCCGGATCGTAACAGGTGCTGGGTCAACAGGAGAGGGAACGAAAAGGCTTGTGTGAGCTGCAGAGTGCCACCGGTGTCATGGGCTTCCCGGGAGCCACCTTTTTTTTTTTTTTTTTTTTTTTTTTATCCCTAAACATTTATTATGAGCATTTTTAAACAAACAGAAAAGTTGAAAAACCTGTGAAGGTGAACGTGAACACCCTGGATTCTATGGTTAACATTATGCCTGTTTTATCACGTGTCTGCCTGTCTGTTAACCCTCCACCCTTCAACTCATGCTGTCTGGTTTGGGACGCATTTCAAAGTTACCTGCAGACACCGTGGGTTTCACTATAAATACTTCACCACGGGCAGCATCACTTAGAGTTTGACATTTCTTTACGAGTTTTTTTTTTTCTTTTTTGAGGTAAAATTTAGATACAGTAACATGCTGAAAAGTTAAGCGCATACCTGTTGAGTTTTGATGACTGTATAAACCTCCATCGGGGAATACAGATTGCCACCAGAACTCCAGAAAGTTCCCTAACGATACTTCCCAAGGAGAATCCACGCTCTGAGTCTTCTTCACCATAGATTTGCTTAGCTCATTCTAGAATGTTCTATGAATGCAATCTCAGTGTGTACTCCGCTGTTCTGGCTTCTTCCACTCACTATGATGTTTCCGTGAGGCACCCCTGCTGTTCGGGACTCGGCGGTAGTTCATTTCTTTGCATTACTGAGTGGCGTCTCGTAAGAACACGGCGCGGTCCATTTACCCATCCTGGGCTGACAGACCCTCGGGTTGTTTCCCCTTCGGGGCTGTCATGGCTGTGGCTGCCAAGAACAGTGAAGATCGCGTCCTACCGTTGACACGTGTTCTCAGTGACCTTGTGAAACGTCCAGCATTTGTTGGGTCTAGGGTCGGTGTGTGTTCAGTTTTACGAGCGTCTTCCAGACCCTCTTCCGAAGCGGTGGTGCCACGTCACACTTCCGCCAACCATGTCTGTGAGTTCCACGTCCTCGTCAGCGTTTTGTGTAAGCTTTTCAAACATCAGCCACTTCCATAGCCTTCCAAAAACCCAGACTATCTTCTGGTTGGTCTCATCCATCTTGGAAAGCCTGTTAAAATTTACACAAATCAATAGATCAGGAGCCTGTTCGCCAAAATTATGTAAAATCTAACATGCTTCGTTCCTGTGGTCGAGACCCCCCCGCACCCCTAGCTGGCACTTCCCAGCCCCTAGGCAAAGGGGCAGGGACCAGGTGTTCACACCCTGGCGTGAGCGAGTGTCACTGGCGACTTGCCTTCGGGGAACACCCGCCCCGCCAGCCAGTGTTTGGGCAGAATTCTGTCGCTTCTCCATTTGTCACAGAAGGAAGCGGGGCTGCTCTGCTGTGGAGGGGAGGCTGGAGTCCACGGGACTCGGAGCCCGGCTCCCCCCGCAGGCCCCCGTGGCCTCCCCCGGCCGTTCTTGGAGGCTTCCTCCTGCCTCGAAGCTCCGGGGGTCGGGGGTTCTTATATAGATGGCCACTTCCCCCTGTCCCACAGCCCTCGGATAAACCTCTGCACAGAGTGGTGATGTCCTTTGGAAGGTCTGGAGGGGTGGGCCTCAAGGGCCACGGAGAGCGGATGTCCAAGTGGGAGCCCGTGGCCGGTGTGTGAAGGATGCACGCTCAGGAGGAGGACAGGCACCGTGTCCGCTCTGGCCCTGCCGGCCCCTGGCCCTGGCCCTCTCTGTGGCTCTGGCCTCCAAGGCTCCTGGATCCGATGACGGAGACGGTCCAGGAACATCCCAACCCATCGGGCCCCCTCTGTTCCAGCAGGCCGGCCCCTTTCCCAGCCCTTTCCCCCTGAAACAAGGGTGGCCGAGGGGAGTGTCTTCGGCCACTGAATGCTCTTAAGTGAGCCAAGTTGAGATGATTGCTCTGTCCCCAAGGCTTCCCCCACCAACTCCGTGGACAAATTCACTTCTCCCTTCAGGGACTCTGCCGTGGCTCAGTCCTGAGGGAGGCCTCAGAGGGTCCTCGGCCACGCAGGACTTCGCAATGCTCCCACTCATGGGACTTTCCCTGGGCCTTCGGTCCTGGTGTTGAGGGGCTCGTTACCACACGAGATGAGCAGCCACGAGCAGCCATCCCTGAGCAGCCATGACCGCACGGCGTTCCCTGGCTCCTGTCTGCACCTCGCCAGTCCCTGCATACTCTAAGTGTCCTCTTCTGTTTCCTTCTAAGGATTCAGGGCCCGCCCGGCCCGGGAAGATCTCATGCTCAAGCCTCCCCTTAATCACACCCGCAGAGGCCCCATCGCCAGACACGGTCACACTCTGAGATGCTGCGTGGACGCGGAGCATCCAGCCCTCGAGGACTGCCGTGCTCCGGCATCTCTCTCCCGTCTCGGGGTGCCCGGGGCTCGTTCTTCTTTCCTCCAGACGCTGTCGAGACGCTTACACGAGGCAGCGGCCCCAGACGTCTCGTGTGTCATTTCTTCCTAACTCATTCAGCAGATCCCCGAAGTGCAGCTGGAAACACTGTATTGTCTTTTTCCTTCTGGGATGGAAAAATGTCACCAGCCTGGGAGATATTCAAGCGGTCTTTCCATGTGGCTTTCTCATCCGGCTCCCTTTTATTTATACAAGCCCCAAACCACTGGGTAAACACTCATTTATATGCCAATGCGGGAATCCAAGTCCCCGGCTACTTCCCCCCCGCCCCCCAGAAGTCTCAGGAACGTGCTGGAACAGTGCTGGATTTTGCTCGTGCTCTTTGAGGCGTTCGCTGTCAATGCGCGTCTTAACACAAACCAGAGGACGAGTTACTCATCCCACGGAATTCCCAGTTTCAAGGCCCCGGTCACTGTGCCCCTCGGGGTGATGTGGCCGCCTCGCTTGCCGGTCCCGGCAAGGCAGAGGGTCCGCAGCAGAGTCTCTGCATTGCGTCGTGCTGCGGTCACGGCCACGGTCCTCCAGCGGGCCCCCTTGCCCGCCCTGCCCCAGGGCATGCTCAGCAGCCCGGAGAATCAGAACATCAGGGCGGCGACGGGGAAAAGCCCGCTCCTCAGCCGTCCCCGTCTTGTGGCGCGATGCCCAGTCTTTTCTTGGTCAGTGATTTGGAAAGTGGTCCGATTCAGAGCGGCTCCTCTAAGAATTTTAAACAGGCAACAATATTAAATGTAAACCGAGTTCTCAGGCCAAGTGCCCTGCGGGGCTCAGTTTCTCGTCTGGAGTGACTTCCTCTCACTCTTGGATTCTCTCGCCAGGATGTCCGTGACGAAAGCTGCAGATAAAGTGACTCTCCTCATTTGTGACCTCCGTGGGAAAGGAGATGCGACCAGCCTGAGCCTTCAGCACCAGCATGCAGCACCCTCCTGATGCTCTGGGAAGCGTGGCTGGGGTCCCGTGAGGCTGTCTGCTTACCTGAAGCTAAGGTGCACTGGGGCAGAGAGTGGGCAGGCCGGCTACTGAACCGCCCCTCCGTGGGCCTGTCCTGGCGGCCCCCCCGTGTGCCTGCGAGCTGACCCAGTCTGCCTGGTCAGCAAGCGCTTACTGAGTGTGTGCTGTGTGCCAGACGTGGGCCAGGTGCCAAGAGAAGGCGGCCTTAGCCATGTCCCTCCCACTGTGCTGTCCACCAGGGGAGTGGAGCCCTTTGCTCGTGGATATAAAGGATCAAGTGGCCAAAGAGACAGGGGGCAACGGGATGGGGCTGGGCAGGGCAGACAGGTGCAGGGGGAAAGTAGTATTTGAGCTGGTGCTGATGGGACCAGTGTTTGTTTCCTTGTTGGTCCAAACCTGACCAGTGGTCCTCTTGTC
>NW_011888995.1:384006-385807 GCF_000151845.1 Pteropus vampyrus | reverse complement strand
TGCGTGTGGGTGGGACCGACCCTCCTCCGCGGGCTCACCCAACGCCAGCTGCTCGTCACAGTGCTCCAGATAGGCGCGCCAGCCCTTAACAGCCCTCATTATCTGACCCAAATAGTTCCTGCTGCAACCGGAGTGGACTTCTGTGGGCCCGGCCCGAGCCACACGGGGCCCCGTCACCTCCCCGGGGGTCAGCACCTCCAGCGCAGGCGCGGGAGGGGACTGGGCGCAGGTGCTGAGGGGCGTGACAGGGCGCAGGTGCGGGGTCGGGGGACAGGGTGCAGGTGTGGGGTGGGGGGACGGGGCGCAGGTGCGGGGATGGGGGCACGGGGCTCACCCTCGCCGTCCAGGCCATGACTGGGGGGATGGGGGGAGGTGAGGGGCGCCTGTCCCTTGCTTGCTCTCGGCCGCAGGCCCCCTCCCGTCCACCAGCTCGCGGAGGAGCCAAGCCCCCCGCTGCCTTTGCGGGCTGTGCCCTCCCTGTCAGGCCTCAGCCATCGTCCACGGACCCGACTGTCCCGTCACACTCGTCGTGGACTGAGGCTTTAGGTCAGTCTTCTCCATGTCTTCTGAGTGCGATTCCCAGGGCTGCTGTACAAAGCACCGCAAACCGGGGGGCTTGAGACAACGAGAACTTGTTCTTCCCCGGTTCTGGAGGCGGGAAGTCTGAGATCCGGGTGTCAGCAGGGCCCCGCTCTCGCTGCGGTGGCCGGCGCCCCTTGGCACCCCTTGGCCGGCAGCCGCTGTCACTGCACTGTCTGCCTCGCTGTCGTGAGGCCTTCTCCCTGTGTGTGTCTGTACCCTAACTTCTCTCTTCTAGGGGCCCGAGCTGTATGGGATTTAGGGCCAGGATAACCTCCTCTTAGCTAAGTGACATCTGCAGAGGCCCCTGCAGGCTCACGCGAATGCCTGTGGGGTGACCGCAGTCGCAGGCCGAGGGCCGAGTCCGCAAACAGCTCGTGAAGGCAGAGAGACCCGACATCCAGACCAGTCTGGTTCGCGCTGACGACTTTTCTCCCTTCCTCCGCTTTCCTGTAGGTTCGGTCCCCCCTCCCCCGGAGCGATTTCTCTGCTCGGCCCCTCCCCCGCTCCAGCGCCCCTCCTCCATTCTTGCTTCCTGTTTCCTGCCTGTGATCTGAGCTCGTTCAGAAGTAGACACCGGCAGGGCTGGACGTGCTCACGAGGGAAGGCACGCTTCTTCCTGACCGAGGAGCGACAGGGCTTCCTCCCGTGCTCTGACCCACACGTGTCCCCAGTAGTTTCCTGTGTCACTCTGGGGCTGCTGGGGACCTGGGCTCTTGAAAGCTGTTCGTGAGGATCGCTCCGTGGGTGCGATGCAGGCCTGGACATCGGGGGCCCGGCAGCCTCTTCTCTGCCCCATTTTGCTCCTGCGCGTCTGTAGGGCACAGTCCTACACAGGTGCCTCGCTGCCCCTGCTCCAGCTTTGAACTTGGGAGCTTTCTGCTCCACCCGAGAAGCTCTGAGCCATTGGTCCAGCAAGACCAATGGTGCTGGGCATTGACGGCCACCGATGTCCTCGTTAGCCCCTTGAGTGGCACTGTCTTCGTCAGCTGGGGCCACCCTAACAAAATGCCACAGACTGTGTGACTTAAACAACAGAAGCTCACTTCTCACAATTCTGGAGGCTGGAAGCCCAAGGTCGAGGTGCTGGCAGGGGCGGTGTCTGGCGAGGGTTGTCCTGGCTGTGTCCACGTCTGCCTTCTTGCCGAGTCCTCCCACGGAAGGGGGGTGGGCGGGGTGGGAGAGAGAGAGAAAGTGAGAGGAACGGTGGCACCTCTTATAA
>NW_011888995.1:382231-382731 GCF_000151845.1 Pteropus vampyrus | reverse complement strand
CTGGCAGGGGCGGTGTCTGGCGAGGGTTGTCCTGGCTGTGTCCACGTCTGCCTTCTTGCCGAGTCCTCCCACGGAAGGGGGGTGGGCGGGGTGGGGGAGAGAGACAAAGCGAGAGGAACGGTGGCACCTCTTATAAGAGCGCAGACCCCATCAGGCCGGGCTCCCCTCGTTGCCTCGTCGGACCTTCATAACATCCTCGCCCCCGATGTAACCACGCGGGGCTCGGGGCTCCCACCCCTGCCTTTCGAGGGGACGCAAACATTCAGTCCACCGCACACACTGTAGACTTTTTCAGGACAAAGCTCCGTGTCCCATGGGAAGCACAAAGAGAACACGCTGTGTGGACGACCGGTGGAGGCTGCGTGGCCGGGCGGGGGTGGGGCGAGTCCGGGTCAGCCCTGGACACCCCGTGCTGGGTGTTCTGGCACTTTCCCCTCGGTTCTGCCCTGATCAAGGCCTCAGGGCAAAAACCGCGCTTTCCAGAATCACTGTAGACGGTG
>NW_011888995.1:376165-381441 GCF_000151845.1 Pteropus vampyrus | reverse complement strand
TCTCACAATTCTGGAGGCTGGAAGCCCAAGGTCGAGGTGCTGGCAGGGGCGGTGTCTGGCGAGGGTTGTCCTGGCTGTGTCCACGTCTGCCTTCTTGCCGAGTCCTCCCACGGAAGGGGGGTGGGCGGGGTGGGAGAGAGAGAGAAAGTGAGAGGAACGGTGGCACCTCTTATAAGAGCGCAGACCCCATCAGGCCGGGCCCCCCTCGTTGCCTCGTCGGACCTTCGTAACATCTTCGACCCCGATGTAACCACGCGGGGCTCGGGGCTCCTGCCCCTGCCTTTCGAGGGGAGGCAAACATTTGGTCCACCACACACGCTGTAGACTTTTTCAGGACAAAGCTCCGTGTCCCATGGGAAGCACAAAGAGAACACGCTGTATGGAGGACCGGCGGAGGCTGCGTGGCTGGGCGGGGGCGGGGCGAGTCCGGGTCAGCCCTGGACGCCCCGTGCTGGGTGTTCTGGCACTTTCCCCTCGGTTCTGCCCTGATCAAGGCCTCAGGGCAAAAACCGCGCTTTCCAGAATCACTGTAGACGGTGGAAAGAACAGAGAGAGAGAGAGAGAGAGAGGCTTTCTGAGTGAAGGCCGGGGAAAGTTTGCAGGGAGTCCGGGCTGTGCCAGGCCAGTGGCAAGCGGGCCACCAGGACAGCCGCCCAGCGTGGCACACAGAACGCAGCCATTGCCAGCACGGCTGCCTTGCGCTAGAGGGAAAGGCGCCTTTTTAGTGGGGTGAAGGCATTGTGACCCTCAGATCTAAGAGCGGGACTTCCCAGGGCGGCAGGCAGGGGAGGAACATGGGCTG
This sequence comes from Pteropus vampyrus, assembly GCF_000151845.1. Taxonomy (NCBI): domain Eukaryota; kingdom Metazoa; phylum Chordata; class Mammalia; order Chiroptera; family Pteropodidae; genus Pteropus; species Pteropus vampyrus. The sequence goes on along the minus strand of NW_011888995.1, from coordinate 380,639 downwards.
GGCTGCGAATGGCACCAAGGGGTCAGACCTGCCACCCACCAAGGGATCGGACCTGCTACTCACCGTCGCAGCGGTTGGGGAAGGCCTTCCTCCAGAAAGCCAGGCGGGCCCGGACACCCCGCCGGGTCGCTTACGGCTGACACACTTCCTGATGGACCAAGGTACGTGTTTCCCCACAGATCCCACATGTACCCAGTGCCTCACACTATCCACCCCAAAATAAACTCTGACAAAATGGGAGGGGCCCCTGGAGAGGGGGAAGAGGCTGGATGGGGCAGAGCCGGGGGGCAGCGGAAGTGCCCGCTGGGGGTCCCAAGGAGGGTGAGCGAGTCTCCACCTCTGACCAACGGGCAGATGAGGGTCCCGGGGCGGCTGTGACGAAGCTCCCCAGTGGGTGGCTTAACCAGCTGAAATTCACTCTCTCACAGGCCAGGGCTGGAAGTCTGAAAGGGGGACGCTGGCGGGGCTGGGGCCGGGGGGAGAGCCCCTCCACCTCCTCCAGCCCCCGGTGTTGCCGCCACCCCCTTCACTCTCGCCCCTGCCTCCGTCGCCCACGGCCCAGCCCCTGAGCCTCGAGTTCTCGTCCCCTTTCTCTCACAGGGACATCTGTCATGAGAATCAGGGCCCACCCTGGGTCCAGGGTGACCTCGTCCCGAGACACTGAGGTTAATAACGCCGGTAGAGATTATTTCCTAACAGGTCACATTCGTGGGGAACCGGGGTTAGGGCTTAAATGTATTTTTTATGGGAAGTGGCCGCCATCCAGCCAGGTCACTGGGTGACCCTGGCTGAGGGCACTGAGCTTCTGTTTTCTCGTTGGCAAACTGCCAGGCGTCTGACCAGGGTCAGGGGATGTCACTCTCGCGGCCCTTTGAAATTCTGCGAGGGTCCCGTCCCTCCTTTATGGGCTTGCAGCCCCTGTCCTGAGATGGGGCGGGCACTGGTATTTCTTTGACAGCTCCCCAGTAGTTGACACACTCATTCTGGTTTTCATGGGACTTTCCTGGTGCTCGTAGCAAAAACCCCACACCCTGAGAAGTGCCTCGATCCAGAGCAAATTGGAAGGCTGGTCACTGTGTCCTCGGGACAGCTTTGGGGAAGGCCTAAAGTGGACCTCACCCTGGAGAGGCCCCTCAGAGCAGCCTCTCAGACTCTGGGGTAAGGACATGTGGCAGGGAGCCACCATGAAATCACTCCAACCTGCTGCTCCCTTGCTCGAAGCCGACGGTGTAGACACCACTTGCCACCCAGTGCCGCAGTCAAAGCCGGTGTCCTCATAGAAGCGGCCTGGCATGGAGCACGGCGTGCCACTGGGCACAGGACCCCTGCTCCCAGGACGCCCCTGCCCCCGCGTGCCCTCGCTTCCTCGAGCTTCTGGGCCCCTCTTTCCATACCCCCAACCCCGAGTGGGGTCCGAGGGTGGCTCAGACTCTTCCTCAGTGAGCATCTTGAGGGCCTGGCCAGGGGCTGCTGAGCAGGTGACAGTCACGTCGCACTGGCTGAAGAGCAGTGGCCAAGTCCTACTTCCCAGTGACGAGCCCGGAAGACGGGCAGGCAGGGGGCAGGCTGTCACGCAGAGGGGGCTGTAGGGAGAAGACCAGAACACCTAGGGACACTCTGGGGGGTCATCACAGGTAATGGAGCCTGATGCTGCTCTAGATGGGGTCACTGTCCTGGCAGGGCACCAGCTGTGGCAGCAGCAGCCTCACCTGCTCCCCAGGTGCCCCCTCAGTACCAGAGCTGCACAGGGCAGCCTCGTTCCCTGGGGCACAAGGCTGTCTCCAAAGAAGCCGCCACTGTGAGGACTGCTACTCGATTCGGGGTCTGATAAGAAGGTGCACCTGGACAGGCCTCCCGGTGTGGGCGTCACGTAGGAGTGGTGAGTGGCGGGGTTGCTCTCCCTGCCTCCCCTCCGTCCTGTCCTGGGATGTGAGCCTGCCCAGGTGTGGGAGCGGGGAGCGGGGAGAGACACCGCCTCCAGGCCGGACCTTGAGCCCCCATGTTCCTCAGTTTCCTCCCTGTTACCCGCCACGCTCCGGACCAGCCATCTCTGCTTGGAGACGAGCAGCTCTCACGACGCTCCTTACCCGTGGGGTCCTTTATAGATCGTGTCTGTGGCCAAATCTATTAAAGAGGCCTTTGAATGTCTCTGTTCCCCATTTCCTAATTTTAGAACCTGGGTCAGTGTCGATGTTAATTCTAGATGAGAACCAGACGTAATCGATACACTCGTGATCCCATGCTTCTGTCACCCGGGGAAGCAGCTCCCAGGCAAGGACTGCCAGCCAAGGAGGAGAGGGCGGCAGGCTCGGGTGGAGGTGGGACCCCAGCCCATTGGATGCAGCAGCTACTCAGGGGCAGACGGCCCCGGGCATTCTGGATTTTCCACATCTGTTTTGTACCGCCCGTCTTACGGCATTTCTGCTCATGTATTATTCTTCACTGAGTCTTGGTTCAGCATTTCGTTTAGTCTTTGGTACGTTTTCTCGCAGTTTCTACTGGCCACTCAACGCTTAGGAGATGCTAAGGGGTACGTGGGATGGTGAGTTGTGTCAACTCGGCAGGGCTATGGGCTGCCCAGATCTTTGGCCAAACGTTATTCTAGGTGTGTCTGGGAGGGGGTGTTTGGATAACAATTGAATCGGTAGATTGAGCAAAGCAGATCGCCCTGCTCTGTGGGGGTGGGTCTCGCCCAATCAGTTGAAGGTCGGCATAGAACAAAGGCCGGCCCTCCCCGCGTAAGAGAGAATTCCTCCTGCCCGAACGCCTCTGGCTGGGACGCCAGCTTTTCCCTGCCTTTGCACTTGGACTTCGCTTTGGCTCTTTCGGGTCTCTAGCTCGCTGACTCCCATCATAGATCCTGGGACTCGTCGGCCTTCAAAGTGTGTGACCGAGTCTTCATAAGAAATCTCTTTTTATATCTATCTATCTATCTATCTATCTATCTATCTATCTATCTATCTATCTATCATCTATCTATCTACCTACCTACCTACCTACCTACCTACCTACCTATCTACCTATCATCTGTCTCTTATTGTTCTGTTTCTCTCGAGAGCCCTGACAAACATGGTGTGTGTCTGAGAATTTTAATGTTATTTATTGTAGTTATTGAATCGATTGTTTCCTAATCTTCATTTCTGGAAGCTGTGAGAGGGTGGGGGGCTGCAGATATCCCCCCGTCCTCTTCAAAAGGAAAAGCCTGACTCAGGTTTGTGGTAAATGACTCCAACTCCGCCTCTTGGTGGGCAGACTGCTGGCCTTGGGATGGCGACGTTTTCCAGGAGTGAATTGTTGCTGCAGCTGGCCGGGGATGACCCCTTCTGTTTCAAACGTAGCTTACCTGGAATCCTTCCACAGGAAGGTCTCTGAGATGGCCCACTGTAGACGTGCTCTTGTGATCGTTGTGGTTTGCCTCAGGTACTGATCTTGCTTCATTATTTCGGATCCACACATGGTATCCATCATTGAACTGACCCGATAAGTTCTAGAAATGCTGTTGCAACCTGTCCTGAGAGAGACGATGCCATCACGATATCTGGTACTGACAGGGGACCCAGCTTGTCATCTTTCGCACCGTGTGGAGTCGAGCCTGATGTCCGAGGACTGAGGACGGACCCAACCCACACAGCGTCCAGTCTGGAGCCGGTGACACCACGTCTCAGCCCAGCATCCTGCCACTGCCCGGTTCTAGGACCCTCATCTGAACGCATTTTGTTTCTGAATTGCATTAGCTTCTACGAGAACCATTAGTTATTATCACAATTATTAGTTATTATTAGGGCCAATGTCATTCCTGATCGTAGCGTGCGTGCTCTATTAAAAGGTTCTAAAACTCATCTGTAGTGCCCAGAAGCTCTGAGTCGGAGGGTGCGGGGAAGGCATCCAGTTTGTCCTGCTGGCGTGTGGCCCTAAGCCCCGCAGACTGATTGCTGCCATTTACACTGTAAGGACAAATACAAATCAAAACCTAGAGGCCTAATTTTTTCCGTGAAAAATGAAGGGAGAGATTTCTCTCCCCTCCTTTCTCTCTGAGCATATGCTTCAGAAAACTTGCAATATCGAAGAATTTTCTCCTCCCTCTGAAATGTATATAAATCCTTTCGAAGATGAGATTGGCATCTTATGGCTTTATGACCTACGGATGTCTTCTTGGAGCGTCTCTTTGCGAAGCAAAAGTCCTGGGAAATAGGCCTCAGTTTCCAGTTTCTGTGGGAGGGCAGGAGTCTAGGGTCTCGTCTGCAAAATGACCTGTCATAAGGATGCGAGACTTGTTTTGCCTCTGGAGAAAGCCAATCAGCTTACACAGATGGTCACCCCAATTACAGGGTGAGTTTACGTGGACCACATGCTGTCAATGGTGCTAGAAGCCCACTTACTTGGAGACTGGTTGTCATTTACCTGGATGGAGTGGGCTGCGTCTGCTTGGTTATAAACAAGGTAAGATTTCGGTCTGTCTCTGTCATCTCTGGGC
>NW_011888995.1:372872-376115 GCF_000151845.1 Pteropus vampyrus | reverse complement strand
TTGGAGACTGGTTGTCATTTACCTGGATGGAGTGGGCTGCGTCTGCTTGGTTATAAACAAGGTAAGATTTCGGTCTGTCTCTGTCATCTCTGGGCGGATTGCGTGTGGCCCATCGCCTCCTGGTTCGATGCTCATTCAATAATAAAAGTGCTTTTCTTTCTTTTCTACTTTGGGAGAGGTTTTTCTGAGGTGGGAGCAGGTTTTGTTTTTAATTCAATTTCCCCAATAATGCCTCTTCTGCAGTTAATGGCCACAGAAGATGGATATCTTAAGAGAGCCCTACAGTCCTAGGAAGCTTTTCCATACACCGTTTTATTCGGTTCTCACAAAATCAGGAGGCGCGTACACTCCTGGATCGGGAGGCAGAATCGTCCCCACGCTGTAGGCAGGGAATGGAGGCACAGAGTGACACCGTGCTACCCTCCTGCGAGCCCCCTCCCACGAGCCCCCTCCCACGGTGCCTGGGCGGGGGGTCCTCAGCTTGCTGCAAAACACCGTCAAGTGCGGGAGAGCAGCCTGGGTTGGGTCGGAAGCTGGAGCAGGTCACTTGCGGGGTCTCCCAAACCCACATCTTCACACTTTACGGAGCTCCTCCTTGGCTGTCCATCACGACTGTCTGTCAGCCAGTGTTCCCTGGAAACGACCCTGCCTGGTCAGCCCCTTAGAGGCCAAGGCGCCTCCCCATCTCGTCTCCAGCATCGTCCCTATTCATTGGCAATGAACAGAGCAGTCACCGGTCTCCATGCTGTCCCCATCAGGGCCCACAGTCCCCACGGGCGTCTGCAGCCAGGACACCGGGTGGCCTTCTCACTGCACGTCTCCAGGATAGCCCTCGTGTGCGTGTCTGCACGAACACATGCATGTGTGAAATTGCGTGTGAGTGTACAGGCGTGTGAGCATCTGCATGCATACATGCACACATGAGTGGGAGAGAGTGTGCACGTGTGTGAGTGAATGTGGAGAGTGTGCACACGTGTGAGCATGTGCGAATGTGCCTGTATGTGTGTACACATATGAGAGTGTGCGTATGAATGTGTCTGGACGAGTGTGCCTGAGTGCGAGTGTATATGAATGAGTGTGTGCATCTAGCATCGCACCCTCGTCTCCAGCTCTCGGACACCGAGCAAACCTGGGGATGTTTGCTGGATAAACCTGAGTCTGACACACCCGAGACGTGACGACTGGACGTCCTGGAGGGACCTCCCTCTCCCTGTCGGGCTACGGTGCAAGGCAACTTTTCTCATCAGAGTGTTTCCATGAAAAAGGCAGACGTGGGAAATGCCTAGAGCCATCACACATCAATAATACGTGGAGGAAAAGGCGTCACTGCAGATTAAATGAACACACGCACACACACACACACACACACACACACACGTGCACGCACACACACAAACACACACGCGGTTATCCTTCTTGTGCCTGCATGAAAGGGGGCGTTGAGGGAGGACCAAGTTAGAAACACACTGTCACTTGTGAGGGGTGCTTGACCAGGTGAGTTTTAATATAAAGAGAAAGCGTTTTATGGAGACTTCCAAATCGGCATGCAGCACTTAGCTGGTGAGATGTCCTGACTTTGCTTCGCCTCGAGGACTCTGACCGGATGTTCTCCTAGTTGGAACTGTGACCAGACGGGAGTGAGGTGTGAGGGGCTCAGGCTTCGGGGTTGCTGTGGGGCCTCTCTGACCCTCTGTTTCTTCATCCGTGCAGTGGGCATAAGGGACCCACCTCACAGGGTGGCTCCGAAGATGAGAGGGCACGGTGTGCGGGGCCAACTTCGAGTTTTGAAACGTAGCATTGTCCTCGATGCCCTCTCCCTATTTCACAGGAGCATTCCCGTATCTCAGCAGCAAGTGTTTTAACGGATGATAGGACGATACGCTGATCTCGCATTTTTAAGTGTTCAGATTTACCTAAATTACAATATTTTTTAAGTTTGTTCTGTTAGCGTTTATTAAATTTTATTCTGCTGAATATTGCATTACAGCTTTACGCTGTGCTGCTTTCTTGGGGAAACTTTTTTGAAGGCTCCGCTACGGCGCAGTGGGTGAGCCCACCCCTCACCCCGGGTTTGCTACCAAGGCCGTGGTCTTCCAGAAATGTCCCTGAGCCCCTTAACTTCGCAGTTATTTCCAGCTCCTTTTTCATAATTCTTGTCCTGGCAGGTGTCATCCATCCATTAGTTCATCATCTCAGAGGTGACTCTCCCGAGACTGGAAGACGTAGCAACCTTGACGAGGTGCTAGGCTAGAAGCTCCCTTCTGGGATGACCGCTCGTGTTTTGAACTCCAGGGACTTAAACGTGTGAACCATCAGCCAGGATGGGGCTTTGTTGCCCGGGCAGCAGGTTGTCTCAGCAGACTGAGTGAGACCTTCACCTAACGTTAAAAATCGAGCCTCAGTTTTCAGGACTAAGCACGGACGGAGACCGACCCAGCAGGAGACTAAGAAGGTGTGATCGACTAGACAGTGTTTCCCACCAAATTTAAAAGTCCAGTTCATGTGCAACGTGCTGGCCACTGAAACAAAGCGGGAACAGCCGTCGTCCCGTCCCCCCTCACGATGCCCTCGTCTGTCCCTGTGGCCCTCTAGAGGTTGTGCCCTTTCTCACGCCGTCCGACAGCGTCGCAGTCTTTATGAAGATGGGACTGTAGGACGTGCCGTGCCGACCTCACACTGGGAGGTGTCTCCAGGGGGCCCGTCGGCGTCTGTGGACGTCGCGTCCAGATTCCCCGCTCTCCCTCCGCGGCTCACCCGAAGCTTCCCCGTTTGAAATCCCAAAAGAAGCGACCATCTCGGGACTGCAGCCTCCTGGCCCTCAGGCCCACCCCCAGGAAACGACCCCTGGGTTAAGGCGTAGGGACATTTCCGAGGCTTTGGATCGGTGCTGTCCATGTGTGGGAGGGATGCTTTTCTGAGTCCGATGGACCACTTTGATCCGACGCTGTCTTCTCCTGCCAGGTGTGGATGATAAGGTAACAGAATACTTCGTCCTCGATGGAGGGAGTCAGATTCGGGCTTGACCTGTGTTTCCTGCGTAACAGCGAGATGGGTGCAGCGATGCGGCCTGGCGGCCGGGGACTCGTCTTTCCTCAGAGATGCCATCTGCCCGGAGAGAGAATGGGCTGGGACACGCAGGCGCCCCGAGGGACACGGCCGTGGCAGTGGCAGGCGTTAACGAGCAGGCATAAGGGACTGCTCCCTGCGAGCACACCCTCCGAAGCCATTGCCACCGTCGGCAGC
>NW_011888995.1:369562-372822 GCF_000151845.1 Pteropus vampyrus | reverse complement strand
GGACACGGCCGTGGCAGTGGCAGGCGTTAACGAGCAGGCATAAGGGACTGCTCCCTGCGAGCACACCCTCCGAAGCCATTGCCACCGTCGGCAGCACAGGGGACAGAAGGGCCCTTTCTCTGGGCTCAGGCAGACGCAGAGCCACAGACCCACGTCCCACCATGCTCGGGACCCTCGGGCTGGCCCTGCTGGCTCTGCTCCGCGCCGTGGGCCCCAGCCAGGCCAGCGGCTTCACAGGTGAGGGGACCTGGCTGGGTGAGGGTGATGCCGGAGGGGCAGGGGGCTCCCTGGGAACGGGCCTCACGCGTGGGGACAGCGGCCTTGCTGAGAGCTCGGCAGGCTTCCGCTTTGAGAGCTGACACCTGTTCCTTCTCCCCAAATGCTCTCATAACCACAAAAGAGGTGGAGTGTGTGCCTTGAAATCACCTGGGGGTCTGTGGGTTCAAGTGCGGGTTTTGGGTCGCTGGGCCTGGCTGGGGCCCGGAACCCTGCATTTCTGCCGGTGGTGCGGGCGCTGAAGGTCGGGGGGTCACACCGAGAGCAGGCACAGAATCGAGGTCTCTGAACCCCGGCCTACGGACAAGGAGAGGGACAGGGAGGGCCCCAGTCGCCACGGCCACACAGCTCCCACCAGCGAGACGCGGCTGGGGAGGCGGGCTCTCGTCCAGCCGCCCCTCACCGAGGGTTCTGCCAGCCCCGGTTCCCTCCGTGGAAAATGAGGACGAAAGTGGCCGGCGGCGGAGTGAGGGGTCGAGCGAGGGATCCACCCGAAGCCTTTGCGAGGCCCGTGGTCCACCGCTAAAAACGTGCTGGATTCCTGAAGCCCCAAATGGCAGAGACTTAGGTCGCAGACCTTTTACATTATTCTGGTCCTCGAGTCTGCCTCGTCCCGCTAACGTGCCCACGCCGGCCCTACGATCCGCTTGCGCTACGTGCCCGTTTAACGTGCTTCCACCCATCAGCAAGAGTTTGGTTTAAAGTGATTTCTTTTTCTTGAGTTTTCCTTTGGGAATGGGTGATGTGTGCACCACACAGCCCGGCCACAGAACCAGTGGGAACCTCGCGAAGCTGGAGGAGACCTCAGGGGATCCCGCAACCCCCTCCCCCGACTGCACACGGGCAGACCCTGGACAGAAGCTCGGGGTGCTCAGGGGTGCACATTCATTTGCTCTGGCGAGCCAGATACTGCCTCTGACAGGCGTCGTGTTGCTTAATCCGACGACCTCGGGGCACAGCCAGCATTTTACAGGTGACAAGACTGAGCACTGAGAGCATGAACGAGCTCAGAATCACACCGCTGGCGTTTGTGAGGCCGATGTGAATGAACGTGGTCTCCAGGCCCCGGAGCCTGGGCTCCCCACGGAGCGTGAAGATGTCCCATCCCTGAGATGGCTCCCAGGACCCCCGACTGCCACGCTGGTGGCTCATAAAAGGGTTCGCTGAATAGCAGTGACTGCTGGAAGCTTTGTCCTCCGGGCTCTGCCAAGAAGCCAGGCTTGGAAAGGGCCCGGTGGCCCCTGGGGAGAATGTCGAAAATAAAACAAAACAAGTCGATCCCAAGTGTGGTTTCGCAGGAGATGTGTGTGTGTGCGTGTGTGCAGAGGGCTGTGCTAAATGATCAGCTGGGACCTGTCACGGTCAGATGGAGCCTGGTGGCTCTCTGGAGACAGGGAAGTGTAACCTTCATTAGTGGTCGGCATCTTGTCTTGGGTGAAGATGGAAAACAAAGCCTAGATCCGTCGTGACAAATTCTCAGTGCAAGAGGTCCCTGCGCTTTGTCTCGTCAGCCGATCACTCAGTCAGTGACCAGTTCACAGTGGTCGTTTCCTCCAAGCCACCTTTAAGCTCTGGGCCACGTTACCCTGCTCCTGAAGGCTGATTTCTCCTGCGCTACCTGCATAACGTGAAGGGGGCCTTCCATTCCTTCCCAGAGCTTACTGTCACTCACCCCTTTGGTGGGGACGGGCAGCCAGTGTTTCCACTCCCAGAGGCCCTGATACCGCAGTGGTGATGGGGAGATAGTCACCTGGCTCACCTGGGGTGACCCATCATTGTATTCACCCCAAGTACAGCTGCAGCCTCTCTCAGCAGCCTGTCCTGGGCTGGAGGGCTAGCTCAGCCTGTTTCCTCCTGGGGATCCTGACTCTTGCTTTCTGACAATTAGGGGCTGCCATGTGAGGATGGTTTATGCTGCACCCCTGAGTTCCTCCCTAGAAATCCAGCTTCTCACAGAGGGGTCTACGCTGTAAGATTGAGCGCCTACCTGTTAGCTGTACAGTCTCATAAAACTTGGAGCTCAGAGGTTGAGAATCTAAAAATCTGAGGTATATTCAGACCTTGCATCCATCCTACACTGAGAGCCCCGAGTGCAGAGAGCCCTGTGCTTGCCACTAAATGGGGGGCACCCATGGCCTCCGTGCAAGCCTCCTGGGGCTGCCTGGACAAAGAACCACAGGCTGGGGGCTCAAGCAATCGAGGTTTGTACCCTCACAGTGCTGGAGGCCAGAGGCCGCGATCAGGCTGTGGGCAGGGCTGGCTCCTCCTGGGGCCGTGGGGGAGAATCCGCCCCCTCCTCTCTCCCAGCCCCAGCTCCTGCTGGCTTGTCAGCAGCCAGTGGCGTTCCTTGGCTGGTAGAAGCATCACCCCGATCTCTGCCTCCATCTCCCCATGTGCACCCCTGTTTCTGTGTCCGAGTTTCCCCTTTGTGAGGACGCCAGTCCTGGCGGATCGGGGCCGCCCCGCCCCAGCCTAATTTCATCTTAACTAACTGTATCCACAAAACCCCTGTTTCTAAATGAGCCACATTCGGAGGTGCTGGGGGTGAGAACTGCCACACATGCGTGTCGGGTGGGTGGGTGGAGGCTCGGTTCAGCTCGTCACAGCTCCTGGGCTGTGGGACAACAGAGGCTCCCTAAACAGATGGGACGCCCAGAACCACACAGCCTGTGAGAGAGGCCTGGGGCTGGTGACAGCCATGTGGCCCAGAAAACCGAGTGATCGTGGGCATTATGCACAGGCAACATCCAGGCCCGGTAAACCCAGCCGGCTGTCCTGCAGCGGGCACTGTGCCCGCTCTCCCGGTGGTGACAGCACCGGACGGACTGAACTTGACCATCTAGGGACCCTCGGATGTGCCTGAGATTTATTCATCTTCCATAAAGGGCGCCGTTGCCGGCCGTGCCCGGGCGTGATTGGCCTTCCGTGTGCAGTCACTGCTGGTGTTGTCGGGACGCATTTCACCTGTGACACACCTGCAGCTC
>NW_011888995.1:363271-365927 GCF_000151845.1 Pteropus vampyrus | reverse complement strand
CGGATGTTCCACAAAAGCGTGGTCACCTCGTCCGAGGCTTGTGTGTAGCACGCTTCCACCGTTTGGCGATTTACCCGGAACATCTTTTCTGTCAATAAACACTGCTCTGCAGCGTGATTTCATGGCCGCGCGGCATCGCCTCATGCGGACGTCAGCGTGAAGCGATCTGCCATCGGCCATCGGCCATCGGCCATCTAGCTGCTTCCCAGTTCTCACTGTTACAAACAACGCTGCTATGCACAAGCTGGGGGCGAGACTGTCGCAGCCGACGCTCGCCTGCTGCTGTGACACCCTGGTGTCCGCTCAGCCCATCTCCACCACTGGCCCGTCATCATGGCAGGGGGACCCCACTGCACCCGGAGGCTCCCCCAAGCTCCCCGTCTCCCCCGGGCTGAGGACCAGGGCCTCTCTGGGGAAGGAGGATGCCTGGGAAGGAGGCGGGGAGCGGAACGGTATTTCGGAAGGGTCAGCTCCCCGAGCCCCGGAGACCTCAGACGGAAATGCCCGGTGGGCGGCCTCCTCGGACCGTGGCCGACGCGGGCCGCCAGGCGCTGGGCAGTCCTGTGTCACTGCTCGTGATGCACGAGCGGAGGAGAAGCAGATTTCTGACTTTCTACCAGGTCGGGACGGTTGTCGGTTCCCTGGGGTCTCAGTGAGCCTGGCCCCATGGGGGGAGGGGAGTCCCAGCAGTTCTCCTCTTTGTGCCCATTCGAACTTGAACTCGAAAACACCTCGTTGGGATTGGCGACCCTTTTTGGAAGCCGGGTATTCTGGGCGGCCTGTGCTTTCTTTTCGTTTGGATAAACCTTTTCGTTTAGAACAGTTGTAGACGTACAGACAAGTTGCAAAGATGGTAGAGATTCCCGCATGCCCCTCAGCCAGTGTCCCCCGGTGTCAGCGCCAGTGGACCCCGGGTACACGTGTCCCACTAAGGGACCACGGTCAGTACACTGCTGTTGGTTCAGCCACACACGTTCCTTGGATTTCACTTTTTCCCTCCTAATGTCATTTTTCTGTCCGAGGAGCCACCTCACATTTAGTCTAGCATCTTCTGGGCCCTGAGGCTGTTGGTCTTTACGATGGGAGAGCAAGCAAAGACCTCGGGATGCGTGGCTGGCGGCCCCCCAGGGATGCTGGCACTGCCATCTCGGTGGCTCCCTGGATTGCACCCCAAGCCCATCTTTCATATCCTCGAAGCCGGCCCTTGTGTGGCAATTTCTCCAGGACTTTAGGCATCAAATGACACTGCCCAGGCCTGACCATGGCCCTTGAGCAGGCCACACTGTGCACCCCGGGGTGCCGTAGGCAGAATCCGCGCCAGGAGGCACCCCGGTGTGGAGCCCGAGCAGCCCGGCAGGCTTTCGCTGCTAATGTCATTAACTGCTACTTATTCCCCCCGCCCCACCCCAGCCCTGAATCGGTCCTCAGAGTTTGCATCGAGACCCGGGGTCTGCCCCACAGTGGGGCCAGAGGCGCCCACCTCGCCCTGTACCCTGGACGCCGACTGCCCTGGACTTCAGAAATGCTGCCCCTGGTCGGGGGGCCACCGCTGCATGGTTCCCGCACCCCAAGGTAGGACTGAGATGTGCAGCGAAGGAGGTGTCCAGCTAGGCAGCCCCGTGGGCTGGGGGCCTGGCCCCGATCTGGTGAAGGTGAGGGCTGACTATCAGGAGCACGGTGGAGGAGGGGCACCCACAGCCTGGTGCAGGGCGCCTCCCGCTCCCAAGCACTGACGTCTCCACCGAAATCTGGCCACTGACGTCTTGGGGAGAGGGTGCACGCAGGTGCCCTGACGGGGAAGGTACTCCTGGCAGAGCAACCGCAATTTCCCTGGTCCACTGGGGAGGCCCTGGAGCTTGGCGGAAGCTGACCTGTTTCATAGTGGGAAGGTACGCAGCTGGCTGCTCCTGAAGCGGGACCGTACCCCAAGTCCTGCTTGCTGCTCCTGCTTGGCAGGTCTGTGGCCCAGCCCTCAGGGCAGCCTGTCTGGTCTGGAAAGATCTGCCCTTGGCCGTGGCTGCCCCCAGGAGGACGTGTTGGTCAAAGTTCAGAGTAAGGAAAACATCTATCACATGCAATATATATTGCAATATATTCTAGTATTAGTATAGTATAAATAATGTGAAGTATGTTATATCACATTAGCATATATTAATATGCTATTTTACTACATACATCACAATGTACATGTTGTATAAATCTATATGACACACAGTATTATCTAGCACGCATTATCCACAGTAACGCATTACATGGCGTGTCTAGGATCACACAGAGGATAATGTACGAGAGGTGAGGGCGGGAGGCGGGGCAGTGCCCACGCCTTCCAGAGGGCAGTTCCCGCCCTGCCGTCCAGGCCGCCTGTCCCCCTTCCTGCCTGGCCCCGCTGGCCCTGCCCTGCCCTGCCCTGCCCTGGCCTTATCTCTTCAGCCTGTGCCCCCTGCGGTTCCAGGGAGGAGCCCAGCGCGTTCCTGGTACAATGTGACCAGCCTGGTGAAAATGGACTTCAGGGAACTCCTGCAGGTGGACCCCAGTCTCCTGCATCACATGCGGCTCCTGCACTCCATGGTAGGTGAGAGGGGACAAGCCTGCGGGCGGGCTGGGCTGGCACGGGCGGGGCCTGGGAGAACTGGAGGTCATGGGGGGCTGCTCTGAG
>NW_011888995.1:359953-362186 GCF_000151845.1 Pteropus vampyrus | reverse complement strand
GGCCAGTTCTCTCTCGGTCCTGATCCAGTTCTGTCATGAGCCGCGAGGGTGGGGACCGACGGGGCAGGGGGTCCCCCAGTGTTTTTCTGGGGGTGGCTGTGGCAGAGCACCACAGCCTGGGGGCTTATACAGCAGACCTTTGTGCTCCCACAGTTCTGGAGGCCGGAAGCCTGAGACGGACATGTGGGCAGCGCTGTCCCCGCCCGGGGCTGCACGCGAAGGGCCTCTCCCTCTCCTCGCCCCGCAGACGGCTGCCTGTCCCCGTGTCCTCACAGCACCCCCTCTCAGTGTCTCCAGTCACAGGCTTCTCCGTGTAAGGGACCAGCGAGATGGGGCACAGGCCCGGCCTCCCCGCCTCGCCCTGCCCGACCGCACCTGCGAGGCCCCTTTGTGAGGTCCTGGCGGGTAGGACTGCCACACAGGGATTTGGGGCCAGACATGATTCACACCACGACGATGGGTGTTGCAGAGGCCTTGATAATCCCGTCTGCAGGGCCGTTACTGGGATGACGACAGATACAAAACTATTGTGGAGGTTCATGCCTGCAGAGCAGAAGGGTGTGTGTGTGTGCGTGTGTGCGTGCACATGTGTGTGCATGTGTGCATGCATGTGTGCTGCGTGCATGCGTGCTGCGTGCATGTGCACATGCGCACTGTGTGTACTGTGCATGTGTGCGTGCATGCGTGTGCATGTGCACGCACGTGTGTGAGTGTGTGCACGCACACGTGTGTGCATGCGGGTGTGCATACATGCACGTGTGCATGTGTGCATGTGCATGCATGTGTGTGAGCGCGTGCACGTACACGTGTGTGCATGCATGTGTGTGCATGTGTGTGCATACATGCATGTGTGCGTGTGTGCGTGTGTGTGCATGTGTGTGCTGTGTGCATGTGTGCATGCATGCACGTGTGTGCGCGTGTGCGCATGAGAGCACACACTAGACTGTAACTTCTCCAGGCCTCAGTCTCCTTGTCTGTCTGATGGGGAAGTGTCACTGGGTGATGCTCTGACTCTGACCTCATAGGTCACGGGTGCCCTGCGGCCGATGGAAGCCACTGTCTACCACCTGCACTCGGCCTGCGGGGACACCTCAACCACGGTATCCCAGCTGCTGCTGGGCCTGCCGCAGCCGGTGCCTGTGGCCAACGTCTCTGCGATGCTGGATGGCGTCGTGAAGCGCATCTATGAAGTGGTCAGCCTGCAGGTGCAAGGTGCTGCTTCCTCCGCCCTCTCCTGTGTGTGGGGGGAGGGGGCAGGAGCAGAAATAACCAGCAGGCGAGGCGTGGCTGACCCATTCTAGCTCACTGCGGCCCAAACTAAGTTTAAACTCCGTGTCCCTGGCGCACCCACCAGGCCCAGGTTTCTCCTTCCGTGCAGGTCCTCCCCCTCCTCCTCCTCCCCCTCCTCTTCCTCCCCTTCCTCCCCCTCTTCCCCCTCCCCCTCTTCCCTCTCCTCTTCCTGCCCTTCCTCCCCCTCCTTGTCCCTCCTCCCTCCTCCCCCTCCTCCCCTTTTTCTTCCTCCTCCCCCTCCCCCCCTTCCTCCTTCTGTCCATGTCACGGGTCAGCAAACTTTTTAGCCAGCCAGCACACACTGTGGGCCGTGGGCCACATGGCCTCTGTCTCAGGCGCTTGGCTCTGCCATGTGACATGGAAGGGGTCACAGACAGGGTGTTAGCAGGTGGCTCCAGCCGCACATTCTTCCCTATAGCAGGAGTTTGCTGCACCCCAGGAGGGGGGCTGCTCTTGCTTGGGAAGCTCCTTCTAGGACTGTGACGGTCGCATGTGATGATGCCAGGCTCCAGGGCCCAGAGAAAGCTCTAGAGATCGCATTTAATTTCCTTCAGAATCCACAGACTTTCTCGAAGACCCGACTGAGTGAGGCCTGTCAGAGAGGAGCTTGTCTTGTCGGCCCGGACTCTGGCCGGAGGCCACTGGAACGCACCTGTAGGCGGACAAGTCGGTTTCAGTACTGAGGGCTAAGAGGACATGCGTTTGGAGGTTCGCGAGCATGACCAGGTGCTCGCCACGCACCTGTTTTTTTTTTTAACAGACCTGAACGAATGCTCGCATGAGGAACTCAATGCCTGCGCTGACCGGGAGCTGTGTTTGAACCTGGAGGGCTCGTACCAGTGTGTCAGTCACCCG
Source organism: Pteropus vampyrus (assembly GCF_000151845.1). Lineage (NCBI taxonomy): Eukaryota > Metazoa > Chordata > Mammalia > Chiroptera > Pteropodidae > Pteropus > Pteropus vampyrus. The sequence goes on along the minus strand of NW_011888995.1, from coordinate 360,041 downwards.
GAGTCGCTGACCTCGTCCCCCCAGAAGCCAAACTGCACGTGCGAAGGTGAGGAGCCTGGGACTGGCCTCGGGAGCCTTTCCAGCCACG
>NW_011888995.1:349593-351826 GCF_000151845.1 Pteropus vampyrus | reverse complement strand
ATAATGCTGCAGTGAACCTATGGATGCAAATGTCCCTTCAAAGTAGTATTTGGGTTTTTTGGGATGAATACCCAGAAGTGGGATTCCTGGGGCCTTCTTTGTCTCTTGGTATAGCCTTTGTTTTAAAGTTTATTTTGTCTGACGTAAGTATTACTATCCTAGCTTTTTTGTTTGTTTGTTCGTTTGTTTCCATTTTTATGAAACGTCTTTTTCCGTCCCTTGACTTTCAGTCTGTGTGTCTTTTGATCCGCAGTGAGTCTTTTGTGGGCAGCATATGTAAGAGTTTTATTTTCTTATCCATTCAGCCATGTCTTTTTGCTGGAGCATTTAATCCATTTAGATTTAAAGTAATTGTTGAGAGATATGTAGTTATTGCCATTTTATTATTCATATTTTTGATCTTTTTTTTTTTCCCCTTTCCTCTTAAAGAAGCCCCTCCAACATTTTCTGTAATACTGGCTTGGTGGTGATAAACTCCTTTAGCTTTTTATTTTCTGGGAAGCTGTTTATTTGTCCTTCAATTCTAAATGATAGCTTTGGTGTGTAATCTTGATTGTAGGTCCTTGCTTTAATCCCTTTGAATATTTCATGCTGATCCCTTCTCGCCTGCAAAGTTTCTGTTGAGAAATCAGCTGACAGTCTTATGGGAGCTCCCTTATTGGCAACTAACTGCTTTTCTCTTGCTGCTTTTCAGATTTCCTTTGTCTTTCACCTTTGGTATTTTAGTTATGATGTCTCTTTGGGTTCATCTTGTTTGGGACTCTCTGAGTTTCCCGGGCTTGTATGTTATTCCCTTCACCGGGTTAGGGAAATTTTCCATCATTATTTCTTCAAATAGCTTCTCAATTCCTGGCTCTCTCTTCTCCTTCTGGTACCCCTATGATGCAAATCTTTGTATGCTGGATGTTGTCCCAGAGGCCCCTTAAACCATCCTCGTTTTATTTTTAGATTCCTTTTTCTTGTTGCTGTTCTCATTGGATGTTTTCTGTTACTTTATCTTCTAAATCACTGATTCGATCCTCTGCTTCATCTCCCTCCAATATATTCTTTATTTCAGTAATTATAGTCTTCATTTCTGACTGGTTCTTTCTTGTGTTTTCCGTCTCCATTTTTATGTTTTCTAGCTCTTTGTTAAAGTTCTTGCTGAGTCCATCTACTCTTTCCACAAGTTTATTAACCAATGTTGTGAACTCTGCATCTGGCAGGTTGCTTATCTGCGTTTTGTTGAGTTCTTTTTCTGGAACTTTGTTCTGTTCTCTCGTTTGGGACATGTTGCTTTGTCCCCCCATTTTGGCCGACTCTCTGTGTCTGCCTCTATGTATCAGGTAGGGCTGCTCTGTCTCTCAGCCTTAGTAGAGTGGCCTTATGTAGTAGGTGTCCTGCAGGACCCAGTGGCACAGTCTCCTGGTCACCTGAGCCACACGCTCCAGGTGTGTCCCTTGTATGGGTTGTGTGTGCCCTCCTGTTGTAGTTGAGCCTTGGTTGCTGTTTATGCGTCATTGAGAGGGTTTGGTCCTTGAGCTCATTGGGCGTGAAGACTGGCCATGACTACAAGGGAGGAGCCGTTGTGTAAGGGCTGACCCCATAGAGCAGGAGTCACCCTAGCAGGGCTCTGGTGCCTGCCCAGTCTTTCCTTTGATTGTGTCATTCTTGGATGTGGCCCTGAGTGGTGCTCTGGCACTGTCTGGAGCCAGCTCCTAGGCGTGCCAGCCCCAGGTCCTCCTGGAAGGGATCCTGCCTTAGGCCAAATTCAGCTTCAGCCTGTGCCTGGCCTGGGGCTACCTGATAAGAGCCACCAAGTAATCTGAAGATGGCTGCCACCCGTGCTGGGCTTAGAGGTGCCTTAAGAGTCTGAGCAAGGAACCGAGGCCAGCTGCCACTGGTGTCGAGCTTGGGGCTGCTCAGCAAGAAGTATGGGGCACGTGGAGGCCAGACGCTGCTTGTTTGGGGTTTTTGAACCTTTGTGAGATTTTAGGAAAGTCCACAGCTTGATCCAAGACAGGCCATTTGTATGGAAAAGCCACTCGAAGGGTGATCCTGCATGTTGGGAGGGGCGGGGTCTTAGGGAATCACCAGGGCAGGGTGAACGGTGTGAACTAGTTTGGTGGAGACTCAGATATGGCGGCGCCTGTGTCTACAAGACAGGTAGGGGAGGACTCAACAAAGGGACAATGGCTTCTGCCAGCACTTCTGTTCAGGAGAAAGCCTCTGCTCCAGCCCTTACCCTGAAGCC
>NW_011888995.1:347418-349543 GCF_000151845.1 Pteropus vampyrus | reverse complement strand
ATGAGTGCCTACTACGCGCCAGGTACTGTTCTCACTGGGGTTGTTCAGTGTCCAAGCCCTGCTCCCTAGAAACTCACACTTCAGAGAGAGACGATGATCGAATGAGGACAGACAGACCCCGGGGCGATGGTTTGGCTATAAAGAAAGATGGCGTAGGAGAGAGACAGTTGGGATGGCCCGCGTGTGATGACGGCGTGACCTTCGGGCAGAGACCCGCGTGGCCCCGGGAACTGAGCGGTGAGGCTGGCGGAGGGGCGGGCTGATGAGAGAGCGGGAGGAGCCTGGCGAGCTGAGGACTGGTCCCCGACAACGTCCGGGGACCTGTGACTGTCACCTTACACGGCAGAAGGAACTTTGCAGATGGGATCAGGCGGAGGATCTTGAGACGTTGAGGGCATCCCGGACAATCTGAGTGGGCTCAGCGTGGTCACGAGGCATAGGAGGGAGGCAGAGGGTCAGAGTCAGAGGGGCTGTGACAAGGGAAACGGCGAGGGGAGAAGACGCGGCCCCCCCCGCCCCCGGCCGGAGCGCAGGTGCCTTTAGAGGCTGGAAGAGGCAGGAGGTGGATTCTCGCCTGGAGCCTCCAGAAGGATCACAGTCCTGAGGACACCTGGACTTTGGCCTTCTGGCCTCCAGGACTGTGAGAGGAAATTCTCTTGTCCTAAGGCACTAGGTCTGGGGCGATGCGTTACAGCAGCCTCAGGAAACTCACATGAAGGGTCAGGTCAGGGCCCCGGGGTGGCGTGTGCTTGGTGGGGTCCAGGGTCCAGGAGGCCGGAGCCGGAGCCCTGGGACGGAAGCCGGCGGGGCCCACGGGGCCCAGACGTGGTAAGGCCGTGGGGATTTTAAACTTTTTACTCTTAAAAGTTGTAGACGAATATAAATACATCTTGCTTCATCTCCATCGCCATTTACTCTCCCTGCCCCCCTCCCCATGGTCTGAGACCCCCTTCCTCATTTGACTTCATCTGTCACTGCTTCAGAGTGTATCTCTAAGAGATAGGAGACATTTTTTAAAAAAATCTACAATGCTGTATCATATCATCCCTTAGAAAAACAAGGCAATATTTTTTAACATCATCCAGCATTCAGTCTGTTGGAATTTCTATTTGTCTCATTGTTATCACAATTTTTAATAATCTGTTTCGATTGCAAGTTATATCAGGTCCAACAATCGCTGATGCCACCTCTTAAGTTCTTCTATTTTGTGTCTGCGGCTCCCCTCGCCCCCCATTTCCTCCTGTGACTGTTGGAAGACCTGGCTCCCTCGGCTCGGCCACTTCCCCTGGACGGGGATCTGCCAGCATCGGGGCTCCCTAGCACCCCATCCCCTCCTCTGGGTCTCCTGTGAACCGCAGTCATCTTTGGGGCAGGCCCCTCCCTTAAGTAATGGTGCCTGGACCCCTCAGTACCTGGCGAAGCCATCAATGTGTCGCCTCTCAGAATGTTCCCAAGTGCACGGAATAGTAGATGCCGGAAAAACTGGCGATACTGAGACTTATCAAAACCGCACGACCCCGTTAGGTGGGGTTCCTGTCATACGGAGCAGCGGACCCCACTCTAAGGGGCAAGGCAGGAAGCGGGGGGCACAGTCCGGCAGGGCCCTGGGAGCAGGTGGCCAGGCAGACACCAGGACTCCCCAGGACAGCTGGGCGCACCCTCCGGGCAGGGGCTTGGTGAAGAGGGGCCCGCAGGACGGGGCCTCCTGGCCTCACCGCCTCTCAGGACGTTCAGCCTGGAACGTGCCACCTACTCGCTTTGGCCACTCGTCTCGCTCTTGTCATTCCGGAATCTGATATGTCGCTTCGACCGCATTCTGACGGTGGCAGGGGAAGTCTCCCCGGGTCTCGAGCCCCAGCAAACTCTCTCGTTTTTCCCTGTTCGCGTCCAGGTTTTTGTCGCTGTCTGTTTGCTCGTTTTATTGTATGGAAACCCTGCTCTCGTGCAGTTTCGTGTTCTGCTTTCTTCAGTCACCACTGTGTCACAAAGGTTTCCACGAGGCAGCCTGGTCTTCAGAGCTCCGATTTTCGATGGTTGGGTGTAACGATGTTGCCTGGCAACAGAGCGATGCTCATGGCTGTTTCCCTCGGGGTGCGTGTGTTGGGGAGGGGGTGCATTTAGGCTG
>NW_011888995.1:337345-339583 GCF_000151845.1 Pteropus vampyrus | reverse complement strand
TCGAGTGGCTTTTCCATACAAATAGCCTGTCTTGGATCAGGCTGTGGACTTTCCTAAAATCTCACAAAGGTTCAAAAACCCCAAACAAGCAGCATCTGGCTTCCACGTGCCCCATACTTCTTACTTTTTATATAAGTCATATTATGCAGGTGCTTGCTATAAGCCAGAATTTTTCTTCCAAAACATAAGTTTAATTCTATTTGGGCATTAGAATATATATTAATTATTATACAACAATCATTATATTAGAATATTATATACTAGAGTGTTATATTAGAGTATTGCTCCTAAAAAAATACATTTCACTATGAAAACATAAGAAGATTTAGCCTGACTCCTGAATCTGGTTTCCCTTCTTAAAAGAACAGTTAGATAGAGTAGGGCCCGCCCTAATGGCCTCACTTTAACTTAATCACCTCTTTAAAGACCCTCTCTCCAAATACAGTCCCATTCTGATGTACCGTGAGTGAGGACATCAACATAGGAATTTTGGGGGACACAGTTCAGCCCACGACACACCATAATGGCCACAGCCGCAAAAACAATGTTGGTTGCTTCTGTGTCTTGGTGTTGTAAATAATGCTGCAATGAACATCGGAGTCCGGACAGCTCTTCGAGATAGGGCGTAAATGCTCAGAAGCGGGATTGCTGAGTCATATGGTAGTTCTATTTTTAACTCTTCGAGGAACCCGCGTAGCGTTTCCCGGAGTGGCTGCACCCCTCACACGCCTACGACCAGCGCACGAGGCTCCCTTTTCTCCACGTCCTGACCGGCACTTGTCATCTTTTGTCTTCTTGATGACGGCCATTCTGACAGGCGTGAGGTGCCATCTCTTTGGGGTTTGGGTTTGCATTTCCCCGACGCGTGGTGACGTTGAGCATCTTTTCACGCGTCCGTGTGTCTCTTTTGGGAAAATGTCAATTCCGATTTTTTGCTCGTTTTGTGACTGGATTGTTTGGGTTTCGCTATTGAGTTGTATGAGTTCCACGAATCTTTCGGATACTAACCTCTGATCAGATGAGCGACGTGCAAGTGCCATCTCACGATCACAGGCTGCCCGTTCGTCGCGTCGATGGCTTTCCGTGGAGAAGCGTTTTAGTTCGCGCAGTCTCACTCGCTGATTTGCTTTGTGCCTCTTTCCGATGTTCTTCACATCTTCCCCGTTCTGTGCGTTCATAGATGACCCTCTCATCGAAGATTACATGGCCCTGAGTGTCACCAGCAGCAGCTTTCAAGTGTCCTGGAGCTTCAACTCCACCCAGAAGCGCACCTTCCATGTGCAGGTTTACAGGGGTGAGGAGCTGCTCAGGAGTGCCTGGACCCAAGGGACGACCCTGGACGTGGCTGGGCTGGAGGCCGGGGTGCTGTATGGGGTGAGGACCAGCTACCAGGCATGCGGGACCAACGTCACCGCCCGGCTGACCGTCAAAACCGGTAAGGCGCTCGTCCAACGCCACGTGTTACCCGTGAGTTCGTCTTCCTATCCCGGTCCCATTGGCCCCGGTGATTAAAATCACTGAGGTTCCTATAACCAGGAAAGGGCCTGAACCCAGCCCCACCTGTCCTCACGGCCGCGGGCGCTCCGTGTCCTTGAGAAGTGCCATGGCGGCCGTGGCCGTCACATGCTCCCCTGACTCCCCCCACCTCATCCTGCTGGGGCTGAGTGACACCTGAGGTGCTGAGGGCCCCATGGGGACCCCATCTTTCTGTCCTTTAAAAGACTTATAAAGCAGTCAGGGTGAAGCAGTAAGTGTAACGCAGCAGAAGCTGGTGGCGGTTTGCGTGCACTGAATTCTACAGGGCGGATGTGTCTAACTTCCCCAAGCAAAGGACCCGAGTGTCATGCAGGCTGCACAAAGCACGCCTTGTCCCCGCTACAAGATACCTGGGAGCGAATCCGTGCCCACCCTGTCGGTGCCCTGAAACCCTTTCCCCCGGACGCGACGCGGGAATGGACTGGGAATCCCAGCATCCAGAGGCAGCTGGCGTGGCTCACGAGGCTCTGGCGGGTGGCCGGCTCTGGCCCTGCCCCATGGTCCCATCTCACTTCGCCTGGCTCGGGGGGGCCTGGGCGGTGGTGCGGCCTCGGTCAGGCTCGGCACAGTGGCGGGAGTTCTCTGCTCGTCTGGCCTCTGGCAGCCGGACGTGGAAGTGCGTGGTGGGGTCTGTGCAGAAAGACGCTACGGGGTCTGTCTCGTGCTCAGAGGCGAACACGTGACGGTGGCAGTGGCAGCGAA
>NW_011888995.1:335256-337295 GCF_000151845.1 Pteropus vampyrus | reverse complement strand
CCTCCCCAGGACGGAGCTCCACGGGGCAGGTCTCTTGGTCACTGCTCATCAGTTCCCGTGCTTGGCAAACAGCAGTCACTCCAAACATACTTGATATCAATGAATGACAAGGGAGGTTTGAGTGGCGGCTACTCTGGGAGTTTGACCTTCCAGCTCCGCTTGACGAGACACTCCTCTGCGGTGCAGCTCGATACTGTGAGGGTCTGATGAGAACTGTGCACCCCTCCACGCACAGCTGCGCCGCAGAGCTGTGCACAGACCCACTGCAGACCATCCTTAGGTCTCATGGGCCACGGCCTTGGCAGGGGGGAGATCCCGTCCGGTCATTGAGAGGAGAAGGTTGGAATACAGTTATTAAACATGCTCTGGTTCGCGGTCTGATAAAAATATTACACTCTGTTTGCCGCTGAGAATGCTGTCACCCGGACCCCACCATGCTGCCCCAATACTGAGCTGCGAGGTTCCTTCTGGAAAAAGGTCCAGCCCACAGGTAAACACGGACAGGTCAACGACCCAGTTTCACTCCTCAGAGGGCGGGAAAGGCAAATCCGGCGTTGTCAGCGAAGAAACTCAGAGTGAATTCCAGTCGCATATTGCTAAGGGAAGCAGCATATGTTTTAAATTTAGAAGCTAATATAAATGAGCAATCTGCTGGAATGGTTTAGAGGTACGAACTCGTGGAAAATACAGCTCAAATTTCACATGCTTTTCTTGTGAAATTAGTCACCCAATTAATGACACACGGGGCAGCTGGATTCTTGCACAAAACAGAAACCGTAAGAAATATTGCATGGTTGGCACGTACTGTTCCGGGAACACAAGCTGTTTTTAGGATGGAGTGGGACTGTCTTCGGGGGTCATCCCAGCTCCCTCAGACACCGTCCCCCTCCCAGCTGGAGCCTAATGGCTACTCGGCTCCGTATAGAAACATCTCCTGGACTCGTGCTTGGCCAGTGCAGGACTGGCCACTGGAGAGGCAGCCTGGCAGGTAGGAAGGTCACCCAAGCCAAGACTCATCCCCAGCGAATGCTCAGACTCTTGGCTCGAACCCTCAGCGTTTCTACCTTTACAAGGGTCAGGTGTCAGGGTGACAGGCCCGAGGGAAATGAGGACAAGAGCTGACACGGGAGATCCTGGGACAGGCAGTGCCCCTACCAGCTCCCTTCCTGTTTCACCAGAGACGGGGCAGGGCTGCCTGGAAGAAACAGGGCTGGACCCATGGACCCGGGGAACGCGTGTGCTTCACCGAGATGAAGGTCAAGCTCCCCACCATAGGATGGGGAGGGTCACAGAGCGATGGCATCCTCAGAACGCACAGTCAAGAATCGGGCGCTCCTTTCCAGGACCACGTTTAATGGGGGCATTGAAAAGTGCAGGGCCATGCGAGCTTTTCATCAGCTCCTTCCTTAGTCCCTCATTAGCATCCTGGCTAATGAAGGGCTAAGGTCCAGTTCAAGGGTAAGGGGCAGAAGGACCACCTCCGGGTCAACATCGCGAGCTCTGTCCTACGGAAGCAGGATTGGCCTCAGTGTGCCAGACGCTGGCCAGCTTCGCAGCAGCACGAAGAACTTTCCAAGCTTCGTGCTGTCCAGACAGCTGCTGCCTCGGACACTAGTGGAAGAAGCCTGGGAGGTGGATTCACCTTCTGTGGCGGCTGTCACAAAGCGCCACAAACCTGGTGGTTTGAAACAACGAAAAAGGGTCAAAATGTAAAAAAAAAAAAAAAAAAAAGTCAACTTAATTTTTTCAAAGAGAATAAAACAACGGAAATAGAATTCTCTCACAGTTCCAGAAGGTAGAAATCTGAAAAGGACAGATGTGTCTTCTTCGAATACACTCTAACTCCTCATCCTAGGGGAACTCTCATGGGACATCGAGAGTTTAGATGGGTCCCCAATCCTGTCCAAGCGTGGCATGGGGCAGGGAGGGCTGGGCTAGCTTCTCTCATGAGCTTCTGGTAGTTTATATCTGCCTGCTTTGAGGAGGACCAGCAGGGGTTCACAGTGGGGAAGCACACATATCCAGGACACCCCCATTTA
>NW_011888995.1:331004-333005 GCF_000151845.1 Pteropus vampyrus | reverse complement strand
AGTGAGGCACACACAGTAGGATCTGCATGCTGGTGGAGGAACCCCAAGGTTAGGAAACCTGAACCTTTGTAATGGGCTGCATACAGCCTTGCCTAAGCCTTGCTCCATCCAGAAAGAGAGATCGATCACCTTATTATGGCAGACGGCGAACATTTCTGCCCTGTGCCTGGAGGGGATCATGACCTCTCTCCTGTAAGGCTGCTCCTCATACAAACCTCTTGGAATGATATCCTAGAAAAAAAGGGCCACCAGCGCTTCTACTGGCAAAACATGTAGAAATTCGAGCGCCTGACGGAGGGCTGCGTCTCAGCATTCGCCTGCAGAAGAAATCGGTGTAGAACTTTCTGGGAGAATTCTCTCTCCTTTCTGGTGGTTTTCACGCACGCGTGCAGGAATGGTGTGGCAGGCAGGTGGGGCACGCCTGGTCTCTCTCTTGCTTCGGTAGGGGTGACCTTGAGCCTCTGGCTCTGGCTGTGTGTTTCCTGAGGGGTACAGCCCTGTAAGTGGGGGACAGCACCAACTAGCCATGACATTGTTGCTCAGCAACGCCCCCCTACCCCGGTCAATCAACCCATCAGTCAATCCAACAGTCCCTCTGTTTCGCCCAGACACGTGAGTTACCTTCACACCGGTTTTCAGGGCACCGAGAGTGGATGTCTTTGCTTGCCCCAAGAGGCTGGCTGCTGGCACCTCCTCTTGGTCACAAAGCAGACACGTGGATTCTGGGCACCATTCTGGTCACAAAGCAGACATGCAGATTCTGGGCACCACGCCCGGGGCCCCCCACTTAACGGCTTTGAAGATGGCGATGGGAAATCCGCCCTAACCCGTGGCCGTTGCCTCTCCTTGGCCAGGTTCAAGGTTCCCTTCCGCCAGCCGTGTCCGACCTGTACAGGCGAGGGAAGCTGAGGCTCCAGATCGTGTCTCTCCAGGCCGGAGGCCTGGTCGTGAAGCTCAAGGTGACGGTGCAGGACCCTGAGTTCCCGGTGGGCGTCTCCACGCTGGCCCCCATGCTCCCGCTGCTGTGGGCCAGCAGAGAGTTCCAGATCGACCAGCAGGGCACACTAGTGCAAGGTAGGGTCACCCCCCACACCCCGCGCGTGCGCCACGGTGTCCTCCGACGTGCCAGCAACAGGATTTCCGGTCAACGTTGACTTATTTCCAGGAGATAGAGAATGTGAATGAAATTAGAACCTCATTCTGTGCTTGCCCATGGGAACCCTGAGACGGGGAGCCCACCCGCCTCCCGCTCCTGTGGCTCGGGTGGGAGGAGCAGCGCACAGACCTGGGGAGCTTCTCCCCTCGGGGTGCTTCTTGGCGGCCGCAAGCCCAGAGCTCAAGGTGGAACCGAGCTGGAGGGTCCACGAGGAGAAGGGGACAGGTGCCTACTGTGTTGGTGTCGGGGCACCAGTGCCACCCGGCCGTGGGGCCACACACTGATGCCTGGGTCTACCCGAGCGTAATGAAATTTCACTTGGTGTGGTCTTGAGGCAGGAAGTCACAGATCGAGGACGGGGGTGGGGAGGAGACCAAGAGGCAGAGAGAGAGAGAGAGACAGACACAGAGACACAGAGAGAGATGGGGGGAGATGAGGGGAGAGCGGGGGTGAGAGAGAGACAGAGTCAGGGATGGCGACAGACAGAGAGAGCGACAGGCAGAGCGTGTGACGGGGGAGGGAAGTTCTGCCATCGCAACGTGGGGACAAGGTCCCCTCAGGCAGGAGGGCAGGAGCGGTCTCTACATCAAGCTGCTCAGGGCCCGGGCTGTGGAGCGGGTGTCCCTCCGACCCCGTGGAGCTCGGTGCAGGAGTGAGCTGTCGTCTCCTTGGAGCTGTCCTGACCCGGCTCGTTGTCCAACCTCCCCTAACCTGAGAATGCAGGGGAGGCTCAGGGAGTGTCACACCTGAAGTCACACTGTCCCTCATCCCCTCAGGGTTGGAGATGGCGATGCTCTCAGCACTTGGCGCCCTGCGGGTGGGCCCTCAGTGTATGCCCCCAGGGA
>NW_011888995.1:324413-329959 GCF_000151845.1 Pteropus vampyrus | reverse complement strand
CGAGGAGCCTGGCCCTTCTGAGACGTCCCTGGTGGGGGGTGGACCTGTACCAGGAGTCGGAGCTCTGCGGTGGCTGTCACCCTCCTCTGGGAGGCGGGCCACACCCGTGCCAGCTTCGGGGCCCAAAAGAGCAGAGCACGGCTTCCTACACGGGTCCTCGTCCTCGTCCAGCCTGTCCGGGAGGCACAGAAGCCACCTGGCAGCTCTCACTGCCCACAGACCTGCCTCCCGCTTTACTGGGCTTCCTATTAAAGGCTGTGTGGCCTCGGACTTTTTGAGGCCAAGTAAAGCTGTCCCTGCCTTACTCGGGCTTGAGGGCGAGCTGGGGGTGGGGGCAGGGCTAGGTGAGTCACCACCATTAAAAATAGCCACCAGGTACGCCGTGGTTTGAGCCCAGGTACGCCATGGTTTGAGCCCAGGTCTCAGCTGGGACCTTGCTGTCCTCAAGGCCCAGCCGCCTGGCCAGCCTGGGCTCCAACCCCGGCCTCCGTCCCTGGCCTCCAGCCCCAGCCCCCAGCCTCGGCCTCCAGCCCTGGCCTCTGTCCCCAGCCTTCGTCCCCGGCCTCCATCCCCAGCCTCCAGCACCCAGCTCCTTTGAGCTGCCTATAGCCTGAGGTCGGCAGTGCTCCAGGAAGACCTGGGGGCCAGGCCAGCAGACCGTGTGTGCGAAGGGCCCAGGCTGGTTGTGCATGTGTGTGTGGTGTGTCTGTAACTGTTGCATCAGCTGATGAGTGAGCCTGCTGGTCTCGAGGGAGCTGTTTCCTGGAGATCCCATGAAACAAAACTGGAAACCACAACAAGGGCCTCTGAGCACGCGGCTGCAGAGCTGTTTCTGCTCAAAGCTGAACCCGTCCCTCATCTTGACTCGAGTCCCAGCCAAGCCCACCTCCTCGGGTTTGCTGCCCATGGGTCGGGCTCCTGCCCGCATCTCTGGGCAGCTGTGTGCTGAGGGCCTCACAGGCCACCCCCTCTCGGGAAGCCCTTCTCGGGGCTCTGGCTCGCCCTGCTAGCAGAGGGGACTCCGGAGCTTCAGAGCCACCTGCTCCCCAGGGGGTGGGGTACAGGGGGTGGAACAGCCAAAGGCTGGGTCTGGCTTGAAGGATGGAGTTCCAGGGGCGCGGGAAACCCGCCCCCACTCCTCTCCTCCCAGCCTCTGAGACAGTTTGAGAAATTCATTCCTCAGGTTTATTGTGCGAGTCACAAGCGGCGTTCGTTGATCAGTCCTATGTCATGATGCACGAGACCACCAGATTCGTTCTTAAAGCAGCCGCGAGAGTGGGGATGGTGGTCCCAGGGGTCCGGGGCAGGGGCGGGGCGGGGCAGGCAGGAGAGAGAGAAGGGAATGGCCTTCCAGATGGGTTTTGTTTCCCGCTTTGGCCTAAAGCGAGTCCTGGCTGCCTGCTGATTGGAAAGGCAGGGCTGGACTGGGCGTGGGTGGGCACGCACGGACCATGGGCCTCTGGGGCTTTTCAGGGGTGGGGGGCTTACCTAACACTCCTCCTCGCCCCAGTCAGGAGCTTCCCGGTGACATGGGGTCTTTGGTGCTCTTGGAGTCGCTTCCCAGAGCAGGCGCTCAAGCGCCATTTCTGCTCCTATCAAGGAGAGGTCACGTCGTGCTTAACTGGACGCCTCCTGGCTCAGCTTTTCCCTGGTTCTCTCTTGAACACTAAATATTGGGGGATGCTGGCACCTCAGACAGACCTGGGTCTGGGAATGAAGCATAAACGAGGGAGGGACATAGCCACACCTGTGGGTGCGACACCTCTGGCCTTTTCCTCACCGGCTCCCGCCCCGTCTCCCTCCCGCCGGCAGATTGGGACGAGTGCGCCGACGGACTGGAGCATGACTGCTCAGCGGCCGCCCAGTGCATCAACCTGGAGGGCTCCTACACCTGCCGCTGCCTGACGGCCAGGGACGCCAACCCCTCCCGAGCAGGCCGGGCCTGTGCTGGTGTGTCCCCACCCCGTCACCCCCCTGCCCTAGCTCTGGGCCCCGCTCCCGCCGGGGCCCTGGGGGCAGAGGCAGGGTCGCCTTCTGCGTCCTGCACAGTGGACAGAGCGTGGAGGGCCCACCATACCATAGGACCCACGAAATGGTTTCATTTTAATTTCTTTTAAAAGCAAAGAAATTGATTTGACGGTAAACAGCAGCAACAAACCTGATTGTCGATAATCACTTTATAACGGGGCAGTTCTGAAACACAACTTTTAATTTTTCTGTGGATGAAGGGGTCGCGAAAGTCTCGATCCCTCCCTGGGCGAGTGTGAAGACCCTGGCGAGGGTCACCTCTCTGCCCTAAGTTTCCTGGGGGCCCGGTCTGACCGATTGGCTGGGGCTGCCCGGAGGGCTGAGGCGAGGAGCAGGGGCAGGCTGCAGACAGGTGTAAAATGCTGTGGTCGATGAGCCATGTCCGCCCTGGGCGGGGGGAGCGGGGACAGGCGGTGAGGATGCTCAGCCACTCCTTGCCATCCCAGCCAAGGGCTTCTAGCTGGGAGCGTGCAGAAGTGGTCCCCTCGGGAGGGTCCCCCCTCGGCCGCGGGCCCTGCTTCCTCGCATGCTCGTCACGCCCCTTCCCCATCCTCCCTCTTATCCACGTGACGCCCAGCAGGCTGCGCCAGTCCGAGCCCCAAGCCCCACCCCGAGCATCCTCGGGGGGCGTTGCTCATTTTCCCAGAGACCGGATGGATTCCTCTGAGGCCTGTGAGAACCAAGCCCGACTCCATGCACTGGTTCTGCAGCCCCCCGGGGAACCCCCACTCTTGGGGTCTCAGCGTCCTCATCTGTTACGTGGAGAGGCCTCTCGCCCTCCGTGACTACAAACATGCGCCCCACCGAATGTTCACAATCACCAGCCGAGATGGCCCTGCGTCCCAGCTCGGGGTCCACCTGGGGACTCTTGCCCGTGGGTGGCATCTGGTGGGCTTTGCTCAAGGACTTCAGACCAGACGCCCCATCTGAAGGTGGCTGTGTCCCGGCAGGTGACATGGTGAGCCCCACAGGCGATGCACTGGCCCCGATGACGGAGGTGACAGCTCCAGCTCTCGGCACAGAAACAGCAGCCCCTGGCCCAGAGAGCCCCACCTCGTCACCCGGCCCCGAGCACCTGAGGGGTCTCCCTGCAGCAAGCCAGGCCCAGACCCCAGAGGCCCAGCCCAGGACAGGTGGCAGTAGCAGGGTCGGGCAGGACAGGAACGGCACCGGGCAGGACACGGAGGAGGGTGTGCACGGCAAGGCCCCGGGCGTGGGGACAGGCCAGTGGACGGCCAGCAGGACTCCCAGGCCAACCCGCAGCTCCCTTCCAGGGGCCATGGGTGGCCCACTGGACTCCCCTGGATGGCTGCTGAGAAGCTCCACGACAGAGCCTCCCGCCTGGCCCACCCCTGCTGAGGGCCCAACAGGACACACCGTGTGGCAGGCCAGCCTGCCCACGTGGGGCACACTGCCAGCACCTCTGGAGCCCACGCGGCCACAGGACACAGACCCTGGACCCTCTGGCTCCCCAGACCTGCCCTTGGCCCCCAGCCCCATGTCTCCGGAGACCCCGGCCTGCGGTGAGTGCCTGGCATGGGGTGTCCTGGGAACCAGGTGGTCTGTGTGAGTTCCAGTGGCAAAAGTTCATACGGTGTTGAGTCCAGACACTTTCGCACGCCCGGGCGGATGTCTCGTCGTGAGGCTGGGCGGGCGGGGTGCAGAGCGGCCCTGTCCCCCGGGGCGGCTGGCTTCGTCTGGTTGGGACAGGAACCTGGTCTCCACGCTTCTCTCCGGCCCTTTCCCCCGCTTCCCACGCCTCCGGTTTGCCCACAGCTAGGGCAGAAAATCAGGCACCTGGAGGGGACCGTGGGGTGCGTGTGACACGTTAAGCTCTGGGGCACACTCCCCAGCAGCGCTGGGTCCCCCAACATCTCCCCGTGGTTCTGACCTCCATCGGTTCCACATGACGCTTTACTTGTAGAGGGTTTAGCCATCACCAAGGCCCTGAATGACCGCTTAGCAGACAGATGACAGCTCTGTGCAGAGGACGGGCTGGCCATGCCAGCTCCCACAGGAAGGTCATGCTGGCATCGTGCAGTGACCTCGCTGAGCTGGCCTGAGCCCGGATTGCATCCGGATTGAAGTAACTGATAAATACATTTCCTCCACTGAGCTGTGTGTGCTCCAAGACTAAAACGTTAGGCCCACATAGCCAGTACTGTCAAGTACCCGGGTCCCCTGTAAGAGTGGCTCTGTAGCCAGCAATAGCCACCCCTTGATACCTAAGAAAGTCTGCCCAGGGGCTGAGGGGGGACAGCCTCACTCTGGAAGAGCCGCCTGGAACCTCTTCGAGAAGCCTTCATCTCAGGCAGTCTGGGGACTCTGGAAACAGAAGTGAACCGAAGCGGAAGGGGCAGGGGCACTGTCCGAGGACCTTGCACCCATGTGCATAGCTCACAGCAAAGGGACTTCACTGGACGTCCCCGGCTGCGGGCCTCTGGAGGCCTTTCGTGGCCGAATCCTGCGTTTGATTTCAGCGCCAGGGGAGGGAGGGTTCTCCATTCTCTCTCCTTGGAACGTTCGACTGACTTTAACCCCGACATTTATCCCCACTTCCCAGTTCCCGCCCCCATCGGAAAGGTCACCGTCTCCAACGTGACCGGCACCGGCTTCCACGTGGCGTGGGCGGCGGATCTCGCCTTGCGGCCCACTTTCCAGCTCACGCTGACGACCACGCGGAGCCCCGCCGTGCGCTTGCAGACCCGGAACGCGAGTCTGGCGCTCTGGGGCCTGGAGCCTGGCGTCCTGCACCTGCTCGACATAGTGGCCAAAGCGTGTGGGAAGGAAAGTGCCAGCACACGCCTGAGAGTGAGGACAGGTAACGGGCTTCGGAAAGGCTCACGGCCGTCTGTTCCCAAAGCAGGGGACAGGCGCGGGCAGGTTTTCGGGGGCTCAGGGTCTAGAAGAGGGGGATTCATCATGGGCGACGAACTCAGCTGGCCTGGGGCAGCCAGGACAGAGAGGAGGTGGCTCATTTCAGGGGAAGGTGTCGGGGGACAGGGGGCAAAGAGGCTCTCCAGCCCCAGACTGCCCGCCCCGCCGCGTCCTCGTGGGTCTGTGGCAGGGAGACGCTTGAGGTGCAGGCCTGCTGTGCGTCACCCCCACTGCCTCGGACCGGGGACTGGTTTGCAGGAAGGGCGATGCAGAGTTGGACACACAGCTGACCTGTGAGCGTCGCCCCGGAGCCTGGGGCCTCAGTGGGGGGGAGGGGAACAGAACTGAGCCAAGCGCACGAGGACTCTCAGAGAGCGTGGCTGCCACCGTTAGGCGCGCAAAGCTCCCCGTTTCTCCTCGTTAGCGTTTGTCGCCCAGATATTCTCTTAAATGTGTAACTTACCTAAACAGCCAACGCGGGGCCCGATGCCGCAGGTCCGTTCTCAGGCCTCAGGCGGCTGTCCGGGAATCGCTAGCGGTGGTCTATAAGTGGGGTGCACACCCCTTGGGAGATGCCTAAGGGCGCAGTCAGAGAAGTTCAGAACTTTTGTTTATATACTTTAAAGCGCTAATTACCCAAG
>NW_011888995.1:322913-324363 GCF_000151845.1 Pteropus vampyrus | reverse complement strand
CCCGACATTTATCCCCACTTCCCAGTTCCCGCCCCCATCGGAAAGGTCACCGTCTCCAACGTGACCGGCACCGGCTTCCACGTGGCGTGGGCGGCGGATCTCGCCTTGCGGCCCACTTTCCAGCTCACGCTGACGACCACGCGGAGCCCCGCCGTGCGCTTGCAGACCCGGAACGCGAGTCTGGCACTCTGGGGCCTGGAGCCTGGCGTCCTGCACCTGGTTGACATAGTGGCCAAAGCGTGCGGGAAGGAAAGTGCCAGCACACGCCTGAGAGTGAGGACAGGTAACGGGCTTCGGAAAGGCTCACGGCCGTCCGTTCCCAAGGCAGGGGACAGGCGCGGGCAGGTTTTCGGGGGCTCAGGGTCTAGAAGAGGGGGATTCGTCGTGGGCGACCGGTGTCCGTTTTCGACTCTGTAGAAACAGCTGGCTCCCTTCGAACTCAGCTGGCCTGGGGCAGCCAGGACAGAGAGGAGGTGGCTCATTTCAGGGGAAGGTGTCGGGGGACAGGGGGCAAAGAGGCTCTCCAGCCCCAGACTGCCCGCCCCGCCGCGTCCTCGTGGGTCTGTGGCAGGGAGACGCTTGAGGTGCAGGCCTGCTGTGCGTCACCCCCACTGTCCTCGGACCGGGGACTGGTTTTCAGGAAGGGCGATGCAGAGTTGGACACACGGCTGACCTGTGAGCGTCGCCCCGGAGCCTGGGGCCTCAGTGGGGGGGAGGGGAACAGAACTGAGCCAAGCGCACGAGGACTCTCGGAGAGGGTGGTTGCCGGTTCGCCATCGTTAGGCGCACAAAGCTCCCCGTTTCTCCTCGTTAGCGTTTGTCGCCCAGATATTCTCTTAAATGTGTAACTTACCTGAACAGCCAACGCGGGGCCCGATGCCGCAGGTCCGTTCTCAGGCCTCAGGCGGCTGTCCAGGAATCGATAGCGGTGGTCTATAAGTGGGGTGCACACCCCTTGGGAGATGCCTAAGGGCGCAGTCAGAGAAGTTCAGAACTTTTGTTTATATACTTTAAAGCGCTAATTACCCAAGGACTGGAAGATCAAATGATAGACGGTGTCGGCAAGCGGGAGAAGGGTCGGCCGGGGTCGGCCGGGGTCTGAGCGCTGGTCCCGGGTATTCAGCACCGGGCTGGCCTCTGGAGGTCTCGTCCATGTGGGGGGGAGCTGCCGAGCCTGAGGTGGGCCCACATCTGCTCTCCCCATGCACCTGTCCGGCTCCTGACGGCTTTGGACCAGGTCTGACGCTCCAGTTGTCCTGAGTTTGCACACCGGCCCCCAGGTGTCCATGGGGTCTGGGCTCATGCAGGAATGTGGGCGGACGGCTTTGTGGTTTGTCTCACAGCGGGGCAGAGGGTCTCTCAGCTGCTGACGGGGCAACCCTGTCCTTGTCCTCCACGCCTGGAACACCGGCCAGTAGCGGGGCTTCATAGCTCCCCGGTGACAGGTGAC
>NW_011888995.1:319493-322063 GCF_000151845.1 Pteropus vampyrus | reverse complement strand
TGGGGTGCACACCCCTTGGGAGATGCCTAAGGGCGCAGTCAGAGAAGTTCAGAACTTTTGTTTATATACTTTAAAGCGCTAATTACCCAAGGACTGGAAGATCAAATGATAGTCCGTGTCGGCGAGCGGGAAAAGGGTCGGCCGGGGTCGGCCGGGGTCTGAGTGCTGGTCCCGGGTATTCAGCATCGGGCTGGCCTCTGAAGGTCTCGTCCATGGGAGGGGGAGCTGCCAAGCCTGAGGTGGGCCCACATCTGCTCTCCCCATGCACCTGTCCGGCTCCTGACAGCTTTGGACCAGGTCTCACGCTCCAGTTGTCCTGAGTTTGCACACCGGCCCCCAGGTGTCCATGGGGTCTGGGCTCATGCAGGAATGCGGGCGGACGGCTTTGTGGTTTGTCTCACAGCGGGGCAGAGGGTCTCTCAGCTGCTGACGGGGCAACCCTGTCCTTGTCCTCCACGCCTGGAACACCGGCCAGTAGCGGGGCTTCATAGCTCCCCGGTGACAGGTGACAGCGATGGGCTGAACAGGAACAGGGACGGCTGCCGTGTGGGGAGCTGGCTTGTGGCTGAGCAGGGTTCCCTGACCAGTCCCAGTAGCACGCACCCCTCGAAGGTGCAGCCGAGCGCCACACCAGCAGGGCTGCTGGGAGGAAGAGCTGGCGGGCCAGGGCCTCTGTGCACTCGGCCGCGGGCTCCGAGCAGAGGCAGGGCGAGGCCACCCTGCGTCCAGGTTGGCCCCTGCGGCCCTGGCCCTTTCTTCCTTCTGGAAGTTGTCCGGCTTGCTGGCACACTGCGTGGACACTCTAAGCTCCGATAATGGCACAGGCAGGGAGTGGAGAGCTGCAGGGGCCGAGCTGGGTCCACAGGCTCCGGAAGGTTCCCCAGGCTTTGTCTCAGCATCCTGGAATCTGGAGGGCTGTGTCTGTGAGTGCCAGGCTCTTCACGGCCAACACGAAGAGACTATTATTAAGATAGAAGTTATATGCTAAGTCAAGTCAGACAGAGAAAGATGTATACTGCATGATTTCACATACATGCGGAGTCTCGAAACAAAATAAATGAGCAAACAAAGCAGACACAGACCCACAGATACACAGAACAAGCGGATGGTCGCCACATGGGGAGGGGAGGGGGGAGGGCGGAGACGAAAGGTGAAGAAACATTAAAAAGAAAAAGAGTCGACTGATAATTATAACCTACGTGTTGACACGGCAGAGATGCTTCTTCTATGTTATAGAAACCGTCTAGATGAGGCGCGACTAATTGTCCTATGTGTGTTTCTTCTGATCCTTGTTCGGCTAGTAGCGGTTTTTATAACTGCTAGTTGGCTGATAACCATCTGAATCAAAATGGATTTAATTTTGTCAGTTAATCATTTCCTCGCGCGAAGTCAAATATTTAAATTAGCTTCAAAAATATTACGAGAGACCCTCTCCTCCTTCCATATAACTTCCATAAAAATCAGATTATTAATCAATAGAATGTCTTGGAAGTATAGAGAGTAAAAAAAGCAAAGAGAATGTTTACAATACATAGAGAACCCCAGACTGCTAGCAATGGGATAGCACATAGAAAAACAAGATAGCACAAAATTCTGAGAGAAGGAATTGTATTTAACAGCTAGAAATCCGTTCACGAATCCATGAAAACCGAAATTGCTCCCTAAGAAACCAGATCTAATGTTACAGATATCTTTTAGACAGTATTTAGACATGCTAAAGGCTTCTGTTTTATGCCTCAGAGTGACAAACACGGAAATAAATAGGGTAAGTTCGTATGATAAGGGGGAAAAACAAAAAGACATGATCACATGTTTGTTCTTCGTCCTTCAGCGGCCCGGAAGCTCAGTGGACAAGTCAGAATAACAAACGTCCGGTATTCAGAAGCCTTTGCCGACACCAGCAGCAAGGAGGCCCAAGGCTTCCTGGAGCTGTTCTTTAGGGTGGTAAGTTGGTGAACTTGGCCTTATTTCCTTTCGGGATGTGTAGGAGGAGGCGGGTAGGATCCGAGCTGCAGCCAAGTAGGACTTAAAGCCATAGTTCTGTGGACCCCTTGCTTCCGAAGGAAGCTTGGACTTCCAGCTCTGGCATGGTGCCTGCCTTGTCCTTGGATCTGCCATGAAAAGGACACGTCAGTGGGTGGGAGGCACACCTTTTCCTCTGCGGCACCCTCGCCTCCCACTGTTCCCCGTTCAGCGAACCGTCTTCATCGGGGCGGGACCCCTTGAAGCAGAAAGCCCCTCCCCCGCCTTAAAAAGAAAATTTAAAAAAAAAAGTGAGATCCGTTTCATGCGCCATAAAACTCATCGTTTTAAAGTACACAGCTCAGTGGCTTAGATTGTATCCGCGACACTGTGTGACCGTCACGAGCATGTAATTCCAGAGCATTTCTGTCACCCCAAAAAGGAAGCCCGCACCCATCAGCAGTGGCTCTCATTCCTCCTCTCGGGCCTGGCAACCACTAAGGGGCCTCCTGTCTCTACGGGTTTGCCTGTTCTCGGCACGTCGTAGAAACGTGACCTTTGCTATCTGGCTTATGTCACGGAGCATTGTGTTCAAGATTCATTCACGT
>NW_011888995.1:316954-319443 GCF_000151845.1 Pteropus vampyrus | reverse complement strand
GGTAGGATCCGAGCTGCAGCCAAGTAGGACTTAAAGCCATAGTTCTGTGGACCCCTTGCTTCCGAAGGAAGCTTGGACTTCCAGCTCTGGCATGGTGCCTGCCTTGTCCTTGGATCTGCCATGAAAAGGACACGTCAGTGGGTGGGAGGCACACCTTTTCCTCTGCGGCACCCTCGCCTCCCACTGTTCCCCGTTCAGTGAACCGTCTTCATCGGGGCGGGACCCCTTGAAGCAGAAAGCCCCTCCCCCGCCTTAAAAAGAAAATTTAAAAAAAAAAGTGAGATCCGTTTCATGCGCCATAAAACTCATCGTTTTAAAGTACACAGCTCAGTGGCTTAGATTGTATCCGCGACACTGTGTGACCGTCACGAGCATGTAATTCCAGAGCATTTCTGTCACCCCAAAAAGGAAGCCCGCACCCATCAGCAGTGGCTCTCATTCCTCCTCTCGGGCCTGGCAACCACTAAGGGGCCTCCTGTCTCTACGGGTTTGCCTGTTCTCGGCACGTCGTAGAAACGTGACCTTTGCTATCTGGCTTATGTCACGGAGCATTGTGTTCAAGATTCATTCACGTTGTAGCAATCGGAACCTCGTTCCTTTTCATGGCTGAATAGTATTCCATCACATGGCCGGACCATATTTTGTTTATCCAGTCATTCGCTGATGGACATTTGGGCTGTTGCCACTTTCTGGCTATCGTGAATAGTGCTGCTCTGATCCCCCACCTTAAATAATTCCTCCTGCTCTTCCCTCCTCCCCTACCCCTGCCACCCGTTAGCATTCTTTGGGGTGGTATATGGTTGCGACTTAGTCAAGGCAGCAATTTCCACATTCTTGTCGACAGAGGTTAGATGTCTCTTTGATTCCTAGAGGACACACGTGTCGTGATCCAGTGGTCCTGTTTGCACGGTGGAAACCTCGTGCATTTCAGCTTTTCCTCATTCTGGGAGTCTGAGACACACAGTTGCGAGGTCTTGGCAGCGCCACCTGGTGGCGGAGTGTGCGACATGACAGTGTCTTAGCAATGCAGGAGGCCCCAGGGGGGGCATTACCTCGCCATAAAACAGTCAGGCTGCCTCCAGGAACTGAGGCACCTCGAGATCTGGGGTTCTGCATTGTTTATCCTGGGACCCCTAGCTCTTGGGGGATCCCAGAGTTGCTGATGGTTTGATTCATTTGCGTATCCATCTGCTTTGGGATAGTCATGTACGATACTAAGCTCCGAAACCGGCCCACGTGGCTCTAGCGGCCGTGCGAGGGAGCTTCATTTTCCCCCAGTTTCTCGACTCATCTTTCCTCTTTAAACCATTTCCTCTTGGCTATTTTGGGGGACAGCTTTTTGTGGATGTTCGTTTGTCTAGAGTTTCAGGGTAGCGAATAATTAATCAACTTATCGCATATGGAGGAGTTTAAGACAAGTTTTGGGAGGTTGCAAGTTCA
The DNA here is from genome assembly GCF_000151845.1 of Pteropus vampyrus. NCBI lineage: Eukaryota > Metazoa > Chordata > Mammalia > Chiroptera > Pteropodidae > Pteropus > Pteropus vampyrus. The sequence goes on along the minus strand of NW_011888995.1, from coordinate 318,003 downwards.
ATGGGCACCTTGCTGTCTGTAACTTCCTAGCAAGGGGCCTGGAACTTGACTTTGAGATCGGTTTGAAAAGCAACTAAAGGTAAAGTTAGTCCAAGACCGTGACAAGTCCCTCTCAGGAAGTCCCAGGAGAACAAGAGAGACTCATGAAGGAGGGATGGGTAGAGGATAGATAGATGATGATAGAGATAGATACATAGATACATAGATACATAGATAGATAGACAGATAGATATAGACAGACAGACACACGGATGGCAGACAAGAGCTGACCGTTCAACAGCAGTGTTGTCAGCCACGTGACCGCAGGCAGCTGTTTCTCGGGGCCTCTGCAGCCTCCGATGGGTGACAGGTGACCTGCTCAGGTCGACTGTCCCAAGGCTGGCAAGCGAATCCAGGCGCCTGTGCCTGGAGGACCTCGAATGGTGCAGACGAGGTCGAGGTTTGCTCTGTGAGGGCGAAGGCTGGAGGCGCGCTGCTCCTTGGAAGGTTCGTGTTGTTGGGGCCACGTGGAGCGCCTTACGCGGTGGGGTGAGGGCGGTCCAGTGTGTGGTGCAGGGCCCTGACCCCAGTGGCAGAACAGAAGCAAGGCTTTCGGAGGTGGGAACAGTCTGCCCGATGGGGCGGGGGGCGGCCTGGGGAAGCAGTTTTCGGAAAAGTAAGAAGGAAGAATGGAAGGGCTAATGTTCTATAGGATCAGGAGCAAAAGGATTGTTCTAGAATGAGCCAAGTGGAGAGTCGGGGTCCCTCCCATGACTACTCGGTCAGACCCCTGCCCCCCATGGCTCTGAGCGGAGGGTACAGACTCTAAATGTGTTGTCAGCCTCCTACTAAGTGACAAGCCCCTAGGGTAGGGCTTTGCATCGGACCCCGCACTGACCAGAGCAGTGGGGACAGGGCCCCTCCCCCGTCTCAGACGGCACCAGCGGACAGGAGGGGCCCAGAGCTGACCCGTGGCTTCGACCTTCCGCCGCAGGCCACCCTGCCGCTGGCCGGAACTCGGGGAAGCGCCACCCTGGGCCGAGCACCTTCCTCTCAGCGGGCGGCCCCTC
>NW_011888995.1:314132-316384 GCF_000151845.1 Pteropus vampyrus | reverse complement strand
AACAGAAGCAAGGCTTTCGGAGGTGGGAACAGTCTGCCCGATGGGGCGGGGGGCGGCCTGGGGAAGCAGTTTTCGGAAAAGTAAGAAGGAAGAATGGAAGGGCTAATGTTCTATAGGATCAGGAGCAAAAGGATTGTTCTAGAATGAGCCACGTGGGGAGTCGGGGTCCCTCCCATGACTACTCGGTCAGACCCCTGCCCCCCATGGCTCTGAGCGGAGGGTACAGACTCTGAATGTGTTGTCAGCCTCCTACTAAGTGACAAGCCCCTAGGGTAGGGCTTTGCATCGGACCCCGCACTGACCAGAGCAGTGGGGACAGGGCTCCTCCCCCGTCTCAGACGGCACCCGCGGGCAGGAGGGGCCCAGAGCTGACCCGTGGCTTCGACCTTCCGCCGCAGGCCGCCTTGCCGCTGGCCGGAACTCGGGGAAGCGCCGCCCTGGGCTGAGCACCTTCCTCTCAGCGGGCGGCCCCTCTCACCAGCTCTGTTTCTCGGAAGGTGCGGGATTCCTTGCCGGCCACCATGCGCCAGCACCTGGACACGGGCGGGGTGCAGGTGGAAGTGGCCCGCATCGCCAACGGCAGCGTCGTGGTGGAGTTTCACCTGCTGATCGTCTCGGACGTGGGCGTCCAGGAGGTGTCCGCGGCATTCCTCGCCGCCTTCCGGAACGCCTCTCTGCTGGAGGTGGCCAGAGGGGACACCTTCATCTGGGGTATGTGGGGGCTGGGCCCCAGCGCCGAGGCGGCGGGTCCGGACTGAGGGGCTGCTGGCTTCGTTTTGGGAGCGGTCACGCCGCCTGTCTCCTCCCCCGTTAGCTGGAAATGCGAAGCAGCTCGGGACCTCATCTGTCTCGCTGCCACTGTTTTTTTTCCCTTTAAATCGTAAACCTTAAACGTTTAAGTTTGAACCTGCAAACGTCCCCAGGACACTGCTCCCTTGTCTCAGGCCACGTCCTGCCCCCCGCTCCTCGGCCGCCCCTTTCGATGAGCAGATGGCAGATATGTCCCTCTCTGCAGCCCAATCCGAGAGTCCAGGGTGGTCCGAGCGGAAATAATTGAGGAGAAAGTAGCGAGAAACGGCAACGTAGTTTCTTTTCTCACACTGTCTCAGCTGGAGCTGTCCTAACGAAATACACAGCTAGGGCGGCTTCAGCAACAGAAATTCACCTCTCTCCTCCGAAGAGCGGCGGCCCAAGGTCAGGGTGCCAGCCGATTTGGTTTCTGGCGAGGGCCCGCTTGCTGATGGGCAGGCGGCCACCTTCTCGCTGTGTCCCCAGACGGGAGACCTCCCTGGTGTCTCTTCTTGTAAGGACATCAGTCCTGTCAGGACCTGGACTCACCCTTAGGACCCCATCTAAGCAGAACCACCTCCCGAAGGCCCCAGCTCCAAACCCCGTCACACTGCGGGTTAGGGCTTCAGTAGGCTAATTTTGAGGGGACACAATTCAGTCTACAGCACATGTTTTACTTGAAAATAAATGATAAAAGTCTTATAGTTACCTGTATAAAAATATCAGAGGTGGCCATGCCACCCTGAACAAGCCCGATCTTGTCTTATCTCGGAAGCTAAGCAGCGTCGGGCCTGGTTAGTACTTGGATGGGAGACCACCTAGGAAGACCGGGTGCTGTAGGCATTTTTTTCTTTTTTAAAAATCAGAGACAACATAGATGAATGTTTTTCTGAGTTTTAGAATGAGAAGTGTTTTCCAAGTTTAAAAGCAGAAGGAAAACAAACCCGCGGAAGATAAGGCTGGAATATTCCACTCCATAAAAATGTACATCTTTTACATCAAACAAAATAAAAGCATCATTATACAGCAAGCAACGAACCAAAACATAATTTCAATAATTTCATGAAGAATTGTACCCTAAATATAGAGAGATCGCATGCACGGATCATAACCTACTACGGACAAAAGCAGAAAGGACCATACACGGACGCAGAAACACGACGGACTAGCAGGGGGGTGACAATAGCCGAAGGCATTCCCGCTAAACCGAGGGGCTCTTTCTGCCCATCTAAGAGCAATTTTTTTTTTTTAATGAAAATAGTGACGGAAGTGTCGCGAAGCCTTGCTGGTGGGGACAGAATTTGCTCCCACTTCCTGGAAATCGATTGGACCATATCCATCAAGAATTTTCGAAAAGTCCTCCACTCTGGCTTTGGAGTGTCACCTCCAGGGACTCCGCCCTCAGGGGACAAAGATGTTCGCTTTCAGTGTTTCTTTAAAAGGAAAAGGTTGAAGTGACCCAT
>NW_011888995.1:301249-313477 GCF_000151845.1 Pteropus vampyrus | reverse complement strand
GGGCCTGGTTAGTACTTGGATGGGAGACCACCTAGGAAGACCGGGTGCTGTAGGCATTTTTTTCTTTTTTAAAAATCAGAGACAACATAGATGAACGTTTTTCTGAGTTTTAGAATGAGAAGTGTTTTCCAAGTTTAAAAGCAGAAGGAAAACAAACCCACGGAAGATAAGGCTGGAATATTCCACTCCATAAAAATGTACATCTTTTACATCAAACAAAATAAAAGCATCATTATAAAGCAAACAACGAACCAAAACATAATTTCAAGAATTTCACGAAGAATTGTACCCTAAATATAGAGAGATCGCATGCACGGATCATAACCTTCTACGGACAAAAGCAGAAAGGACCGTACACGGACGCAGAAACACGACGGACTAGCAGGGAGGTGACAATAGTCGAAGACATTCCCGCTAAACCGAGGGGCTCTTTCTGCTCATCTAAGAGCAATTTTTTTTTTTTTAATGAAAATAGTGACGGAAGTGTCACGAAGCCTTGCTGGTGGGGACAGAATTTGCTCCCACTTCCTGGAAATCGATTGGACCATATCCATCAAGAATTTTCGAAACGTCCTCCACTCTGGCTTTGGAGTGTCACCTCCAGGGACTCCGCCCTCAGGGGACAAAGATGTTCGCTTTCAGTGTTTCTTTAAAAGGAAAAGGTTGAAGTGACCCATGGTCCCCCAGGCAGGGAAGATACTGAGTAAACCGGGTTTAATATGCAGTTATTAAGCAGGAGGTCGGTGCATCGAATGTTCCTGACACGAGGCGGGGGCGGGAAGCCGGCCCCGTCCATGCTTAGAACAGACGCTCAGCTGTGTCCTCGTCCGTGGTTTCAAGGGCTGGGACAGACTGTGTCAGCATGAGAACGAGCAGTTCCGTTAGGGAGGGGACCTCCGGGGGGGGCTTTTATGCTCTTGCTGAGCTGTTTGGGTTCGTGCCCACTTTCTTCAGCGAACCCGCAGCCCCATTAACTCGCAAGGTGGCTGAGCGTGGAGGTGGAGGCGGGTGGGCCGAGGGCCTCCGCCCCGGGCCGTCTTGCTATCTGGGTCCTTCTGCGGAGGTCGGGGTCAGGGTGGGGACCTGCTCAGCTCCAGGCTGCCCTGCTAGCCCTGGGACCAGGACCCTCCTTCCAGGCCAGCCCCTACAGCTTCCTGTCACCTGCCCCTGCCCCACCCCTGGCAGAAAATCGAGATGCCTCCCGTCTCCAGAGCTCTCCAGGACGGGCCACCTTTGTTGCCATGGGATGGTTCGGTTTGCTCCCTGAGACGCGCGTGTCCCACTAGGCTGTCTGTAAAGCACCCGCGGGCACCTCGTCGTCACAACGCCACCCCCGGTGACGCTTTCCTGTCCTGTCCTGTGAATGTCACGCAGATTATGACGAGTGTGCAAGGAGGGAGGACGACTGTGAACCAGGCTCGTCCTGTCTCAACACCCTCGGATCCTTCACTTGCCGCTGTGTGGGCGGAACCTCCGACCTCCCCGTAGAATATTCTGGAAGACCCTGTGAAGGTAGTAGCCTCATAGTTCCTTTTCTGGAATATTGTCAGATAGTCTGTCCTTTTAAGGATATTCATTTGCAAAGTATTTCTTTTCCAAATGAGGTTGGCATATTTTATGCCCCAGGCAAGTTTCCTGATGTGTGTGTGCACATGTGTGTGTGCTTGTGAGTATGTGTACATGTATGTGCTATATGCATGCATGTACACACGTGTGCATGCACATGTGAGTGTGTGCCTATGTGTGTGTGCATGCTCATGCATGCACATGTGAGTGCCGTGTGTGTGTGCACATGCATGAGTGTGTGTGCACATGTGCATGTGCGTGCGTGCATGGTGCGTGCACACATGCAAGTATATGTGCACATGCATGGGTATATATGCGTGCTGTGTGCACATGCATGATGTGTATGTGCACTGCGCACATGCATGTGTGTGCACACGTGCATGTATATGTGTACATGTGTGGGTGTATAGGCGCATACATGCACACGCGCACAGGCGCACATGCATGACGTGTACGCATATATGCACGCGTGTGCGTGTGCATGCATGTGCGTGTGCATGCATGTGTGCATGTGTATGTGTGCATGTGTGGGTATGTGCGCACGTGTGTGCATGCATGCATGTGTGCACACACGTGTGCATGCCGTCCCCTCACACCCTTCCACATGTCTCCAGCCCTCTGGGTGGTGCCTCATAGCCCCAAGTGCTTCTTCTGATGCCTGAGATGAGAAAATACACAGGTGAACTCAGGTGTGTCCTCTAGATGCGAAAAGACGATCTTGCAAAACTCAGAGCCCATGTGACAAGCTAGGTGAGGAGCAGAGCGATGGGTGAGCCCCTGACCTTGAGGCAGGAGAAAGCCGGTGCCAGGGTGGCGGGCGACAGAGCTGGGCTATAGAAGAGAGGCTAGGGGCGGGCTAAACCACATCCTGCAGACTGTGGAGGGAGCCCGAGGGGAATGGCGGACAGCTTTGGGGAGCTGCGTGCTCTTCTGGAGTCAAAACCAAGTGTGCTCCGGGGGAAGCAGGAAGCCGGAGCAGGAGTAGGGACTCAGGGAGCCTAAGAGTGAACATCATCAACTATCTTAGAGCCCGAACCCAGGGGCCCCGAGGGCAGCCAGCTTGTCCCAAGACCACGGGCTCAGTACATGCGCAGTGTCAGCCTCGAGGAGGTTCGGAGGGCAGAGGGTCCCCCGGTTTTCTGGTTCATGGCGGCCCACGGCGAGCCAGGCCCGGCCCAGCTGCTCGGGCTGGCAGGGACGTGCAACACAGGCAAGTGTGGCTGTGTCTGGAACGTGCAGACCAGGTGTGCGCTGCTGTGGGGCACAGAGCGGTTCTGCGGGTCCCCATCGCTGAGTCCTCCTTGCCCCGCTGTGCCGGCCCCACCGGCCGGGCTCGCATGGCAGTCCCTAAACACAGACCCACCTGTGCTTTGGCTCCTCGTGCCCTGCAGGTGACTCTTCTGACAACACAACCCAGGCCCCCAGGTCCTCTCTGGCTCCTGGCCTGGAGCAGCCCCCTAGCCCAGCGGAAACGAGGGCGGCCAGCCCGAGCCCCCAGGGCCTGCTCCCACGGCTGAGCCTGGCCGGCGCGGTCAGGGTGCTGTGCGAGATCGAGAAGGTGGCCATCGCCGTGCAGAGGCGCTTCCTGCAGCAGGAGTCCATCCCCGAGTCGTCCCTGTACCTGGGCCAGCCGTCCTGCGGTGTGAGCGACAGCAACAGCACACACGTGTTCCTGGCGGCTGGATGGAGCGAGTGTGGGACCCTGGTGCAAAGCGTGAGTCCCAGGCACGGGGCGGGGGCGGGGGCGGGGGCATCGGGCTGTCCAGACCTCCATGTGGGGAGGGACCGGGAAGACTCTGCACCCCAAGGTCTGTCGCTGTAAGTGGGGGACCCAGCACGGGAGGAAGCTGTGAGCCTCACCCTGCAGGGGTTCTGATGCAAAGGGCCTGGGGTAGGACTCAGGGTCAGGGTTCAAAACACCCCCCAGTGATTCTGAGGCACAGGCAGGGTGGGGAGCCTGCGGGGGAGGAAGGGGGCGGGAAAGCCGGGAGCCTGTGCGTGAACGTGGGCGTCCACGTGTGTGTGTGTGTGTGTGAGAGCACGTCGGTGTGCATGCGTAGGAGTGCGTGTGAGTGTGAATGCGTGTGCGAATGCGTGTGTGAGCATGTGGGAGGGGTGTGTTGGTGGAGGGTGGGCATGGGTAGCACCGTCACTGGGTCTCAAATGTGACGTCAGCTCCTGCCCGTGGGGCTCCCGCAGGCCACTGCCAGGGTGAGCCAGGCTCCCTGCGGGGGGGCGGGGGTCCCCAGACGGCAGCTCCTCCCTCTGCTCTCTGAGCTAGACAGTCGCTCGGTTTACAACCACGTCCGTCGGGCTCCACCGATGAAGAGGGAAGGGACACCCGTGTCCCACGTGTCCCGCAGACCCAGATCCACGCAGGCAACGGTGGTTCTGACATTTGTCAGAACCCGAGGTTCCTCGGAAGGCTTATTTGCACCGACACAATGACGTGCAGCTGGCTTTTCTGCCTTCTCCTCTTCTTTTTTGTTAAGCAGTTTAAATTTTATTGACCTCCAGGGTTTTACAAAAAAAGTTAAATTTAAGGTCACGCCTCCGAGTTTGATTACTAGACACAGGTCATGCAGAGCATGACTATAAAGAAATGCACATTCACCCACGTCCCAGATTGTTCGCCGGAGTACAGGATCATCCCCGTAAATACATGCGAACTTCTCGCCAAGACAGAAGGGGACGGACCAGGTTTTCCGAGACGCTTTTCAAAATGACTCAAGACACTAAATGTCACGTGCTCCAGACCCCACGTGTCTGCGGCAGCCACCAAGCACCGGCTTCGGGGCTGCTGGAAACGGAAGTGCTGGTCGAGCCTCTGTTCTTTAGCTGCAAATCGCAGGGCCCGTAAACGCCATGCGGGTAATTACTCCAAAATAAGGAGCTACGAACACAGGCCCTTCATTTTTAAGAAGCGAACGCAGAAGATTATGTGTCAAGAGTTTAAAGGTTTGGGTGTGGGACAAGTCAACGGAGAACCTACCCAAGTTTCTCCCCAGAAGCGACGGCATCGCTCATCTCTACCAAGGAAAACAGATTCTAAACATTAACACGGTTTTCAATAATTCAAATTTCACTCTTTATATAAAAACCTAGAGAGACCGATACTATCCAGTAGCTTCCAAAGATAAGCTAGTGGCTCTGTGTGATCAATTTTAGATGCATCAGGAAAATGCGCTCAGCCTGTAATGCGTGTAGTGCAGCGAGGAAGGAGGGGCCGCAGGAGGGGAGCGCGGATGCGGGCCAGCCTTCTCCTTCCCCTCTCGCTCCCCCGTGTGCTGCCCTACTACGCGCAGCGTGTTGCGCTCAGTCAGACTCACCCACGTCGGTGCCCGTCGGGCCGCCGGACTTGCTGTCTATCAGGTTCGTGGGTCCGTTAGCATCGTCAGCCTTAGGATTTCTATTTTCTGCAAACGCTGGACTGGCCGCCTCTCAGGTTAGACGCTGTGTCGCCGGGCTCGCCGCTGGCCTCGCTCTTTGCTCCGGGTGTCCGGCAGCTTCTGCTCTGCTCTGCTCAGCCGTGTGTCTCACTAGCTCTGCCTGACGCTGTGTCCTCGTCACACGTCAGCCCTGCCCCTCGCCTCCTCCTCACTCGATGGATCTGACTCACGGGCCCCACACGCCCTCCCTTGTCTGGGTCTACACTGTTGAGTCTGGCACGTGAACAGCCGTGCAGTGCCCGCTGCCACCCGTGCCCCGTGGCGTGTCACCACTGCAGGAGATCCAGAACTGCGCTTGATGCTCTGTCCTGGTGGCAGCTTAGGAGGCGCCAGTAAAGGGGCGTTGACCTTAGAATGCCCACCACCATGACAGTCCCCAGCCCCCAGCCAGCAAAGCGCGTCCAACAGTCAGAGCTTCGGGCGTCTGTCAGACGCACGACTTCATGGAGCTTCCGCGTGAGGGTGGCAGGTGTTCACCGACATGTTGCCTCCTCCTGCAACGCTCCCCGCAGAAGCGAAGTGTGGAGTGGCCCACGTCGGGATCCTCAGCTGTGTCCTAGCCGCCGGAGACAGCCGGCCGCCCGGTCCTGCTGCCTGAAGGCGTCTCCCCTTCCGCTGAACTTCCGTGTCCCCGGCCACCACGCCTCGGGACCAGCCGACCTGCGGCCCTGTCTCCTCGAGCTCAAAACCGACCTGCTCCGCACGTTTGAGGGCTGACGGTCACCAACCCCGCCAGGTTGGGCGTCGCCCCCGGGGACTCAAGCCCACAAGCGTGAGCCGTGCTGCCACCGCCACACGCTCCCGTCCCCGTCACGATCGCGCTCCTTCCTTTAGATGGTCTTCGGGCTTCTTGGTTTCGTCATTGCCCCGGACCAGAGACGCCGGCGAGACCGCGGGGTGCTCGGCCACAGCCGGAACCGGTCTCCCGCGGCTCTCCATGCTTTGGACGAGGGCCTCGCTTTGAGAAGCGTCAGAGGGGGTGTGACTTGGGGAGGGGTCCGACCTAGGCCTTGGGGTGTCTCCTGCTCAAGTTTGTCTCTGGTTCTCTTCCAGTGAAGGACACGGCACAGGAGACGGGCTGCGGCCGGTGTCACGATTCACGCTCTCGTCGTCAATTTATATTAGGAAAAAACCATTAGGGTTTTTATAGTTCGGGGGGAAAGCTTTAAAAAATAAAAAATAACGCCCCAGCATCCGGGGCCACGGTGCGCAGCGTGCTGGGCCCGGCTGGCCCCGGAGCTGGCTCACGTCCCGTTTCGTCTGTGTCCAGAACATGACGGACACGGTGGTGAGGACGACGCTGAGGAATGACCTGTCCCCAGACGGGATCGTCCACCACCTGAAGATCCTGAGTCCCATCCGCTGTGCCTTCCGCAACGACCTCCTCACGTCCTCCGGCTACATGCCGGAGTGGGGGTGAGTGGGGGTCCCCCTGCCCCAGCGCACGCGCCTCTCCACTCCAGCACCCTCGCTTTGGGTTTGGGTGCCTTCGAGATTAGACTGAACGTCCAGCCGCCCAAAGTTTTGTCCCTGCTTCCAATTCAGGACCAACTGGAGAAAGCCAGATAAGCTCCCTGAGCCAGTTGCACAGGGACACCCCAGTCCCGCGAGCCCACCCACAGCCTCTCCGCAACGCCGCCCCCATCAGGGCGCACTTGGGCCCCCTTGTCCACCCTTGTCCACTGTGAAGCTGTCCCTTTGCTCTGCCGGCCTTGGAGTCTCCGTCATCGCGGGCGACGGGCCGACCCCTGCTGCGGCCAGCCCCGCTCGTTCCGTCCGGTGGGAGGGACGCGAGTCTGTGTGAGGGAGAAAGCCGTCCACACGCCCCTCCGCCTCGCAGGGTCTACACCATCATCGAGGACCTCCACGGCGCTGGAAGTTTTGTCACCGAAATGCAGTTGTTTATCGGAGACGCTCCTATCCCGCGGAATTACAGCGTGTCTGCCAGCGACGACGTCACGATCGAGGTTGGGCTGTCCAGACGGAAAAGCAACCTCAAGGTGGTCCTGACCGAATGCTGGGCGACGCCGTCCAGCGATGCCCTGGACCCGGTCATGTTCGGCTTCATTAACAACAGGTGGGGGCTCGGGGAGCTGTGCCCCGCCAGCGGGGCCTGCTTCGGGGCCCTGGACCTGCAGACTCGCCCGGGCACGGGGCTGGGTTTTGGGTAATGCCCGCGGGAGAGCCTCCCCTCTGGGCGATGGACAGCCAGACGTCCGTGCCTGGTGGGGACGCGCCGGGTGCAGGCAGCTGCCCTGTAAGGAGGCTCACGAGGACCAGAACAGGAGGGAGGTTTGTGACTCACGAGACGCCTTTCCTCCCCCGCCAGCTGCCCCATCCCCAACACGCACACGTGCGTGATCGAGAACGGGAGCTCCAGCAAGGCCCAGTTCAAGCTGAAGATCTTCTCCTTCATCAACAGCTCCAGAGTGTACCTGCACTGCAGGCTCCGCGTCTGCATGGAGGCCCCGGGCAGCTCGTGCAGAATCGTAGGTGTGGGGACTTCCAGGCCGCCGTCCGGGGCTTGTGGCTGTGAGGGGGCTTGCTCCGTACCAGAAGCCGGGGGCATGGGCGGCTCGGGGCTCGGTGCTGGGAGGAAGCCCCGCACCCCACAGACGTGGCCCCTAAAAGGCAGGACGTGAGGTCAGGACACCGGGCAGCCCTCGGGGAGGACGGCTGTGGTCAGATGGCCATAAGTCCTGCCTGAGGCCACGTCGTCTGCTGGCTGTCACATCGGCACTTCCTTGTCGTGACGCTGCCCTGCTTCTCCTGGAGGTGATTTGATGCGTATTTAAGTGGGAAATGTTGTTTTAATTTAATCTTGTTTGCAGCGACACTGATGGAGTGCTCCTGAGTCCCAGCCGCCGTGACGTTTAATCAGGTGCTTTCCTTTCCCTAGGTGCTTCGTTCCTTCTGTGACTGTGAATAATTTTACATTCTCATTTCCTTAGACCTTTGAATGTGAAATGTGCTTTGCAGTCCCGAGGCTTGAAAGCTCGTCTTCGTACCACAGGCTCGTGGGCAGTGACTGTCACGTGTCGTCTGTGGCCGAGGACAGTGTGGCGGGCTCTGCTGGCCGTTGGTTCGGCCACGCGAGTTTCTGTGTCCTGTAGGGGAAAGCGTGTCCCTGTGCTCCTCACAGGACCCCTGCGGTCGTCTTGGGTGACCCACGTCCAGAGTCAGCGGGAAGTGGACGGAAGAAGCCCGGCGGTGGCCGATTTTATTGATGTCACTTTTTCCTACACAGAACATCTGGGACCGTAGGAGGGAACGGAGACTTCTGGTGACGGCCAGCTAAGGGCACACAGGAGCCTGCACCTGGCCCCGCCAGCCCCTCAGAAACGCTAAGGGTGTCAGGGGCTTAAGGGTGACGGAGACTCAAAGTAACGCGCTGCTTCCACAGGGGCTGCTGGTTCTCGAATTCGTTAGTCTGAGCTGCACAGAGCTCCTCCTTTGGGTGCCGTAGCGCGTCCTGTGGCCGCCTAAGGACGCGCCACACCCTGAGCGCGTGAACAATAGAACCCATTGCCTTACGGTGGAGCTCGGAGATCGGGGTGCTGGCTGCACGGCTGGCTCCCTCTGAGGCGGAGGGAGGATCCGCCCCAGGCTCTCTCCTCGGCTGGCACACGGCCATCTTCTCCCTGTGTCCTCACGTGTCCCCTGTCCACTGTGTTCAAAGTGCCCTTGGTGTAGGGACACAGTCACACGGGAGCAGGACTCACCGTAATGACCTCGCCTGACGCGACCATCTGCAAAGACCCCATGTCCAAGTCAGGCACCTCCTCAGGTCCTGGGTAGGACTTCAAGATCTGTTGGGGTCATGTGCGACCCACAGCAGGTACAGAGAAAGCAGATGCCATCATGTCGCTGACCCTTTCTGTAAGGCAAAGGTGTTCAAGGGGGCAATTGGCTGCAAGCTGTGGACAATGCACAGGTCACTCTCCGCAAAGGGGCCAGCGCCAGTAGCTGGAGACAGCTCAGGGGCCACTGTGTCTCGCTGCTCTCGGGCCCCTCACTGCCCTCCCTCCGGCCACCGCGCTGGGCAGAGCCCACGGCCCTGGTGCCCCAGGCCTCCGAGGCCCTCCTCTCCTTGTCTGAGCTCCTCCATCATGACGTCACCCTTTCCGGCAGGAAAAACACCTACAAACCAGAGCGTTGTCCCTGACAGGGGGTAAATTTCTCATAGATGTCGTTCAACTGATCTGAGGTTTCTCTCCTTTCAAAATAAACAGAATTGCGAAGACTTTCGGTCGCCGAGAAGTGGTGAGCCACCCGCAACACACCTGACATCCTGGGGGCCCCTCGTGCGGTCTGACGGTGAGTTGGTGGCTTGGTTTAGACAACTTAAGATGCGAGCAATTCCTTTGCACCAGCCCGTAAACCAAAGAGCAACTACCGGACACGTGGCGTTCTTAAGGTTTTCCTGAAACACTCAGAAATAACGCCGACGTGAAGCCGGCTGACTCCGCGGAGAGCCCCGACTTTCCAGTGCCGCGTCTCGTTCTCTACCTGCAAAATGCGATTTGCTCCTCTTGGCAGCCGGTGAGGTAGGGTCCGCTGCTGCCCCACGTTGCAGATGAAAAGACCAAGGCTTTGGGAAGTCGCTCGGATTCACGTGATGCCGTGTTTGCGCTGTGCGAGGTGAAGGCTGCGAAGCTTCCGGAATCCGCATGGCCGCACCGAGCGGGCTGTGCCGGGAACGGATCTGAGGCCACGGCCTGGTCGAATTCTGTGTGTGCGTGTGTCTGTGCGTGTGTGTCTCCATGTGTGTCTCTGTGTGTGTCTGTGTGTGTGTGCATGTGTCTATGTGTGCGTGTCTGTGTGGGTCTGTGTGCGTGCTTGTGTGTGTCTGTGCATGCACATGTGCATGTGTGTCTGCATGTGTGCATGTGTGTGCATGTGTGTGTGTCTGTGTGTGTGTCTGTGTGTGCGTGTCCGTGTGTCCGTGCGTGTGTGCGTGTGTGCGTGTGTGTGCGTGTGTCTGCGTGTCTGTGTGTGCATGTGCGTGTGTCTGTGTGTCTGTGTGTGCATGTGTGCGTGTGTACGTGTGTCTGTGTGTGTGCGTGTGTCTGTGTGTCTGTGTCTGTGCGTGTGTGTCCCTGTGTCTTACCCATCTATTCATCCATCCACTCACCCATCCATTCATCCATCCACTCGTCCATCCACTCACCCATCCATTCATCCATCCACTCATCCATCCACTCACTCATCCATTCATCTGCCCACCTACTCATGCTTCCGACCATCCTTCCGTCCAACTACCTGTTCGTTTATCCATCCATCATTCCTCCATCTATCATGCACCCATCTATTCATCCACCCACCTACCCATCCAATCAACCACCCACCTACGCATCCCCTCATTCATTTATTCACCTATCCATCTGCACATCGATCCACTTATTCACTCACCTACCCGTCTATTTAGTCATCTGTCCACCTACCCATCCGCCCACCCGCCCACCCACCCATCCATCCACTTGTCCATGCGTCTCTTCGCCCACACACTACGTTGTGGTTTCGCCTGTCTGCAGCGCGTCAGGCCCTGCTGTTCCTCTGCAACATGAGTGTGCAACATTGTACCTGTTTGTATCTAGTCCTCTTCTGATGGACACGGGTCGTTTCCGCCTCGGCTGCTGTGAATGGTGCTGCCGTGAGCGTGGCTGTGCAAGCGTCATGCGAGTGCCTGTTGTCCGTCCTCTGGGCCCACGCGCTCCTGTGTCTCCGTCACCCCCGGGTCTGGGGCTGCCCGCGCTCCTCCATGCTGCAGAGCGCGTGGGCCCCGCGTGTCTCCCCATGGGCAGCCCCACTGGACAGGGGACCTGTCGCTCCCACGTGGCCTCCTCTTGGCCAGTGCTTGCCCAGAACGTCGGGAGGCTGAGCTGTCCTGGGTGTTGTGCCTCCCAGGCTTGGGACTCCCTCCTCGCCGCCTTCAGGGGCCCGCAGGGACGTGGGCGTACACCTCCCTGCCCCAGTGCTTCTGCTGAGTCACATCTAGCGGCCACATGTGGGGAGCATGCCCCGTCCAGACTCGATCCTGAGCCCTCCATGCCACCCTCACAATGACGTCCTAGTGCTGGGCCCTCAGGAGGCACCAGCCCGCGGAGACGCGCTCCGCCTGCTTTGGGCAGACCCCCCACCTCGTGCCCGTCTCGTCCCCTCCAGGTGAGCCTCCAGGCGCGAAGCCAGGGCTGGCGCCCGGCTCTGTCGTCCTCATCGTGGTGGCCGTCTTCGCCTTGGCGACGGGGGCAGCCGCCCTGGTCATCGCACGCTACCAGCGCGTGACCGGGAAGTACAACTGCAAAGCCCAGGCGGACGACTTCAGCTACCAGGTGTTCTATGACTGAGGCCGCCGCCCCGAGGTGGGTGAGGAGCCAGGCACGGACGGGACGCGCGGGGCGCACGCGTCCGGCCTTTGCCACCGATGGAGACCACGCGGTGTGTCCCAGTGGCTTTGGCAAAAGGCACATTTGTGGGCGTCCGTGTTTTGTGCCTGTAATTTATAAGAAATATACATTTGGTCTTTGTCCACTGTTCCTGGCACAGAGACCCTAAAATCTTTGAATTTCCTAGTGACTGATAGAGGTGCCTTTTGTTACATTAATGAGGTGACTTTCGGAGAGCACCCCAAGATGGGGCTGGTTGCCAAGAGAACAACTGTGTGATTGGAGGGTTGGAAGGGGAAAGCACCCTCCCCCCAGCCCATCTCGCAGAGTGAGGAGGGGGCTGGAGGTTGAATCAATCACCAATGGCCAATGATCTAATCAAACGAGCCTATGTAAGGAAAACTCCATAAAACGCCAGAGGATGGAATGTGGGAGCAGTCTGAGATTTCCACAATTCTTCAGGTGAGGGACCAGGCGTCAGAAGGCATCTATAGGGGTCAGAAGGAAAGAGCTTTCCAGGGTCCTGGGATCCTCCTTCTAGGTGGGGTCTGCTGCCGCCCCCAAGAGTCTCAGATAAGGGAGCAAACAGCAGCAAATTTCCATTCACCTCGATGCTCTAATCATAAAGGACCGGCCCAAGTGTGGTCCCTTAGTCTCTGGTTTGGGGCCCACACGGTTCAGGTCACAAAGACCCTTCTCCTTACTGATTCCGTCCTGTTCCATCCTGTCCCCTGCTGGGGGCACTATTGTACACACATGCCCCACAGGGACTGGACCATGCGCCCCGTCTTCTCATTGGGACCCGCGGCTTCCACAGCCGAGGCCAC
>NW_011888995.1:282089-300745 GCF_000151845.1 Pteropus vampyrus | reverse complement strand
GGTTGGAAGGGGAAAGCACCCTCCCCCCAGCCCATCTCGCAGAGTGAGGAGGGGGCTGGAGGTTGAATCAATCACCAATGGCCAATGATCTAATCAAAGGAGCCTATGTAAGGAAAACCCCATAAAACGCCAGAGGATGGAATGTGGGAGCAGTCTGAGATTTCCACAATTCTTCAGGTGAGGGACCAGGCGTCAGAAGGCATCTATAGGGGTCAGAAGGAAAGAGCTTTCCGGGGTCCTGGGATCCTCCTTCTAGGTGGGGTCTGCTGCCACCCTCGAGAGTCTCAGATAAGGGAGCAAACAGCAGCAAATTTCCATTCACCTTGATGCTCTAATCATAAAGAGTGACCGGCCCAGGTGTGGTCCCTTGGTCTCTGGTTTGGGGCCCACACGGTTCAGGTCACAAAGACCCTTCTCCTTACTGATCCTGTCCTGTTCCATCCTGTCCCCTGCTGGGGGCACTATTGTACACACATGCCCCACAGGGACTGGACCATGTGCCCCGTCTTCTCATTGGGACCCGCGGCTTCCACAGCCGAGGCCACCCCCCCACCCCGTGTTTGGCTCCTTATTCTTTTGCAGTAAGAGATTTTTGAAGCAAGTCACAAAAGTATGGTAGATATGGTTGTATCCTTGAAATGAGAAAATTGGTCCTTGGGACCTCAAGTGATTGCCCCCTGGGTCACATGGCAGAGCTGGGTCACAGTACACTCTCTACAAGGTGATGACCCTAGCTGGGTGACTTCATCTTCATCAGAGAAAGTGTCACCTGCTCACAGAGCTGGCTCTGCAGACGCTGAAGAGACCATACCCTCACTTTGTCCTGTCCCTCTGCTCCAAGCACGCCTGCGAGCGAGGTACCCATTATTGGGGTCTCAGGACCCTGACAGCCCAGATGGAGGGGCTAGACCAGGCCAGCATGCAAGGCCAGTCACCTCCCTGGAGAGAGTTACAAGGGCATTTCAGCGGCCAACGCTTGTGCTGCGGGCTGTCTCAGAGAATCTGGTGTCGGTGCCAAGGCTTGCCGGATGCTCCCGCCTTGAAATAAAACACCAGGGGGGGACAATGTGCCCGTCTTCTTACTTTCCTGGGGCTTCTGTCTTCCAAAGTGTGAAAAACACTCACAACGAGTTCTCAAGTTCCTGCAGAAATCCGCTCTTTGAAAAACATCAAACACACAACCACCCCTCCACACGCCAGGTGCGCACCGGGGTGCAAGAGCCCTGTGTCCGGGGGGTTCCCCACAGATAGCACAGAGGCGTGGAGGCCCCGAGGACGTGGTCGTCCAGCTCAGGTGTCCGCGCCTGGCGCACTTGCCCGCTGAGTGGGAGCTTCGCTCGCCAGAGGCCAGGCCAAGGGCACCACAGTTCTGGAGCCTTCGTGCCCCCTTTCATCTGAGTGCGATCTCTCGCTGTTCAGCCAGCCGGGAAGTCGTGTCCTCGGGGCGGGTGGCGACCCTCCACTACCCGTACTCCGGGGGTGTTCCTGCATGAACCTCTCCCTTGTGCGTGCAGACTGACCCAGGCGACGTCTTTTCCCGTGCAGGTAGCCGTGAATGGAGCTCGGTTCTTAATGCACCGAGCGTTGATGGAAACCTACTCTGTCCCACATCAGAGCGTGGATGAGCCCCGGAGACGATGAAAACACACCCCCGCCTGCTCCCAGGAGGCCTGCTGACTGTGTAGGTCCCAGACAAGCGGGCGGGTGAGGGGAGCTGGTGGAGAAGACTGGAGCTCCAGACGCGGGGTCCTCAAACCAAGCATGAACACAGCTCTGCCACCCTCTAAGTCGCCTGCACCACCCCAGAGGTCCCAGACCCTTTACCATCCAAAGTGGTCCAAGTGCCCTTCCTGGCTTTGCTCACCATTGACATCCATCCATCCACCCATCTAACCATCTTTCCATTCATCCATCCATCCATCTATCCATCCACCTACCCATCCATCCATCCATCCATCCATCCATCCATCCATCCATCCATCCACCCATCCAACCATCTTTCCATTCATCCATCCATCCACCCATCCACCCATCCACCCATCCATCCATCCATCCATCCATCCATCCATCCATCCATCCATCCACCCAGTCAGCCAGCCATTCAACACTTTTTGTCAAATATATAATATTCCACATTTTCAAAGATAGTTGACAGTGCACTTGAAGTTCTTTCGACAAGTCAGTACTGAATGTGATGTTTAGTGAGCGTGCGCCCCTCTTCAACTTTTTTGCACCACCAGGATATCTGTGTTTACGCAGCAGTAACTCAAGAGGCACTCTATCAACATGACGACCTTCACAATACATAGAAATGACGTGATCTATATCACTGTTTTATATTTTTCCCACATTTTTTTCACCGGCATTTATAAATATAATCCTGACATGGGGGGAGGTATTATTTATCCATTATGTAACGGGAAACCAGAGAAGAAATGAGTGAATTAGTTACTTAAGGTCAAAAAATGAATTAATGAAGAAATGAGTCTAGAACCTAAATCTTTTAGTTTCGAATTTCCTGCATTACATTACGCTAACGGATGATGCTGTTTACTTTACTTAAAACAAACTGAAGTATATTTGACAGTTAACACCTGGAAGGATAGTGTTTCCTTCACGAATTTAGAATTATAACATGATCTTTCATTTTTAGTTCCTGAGGTTAATTTTGTTGAATAAATTGCATATGACATTGAAACGTGACTGTGCTGGTTGCTGTGTTCGGTTCAGATGCTCGCCTAGCATCCGCCGAGGGCCAGCGGCCGTGCTGGGCAGTTTGGGGAGACCAGGAACATGTCTCTGACTCTTCCTGAGCTGCTTTCATTTGCTCTGATAGCAGCTCAGGACCTAAGATTTACCTTTCTTGAGGAAGAGACAACAGACATGCAATAAGCCAGGTCTTGAGCCCCATGACTGTGTGGCCCTTGAACTTCTGATAAAGTGGTTGATGTGCATTTTAAAACTCCGTCTTTGAAACTTCACCTGTGGTTTTCATGTAATCTCAAGAAATATGCTGTGTTTATTCATTTGCGTTTTCTGTATAATCTTCTTCTTCCTTTACCTGCCCCAGTCTCTGCTTTGATAAATATTTCCTGAGCACACACCTTGCCCCAGGTCCTGGGCAGTGCTGCTGATGAACAGACTGAGCCCGGGCCTCACGGAGCATACGGTCTCGCTGGGGAGAGGGATACTCAAGTCAGTAGATGGCGGAAGCCATGATAAGTGCCGACAGGGACAAGCATGTGTGTGCTGTAGGGTATCCCTGACCTGGTCCATCCATCCTCCCCTCCACCTATCCTGTTCAGTCATGCATGCATCTATCCATCCACCTACCCACCCATCCGCCCATCCACACATCCATCCACCCACCCATCCATCCATCCATTCATCCAACCACCATCCATCCACCCACTCGCCCATCCGCCCATCCAAGCATCCATCCATCCACCATCTATCCATCCACCCACCCACCCATCCGCCCATCCACGCATCCATCCATCCACCACCCAACCATCCACCCACCCACTCACACACCCATCCACCCACCCATCCATCCACCCACCCATCCATCCATCCATTCATCCATCCATGCCTATCCACCCACCTACTCATCTACTCATCCACTCATCCATTCATCCCTCCATCTAGCCAAGAACGTTTACTGAGTTCCAGTCCTTATGCTGAGATTAAGAAGACAAGAAGAAGGAGGTAGAGTCCTTGCCCCCAGGGACACAAAATCCATCGGAGAAAAGCCCCTGTGAATACTACATGCAGACAAGTCGGGGAGGCCGGGAGGGAGAGAACCAGAACAGTGTGCACGTGTGCATGTGCGTGTGCGTGTGCGTGTGCGTGTGCACTCATGTTACTTCCGTGGGGGCGTTCTGGGATGCTGCTGTGTCAGGGCTGCTGTACAGAATCTGCTCAGTCTGCGTATTGCTGGTAGTTTAAATCCTCTAATCCTAGACTCTTTTTGCCGGCATGGCTCAAGGAATTAATTCCAAAGCATATTCAAAGAGAAGGCAGGAGGGAGGGACTCAGGGTGGCCCTGGACACCTGTGGAGGTTGCTCATGCTCTTCAATGCCGAGGTCTCCCCCAAGGGCTGCACAGCGAGCAACCCGTGAGGCCAGACTTGGGGCCTCGGAGACCCCCCAGGAGGCCCCTTACAGACTGAGTGGGCCCTGCCCACCCCCTGCCCCATGGAGTGGAGAGGATTGTGTGTGAGCCATGTACTTGCAGACACCATCTATCTAGCCCTTGCTGCCAGCCGGCCACGTACAATTGTCCTCCCCTTATGGCTGAGGAATAAGGACACGGTGCAGCTTTCCCGAAGCTGAACAGCTGGTGAGCGGCGGGCTGGGTCGACACCAAGGCCAGGTGGTGGAGCCCACGCTCCCGCTCTGCCTCCCATGGCAGGACAGCGGATGTGACCGTGAACGTCCTGCCCTCATCCCTCAAGTGTTGCAACAACCCTCTGAGTTAGAATTCGCTGATGCCGTTTTACAGATAAGCTGAGGCCAAAGGTTTACATTATGGGTCCAAGCGGCCCCGAATGGAAACTCAGATCTCCTTTCTTTTAGGGCCCCCCTGGGGAGGACCTGGTTGTTTTACTGATGAGGAGTGGGGGGCGGGGCTTGAGGACCTCAGAACTCAAAGTACCTCTGACACGTGGCAAGATGGCCTGGGCGCTCCCCAGAGCAGGCTGGCCTCTGGCGGCTGAGGTCTGGATCCCAGGCAGTTCTCACGTTCAGACGCCCCCTGGGGCCCCAAGTCCTTCTCTGTCCTTCGTCTCTATGTTGGGGGGGGGTCTGAGGGAGGCCAAGCTTCTGATGGAACGAACACCACCTGTGCGACCCGGGCAGCCTTGGGCCAGGCTGCACCGCCCCATGCCCACCACTAGGTGGCGTGGCAGACCTGGGCCGGAGGTCTCTGCGTCTGCGGCCTCCACAGCCCTCATTTCTCTTTTACCCAGTTTGAGCCTCTTGCCCGCAAACGAAGGGCAATTTGACATTCCTCAGGGCTTCGGGGCCCTGGGACACCCGTCTGCTGGGGTGCGGCCCTCGGAACAGCTCAGAAAACGGCGCTGGTCATTCAGGGTGGACAGACCCGGCACCTTCAGAGCCAGGAGTTACCAGCACGCTGGCCAGGGGCGCCATGTGGGCAAAGCCGGTGTGGACGGACTCGGCTTTCCGGTGAGGCGGGTAGAGATGCCGTCTTCACCCTCCCCCTTGGTCTCTGGGAGGACAAAGGCAGCCACACCGGGAACCCCTGGGAATGGAGTCCCCTGAGAGAGGACTCTGGAGGGGACTGGACAGCTGTGTGCAGCAGATCTGCCTGCCGGGGGGTGGCGGTGGGGGGCCTTTGTGACACAGGGTGCAAGTGCTCCCAGCCTGGGCAGTTGTGGCGCCTTGTGGGTCTGGGCGCCGGGCGTTAGGACCCCTCAGGGCCTGGAGGGGACCGACGGCCACCGGGAGTCCCTGCCACTCTGGACAGGGCGCCTCGCCGGGCGCTGGGCGGAAGGGGTCGTCTCATCATCAGGGACTGCACAGTCTCGCTCTGGAGACCCTGGACACCAAAGTGACTCTGATGGAAAGGAATGGACAGTGAGGACCCCGGTCAGGGTCCTTGACCCAGGGAATAGAGTTCGCACCCCACAAGGTAGTGTGTGACTGTGGGAGTCAGGGCGGCGCTGGGGTTAAAGGCACCGGCTCTTCCACGTGGGGCATGTCACCCAATCTCTGAGCCTCAGTTTCCCCACCTGTGAGACGGGGGTGGCGCTGGGTAAGGGGCAGTGGGCTACAAGGAGAGGAACGTCGACTCCAACAGGCTGTAAGGAGCGATACAGAGAATGTTTGGCCTCTTGCAAATAAGACGTCCGAGGCAGGGCAGCTTCGGGGGAGGCTCGCCCCGGCGGCTCTCAGGGACCCCATTCTGTCCATTTCTTCGCTCTCTTTCTGTGGGTTCAGTTTCAGCCAAAAGTTCCCTCTCGTGCCCTAAATAGCTGTGAGCAGTACTCAGGGTGAGACACTCCTTCAGTCACGTCCAGCAGAAAGGTGGTGTCTCCCCCAAATACTGGCCAAAGGGGCTGCGATCACCTCTCAGTTGAAACGTCCTGGGTTGTGCCCCCGGCTCTGAGCCAGTCGCTCTGGCCAGGAGGCTGCCCTGTGCTGACCGCTTAGACCTGGGCCATGGGCCGCTCCCATTCAGGGGGACGGTGTCACAATGGTTGGTTTTGGCCCTCGGAGGCCACAGGAAACCCATGCGCCCGGGAGAGAGACGGACCCCCCGACTCTGATTCACAGCGCCAGGCCCAGCACCAGGCAGAGGACCTGAGCTGGTACCGCCGTCCGCCTCTCCGCCTGGCCCCAGGCTCTGCGGGCTCCCTCTCCTAGGAAGTGTTCTGGGAGCTGGGAAGAGGAAGGCAGGCTTGTCCATCGATCCTTCGATCCTTCAAGAACGCTCTCAGCAGGGGACGATGCCTTCTGATCAGATCGCTCCTGCGGGAAGGGGTCTGACTCCCACTTAGGAGCCGTCCGCAGGGCTGCAGGCCGGCCGGGCAGGGGTCGCGGGGTGTATGTGAGGGGCCCTCGGGGTGCCTGGGTCGGCTACTCGATTCTCTTTTGAGCTCTGCCTTTGGCAGCCGAGAGAGACACCGAGGAAGTCACCTGCCCTTTAGGGTCGGGGATCCGAGGCTCATCCTCCGAGTCAGGTGACGATGATGCTGGCGCAAGTTCCCCCGCAAGCCCCTGCGGGCTGGGGCTGGACACGTACCACCCGGTTCCGGGTGCCACCCTCTTGGGAGGCGAGCGTCAGCACCCCCAGACTGAGGAGGAGGATGGAGGCCCCAAGATATGAGGCACATGCCCTGGTTTTGCAGGAAGTGCGGGGAGCTGGCCCTGAGCCCCGTCTGACCACGGCTACGGCCTCTGCACCATTCCCCAAAGCGTGGCCTGCGGAGTGCCCGTCCCACGGGCGTTCCTGGGTGTCAGGGAGAGGAGGGTTCATGTTCGAAAAAATGTGAGAGACGCTGGCTGAGCAAGGCCGCAGGGCTGTGCTGTCGCAGGGCCTCTCAGCCGTTTCCCCGCGGGGGCGGGGGGCGGGGGGGGGGACTGGCCTCAGCCCCAGGCCCCGCCTTGACCTTTGCTCTTTGGCTCTAGAAAGAGAAGTTTCTACGACTCAGGTGGTGGAGAGCAGTAAAGACACGACACAGGGGTCAGCGGGGTACCTGGCCCCCAGGTGGCACTGGGTAGAGGTTAGCCCCTTGCCTCCCTGGCTGCAGGACCCTCCTCCCCAGGGTGGGGAGGGGGTCGCCCCCCGGCATGACCTCACGGGGCTGGGATGGAACCTCCCAGCGACAACCCCCAGTCTCTCTCTGAGGGGGTGTCAGAGGCCCTCCCTGCTGGGACTTCGTCTCCTGGGACCCCCGGTCACCCAGTAGCGGTGGGGACTCCTGGTCAGGCAGTGGCCGCTCAGGGAGGAAGGTGGCGTGGAGCTTTAGCTGAAGAAGGAGGGGACAACTCACGGCTCACACTCTCCAAGAAGTAATGTGACCATGGTGGCCGATGTGGCCTCTGGCTCCCGCTGTCCCCTGCTGTGCTCTGGGGCTGCCCGACACCCTGGGACTGGCCGCTGGCCCTGCTCGGGGCAGGAGCTGGCTCGCCCGGCACTTGTTCAGGCCGGCCGGCTCTTTGCCCAAGGACGGCCTCTCTCATGCTCCTGTCCCCTTTCACCTGCGCGGGGACATGATGACCTAGTGGCCCGAATGCAGTCCAGCGCGAGGCTCCTCTCCAGGGCCCAGCCTGCCGTGACGGGGAGGCAGACCCACGGGCCACGTGCTATCCCTTGGCTTCGCAGGGGATCCCACATGCCCCTGGGACAGACAGGACCCCACATCCTCCAGCGGCCTCCCAGCAGCTTGTTCCCACGGAAGCCGATCCTCCCGTGTCCTCCTCCCGTGTCCCAGCGGCAGGACCAGGGCCGGCCTCTGAGCAGCCCAGGGGCCCAGGGGCTCAGCTTCTCAAGTCCGCACAGAGCTCTCACCTACCTCCCACCCAACACCCAGAAGGAGGCAGGTGCTGGGTATGGACGTGATGGCAACACCTCCCAGCCTGCAGGGTGTTCTCTGCCAGGTGCCCCCTTCACCTGCTGGCCTGCAGCCAGGCCGACTCCCGTGTGGGGCTGGGGGAGGAGGCAGCCTCAGCATCAAGGTGGCTGTCCCCCACTTGTCCATCATCCACTCTGACCCTGGGCTTCTCGGCCTTCAGCTCCCGGGCTTCCTGGCTCTGCACCTGAACCCTGGGACATGGCCTGGGAGACCAGCTCCTCTGAAAGATGTCACGAACGTTCTCGCCAGTGGCCTAATAGAACCATCCAGAATATATGCCCTCCCAGGTCTCGGGTCGAGACCGAGACCCCTCCCACTTCCAGCTTGGTGGGGGCGCGATGTCTGCAGTGAGAAACCTTTTAACTCCGGGCACGTTTAGAACCAGACTCGGGTGCAGACTGAATCAGAGCCATCACGGGGACACTTTTCCGTGACGTTGGGGAGCAGTCTGTGCGCTTCGCAGCATTCGCAGGGTTGGAGATGAAGGCACATCAGAGGCTCCCACGGTGTCTTTTCCGAGTTTAGCCCTCGGGAGAGCTGATTCTAGTTGAAACGGCGCCGCCGGGTCCACGTTGAAAGGTGTGAGAGAATCAGAGGAAACGCCAACAGACCGCGGGCGGGACCTGCCCGCGGGCCGCCCGCCCCACGCGTCGTCACTGACGTCGCTACAAACTACACGCCCTGTGTGGCCGCAGCCCCGGGCGAAGAAAATCCAACTGACTGAATTTGTGAGTTCAGTTTAAAACGCCCAAGGAGCTTTGATTCACGGGATCGACTGGTTATGAGGGTTTCGTCGCTGGAGTTTATCAAACTCGAAGGCCCCCTCGAAAGACTGTTAGAAGTCCCCAGATATGTGCAAAATATACATGAATGAGCTTCGCGAGCTGAGGATACTTACAGAAAATAAGTGGTCTTTAAAAAATTAGCCTCCGTAAATCATATATTGACTTGTCAGGAGCCGTGAGGGTGTGTTCTGCGCTCAGGAGCCCCCTGGGACACAGAGGTCCCCCGACGGACAGCTTGTCAGCCTGGCTCTCTGTCAGGGCCCAGGAGTGCCCCGTCCTGGGACCACGCAGGGCCCAGTGCTTTTGGGGAAGGGGCAGGGTTTGAAGAGCCAGGACCACTGAGTTAACCCTTTGCTATACAGCGGCGTGTGGTACAGAGGGCACGCGTGTGTCTGGGGGTGCCCGTGGGCCTCAGAGTACTGGATTCGAGAGAGGGGCCCTGGCCACCGGGAGGCCAGCCCCTCACCACCCCCAGCCCTGGTGTCCCCACAGAGCAGGGAAATCGCCCTGAGACCTGGGTGGTGCTGGGCTGGGCGGCCGGGGGCTCGGCTGGGGTCTCCCTAACCCCAGCCCTGTGAATCAGCCAGTGCCAGCAGAGGGGGTGACAGGAGCATGCGGTCAGGAGGCTCACCCCCACCGTTCAGGCTGCATCGCATTTCACACACGTCTCCAAGTGCTTATACCAATATTCTCTTCAGAGCAGCCTTAATTGCCGGTAGCTCAGCAAAATAAACATGCCGGTAACCATGGCGACTGGGGCATTCCAGCGCCTGGCGGACACGGGGTTTAGTGCGTGTATCCAGGGTTTGATTTAAGGCGGGAAACCTCCAGTCTCCGGGGAGCTGTATTTCTCATCTTCGTGCAGGCATCTGTCCCCCGTTTCACGACCTCCGAAGCCCGACAAGGAAGAGCCACCATCGGCGCCCCTGCCAGGCTCCCGTGGCCATGTCCAGCTCCCGGTCCTCGGCTTCGGCTCGCTAGCACGCAGTCCAGCTAGGTCCTCTCCCCACGGCTGGCCGGACCTGTCATGTGTGCGTTTCTTGTTGACAAAGCTGGTGCCCAGGTATCGCAGAGTGCACCAGAGAGAGAGCGAGAAACACCAAAACTCCGAGGAACCGAGAGAGAAAATCACCGTGCAGAGCTTCCGGTGGGAAACTGCCTCCGAGTCGCCGATGTCATGCTTCTCTGGAGCCGTCTGTGAGGTCGTGAGCGGCCCCCGGCCACGGCCCCGTGAGTTGGACGACGCCTCTGCGGAGTGACTCTGCGTTTGGGGCGTCAGCCCTAAGGACGATGCTGAGTCTCCACATCGTGTCACAGGAGACCAGAGGGGACAACCCAGCCACAGGGCAGCGAGAGACTGTGGTCCAGGCAGGACACAGGCGCCCAGGCCACAGCCCGAGGCTGCTCCCAGGGTTCAAGTCCACACGCGCACTGTGGCTGGGCTTGATGGCGTTGGAAGAAATGTTCTGTAAAAACTATCTTAGAGTATTTAGAGAATTCAGGCAAGACGCCCCTGCCTCCTCCCCGTGGCTTCACCCTCCTTCTTTGATGGAGTTCAGAAGGTTCTGTGGCCTCAGATGAGCAGACGGAGGGAAGACCAGAGGCTAGTTGTTGGGAGACCAGACACAGGGGGCGAGTAGAGACAGAGCCAGCCTGCCGGGCCCTCAGCATCACGACCCTTGGTGGTGACAGGGCAGGGATGAGGCCAGGCCCAAGGGAGGCCTGGAGAAAAGCACGTGGAGAGAAGGCCAGCCGGCGCCTCCTTCCAGCAGGGAGCAGCCTTACAGCCAGTGAAACCTGTGACCCTGGACCGCGCGCGAGGCAGGGAGCTGGGCTCCGCTGGCGTCCGGCTCCTGGGTCGGGGGAGCCTTTCCCGGGCCTGGATCTGGGGGTGCGGCACGTGGCTGAACCCGAGTCAGGCTCCTTGGGCAGGGATGGCTCCAGGCTCCCTCGTCTGTGAGACGGCTGAGGGGCTGATGATGCAGTGGCACTCCGACCCGGGAAGGGTCCCTCCCAGCTGTCACTAGCGCCAGAACCAACCGAGGGGTATGTGGGGTACACACGCCTCAGACCCCGTGCCAAATGCCAGGCGGGCCAGGACCCCGGGCGGCGCTGACTGGCCCTCGCTGCCAAGGTCTGCCGCCCCCTGGGGAGCCCTCCCGTGGCCTCTGCGAGTGGAGCCTCATCTGCCCTGGGGCCGGTAGCCCCTCAGCTCCTCGCGCTCAGATCTGCCTGTATGCCGACGACACTGCAGATGGACACGCTGGACCAGGCGGGCGGGGGCGGGGACGCAGGCAGAAACGGAGCCTGGCACCCCGGCTCCCTGCTCTGCACCCTGTCCACTTGCTCTCGAGGGAGAAAGCGCGCGAGGCTGGCGGCACCTCCCCGTGAGTGTTCAACTGGAACCCCGATGCGGGCTCTGAAGGCGGGGGTGGGGCCTGGTCCCCCCAGGCCAGCTGTGGCCGAGAAAGGGGGCATTTTCTGCTCTGCCGATCTGTTTGAAGGGCATAACGCCCAAAGATGGCTTTCTCCCAAGTCATTTCAGGACAAAGGCCAACCCGCACGCCGTGGCCTTGCTGGCCTGGGGCCAAGCACAGTCAGGGACCAGATTCTGCAGCCACATCTGTTGGGCAACAATGCACAGCAGCCCTTGTCCTGCGGACCTGGCTGGCTTCCAACCACTGTCGCTTCTGGAGAAAGGGAACCGAGTCTTCCCAGGGAAGCTGGCTCCACGAGGACTCGGCCCTTCCTGGCCCTCATGCCGCAGCAGAGGACAGCAGGGCTCAGAGCCAGCAGGGCTTCGCCCGCATTCGCCTTATCGAATCCTCCGACAGCCCCGGGAGATCAATACCACTGTCCTTTCCCTTCCTCCACGGAGCCGAGTGGCTGCCCAGGCCCCCCGCTGCTGTCCCCTTCTGCAGGCCGGTCACAGTGGCCACAGAAGGGAGATAGGATTCGGAGGGCTGTTCCGCGCTGCTCTCCTGTGGCTACTGTAGAAAGCGCCACACACTTAGCGGTTTAAAACAACACGGACGTGTCATCTCACATCTCCGGGGCTCGGAAGTCTGACGCGAGTCTCACTGGCTGAACTCGGGGAGCTGGCAGGGCTGGCCCTCCTGGAGGCTCCCTTTCTGCCTGTTCTGGCTTCCGGGGGTCCCTCATTCTCGGCGCGGGGTCCCGCCTTCACAGGCTGAAGGGAGGGTGGAGCCTCTCTCGCTCTGGGGTCCCTCTGCCTCTGCTGCCCGGCCCCCGGGTCCTGGCCATGGGAGAACCCAGGTTCCCATCCCTGTTTCCAGGCCAGCTGATCCACCTGAACCCCTCTCACCCTGTGAGAAAATAGGTTCCAGCGTCAGGACCTGGAGCAGTGTCGACTGGGGTGACACATTCGGATCCGTGCCGCCCGTGGCCGCCTTTCCCTTTGTACCTTGGCCTGGCCGGTCGAAGCTCTCGGGAGCCGAGTGTTAAATGGCAGTTAATAAAAAGTTACATAAACATACAATTAAATAAGTTACATTGAAGCAAAGGTAACGAGTGCTCGGAGTCATCACTTCCCGATGATCTCACCTCACGTGCCTGGGGGGTCACGCGCCCGCGTTACCTCTGAATGGCAGACCTCTAGCACCTCACAGCTCTCCCCGAATCTGTGCTCAGCAGCGTCACGGTGGCAGCTTGACACGGGCCACGACGGGAGTGTTTCCGCCATGGGCACGAGCGCACGCTGTGAATCGGGGCTCGGCGTGCTTTCTTGCTGTCGTTGACACTTGAGAGTGATGGAAGAGATGTCAACGAGCAGGTTCCGTGACGTGCACGCCACACGTGCATCTGTCACGCTGCGAATGGCACGAAAGACGGTCCGATCATAACTGGGCCGCAGCTCTCGGTATCGACAAACACGGGAGTTGGGCGAAAATCAGCGAAAGCCTCCTGCGCGAATCAGTCGGCCACGTGGGATTTATAACGAAGTACTATTTATTATTACGTGTAATCTGCGTGCTGTGCGCCCTGTATAACAACGACCCGGGGAATAAACCAACGTCCAGGTGCCGGCACATGCTTCTGGCCACAGACAGCTGGTCGTCCAGCGCTTACCAGCTCGCCACTGCCCGCCCCTCGCCCGCCTCACCGCCCAGCACTCTGTGCTCTGTGTTCTGCCCTCGGAACCACTCACATTTCCCAGAATCCTCCCCGCTGGCTCACACGCCGTCTCGGAGCGACACGACCCCGCCCACTTCCACCGTTCCCATCACCCTCTGGTCCTGCTTGTCCTTCAGGCGCAGCCCAGGGCTTCTTCTCCCGGAGGCCGTGCTGGCCCGGCTGGGCGGAGCGCCCCTCCTGCGTTCTCGTGCCCCTGGCTTCCCCGACTCAGCTCACATCACACCCCACAAGACCAGGCTTCTTTGTCTGCAGTTACCGCCGGCCCAGGCGGTGCACGGTCCAGCCCAATCCCGGCACTTAGTAGATGCTCAATGAACGCGCACTCGGAGCAATGGGAAGAACACTCGTGTAAGGGGCTGCAGCTGTTCGTGACGGGGTGAAGCCTCTAAGTCTCTCCCAAAACACGGAAGGAAACAAAGATGCAAAGGAAAGGTGTAGACACGGTTCTGAAGAGAGCCAGCTCCCGCAGGTGGGGCCTTCCGGGCACACCGAGGGGG
This sequence comes from Pteropus vampyrus, assembly GCF_000151845.1. Lineage (NCBI taxonomy): Eukaryota > Metazoa > Chordata > Mammalia > Chiroptera > Pteropodidae > Pteropus > Pteropus vampyrus. The sequence continues at coordinate 287,206 of NW_011888995.1, read as the reverse complement.
CCATCAGGGAGTGCCACACGCCAGCCCTCTGTGCCTAACGAAGAGTTTCTTTCTGCAGATCCCGGGGGCACGAGGAGCCCAGGACCCAGGGCAGATCAGTGTCTTCCCCAGGGGCTCCGGGGAGCTGAGATCCTGTGCCAGGTGTGCTCAGAGGGCAAACAGGAGCGAGGGTGAGGCAGTTAATAGGGAGACAGCTCCCGGGGGGTGCTCAGCACAGTCAGCCCAGACGTGGAGGCCATCCTCGTGGGCCCCCCTTTCTCCGCCCTAACCGGCGATCTGGGGCAAGTGGCAGGAAGCGTGACGACAGCATCGCGGGCCCCCCAGTTTCATGCTGCTATGCGGCCCGATGGGTGGGGCGACAGGGTGGGGCGGAGGAGAGACCAGATGGGATTCTGGGAGAGATGCCGGTTGAGTAGCAGTAATGGCGGCATTGCTGGCTGGCACCTTGCCATGCCAGGCAAGGGGTGAGGACTTCCCTTAGGCATGCCCACGTGGGTGGTGCTCAAGACTACCTGTCACACACACAGTTAGGGGACTGCGGCTGGTCCCCAGTGGATGCTAGCACAAGGACAGCCTGCCAGACCCTGAGATCACAGGGTATTCCCTGACTGTGATCTCAAAAACATTTAGTGTCACTTGCCGATTACGCCCCTGGCTTGAGGCTGCAGAGCTCCCACGAGGCGCCTGTGACACCTTCTGTCCTTGCCCCCTCCTGTCCCCTCTCCTGTCCCTGCCTGAACCCCAGGCGAGGGTCCCATCCTGGCACCTCCTCTCACTCGGCGTTTGGGGGCAAATTGGTCCATGCTGTGTTCCTAAGTAAAGGCAATATTGTTACTGATTTTTATCTGCTTGCTCCACAAATGACTGAGAGAGGAACATGGAAATCTCCGACTAAAATTGGTGACTTGTCTCTTTTTCCTTTTGGGTCTGTCAGCGTTTCCTTTGCATATTTTCGAACCTCTGTCATCAGGTGCGTACATTTGGGATTGTTACAACGGCGTGAGAAACTTATCCCTTTATCATTCTGAAATCTCCCTCTCCGTCCCTGGTGATGTCCCTTGTTCTGAAGTCTACTCGGTCTGACATCCAGATGGATAGTCCAGCTAATCGCATGCCTTGTATATGCACAATGTGTCTCTCTCCATTCCCTTACCTGTAATCTATCTGCGTCATACTTAAAGCAGGTTTCCTGCAGATGACATACGCTTAGGTTCTGTTTTTTGATTCACTTTGACAATCTCTGCCTATTAGTTGGAATGTTTAGCTCCTTTATATTTAAGGCAATTTGGGGGGATGGCTGGGTATAAATCTACCATCTTGTTTCTTCTTCCTTTTTTCCCTCTTATTTGATCGATTGAGCACTGAGTTGTGAGTGTGAGAGAAAATAAATGTAACATATTTTAAATCGAGCATCTTTTAGTATCTCATTGTATCCCCACTTTGGCGAATTAGCTCCGCTTCACTGCTTTGTCACTGGGTGGGGCTCCGTTGTTTTTAGCGTTACTCTCTACTGCACCTTTAACTCGTCACAGTTTTCCTTGAGATAATATACCATTTTGCCTAAAGAGACTGAGAATCTGTAACTGTGTGGTTTTGTTTTCCCCATCCCTTCCTTTGTAATATGGTTTCGTGCATTTCACACGTTAGGAATTCCAGAATACATGGCCATCATTTTTTAAAATAGGCATTTAAAAATCACAAATTAAAGGCGAAATCATTCTTAAATAAAAATATCATTAACATAAAATGCCAAAATGACACAGCAAATGCATCGCTTCTTCTTTCTTCCAGAAGGTACTGTTTGTATTGTGACCGCAGCATTTTTTTTATGCTGTCATTATTTATTTGTCTTTCTCCTCCATTAGACAATAAAGTCCTTGAGAGTGGAAACAACATCTATTCATTCCGTAGCCTCGGCACAATGTGAGGAGCTCGGAGTTCACCAAATGTGGTACCATTCGCCAAATTCCTCCCTCCCCGAGTGACTGACTTGCTGAACGAAGGCGTGGCGAGCTGGCTGAAATGTGGATGTTATGAACCCAGAACACGCTCCAGCGGGTAGACGATGTGCCCACTACCTCCTGGCCACTTCTCCCCTCTGTCGTCCCATCGTGTCACCATCAACCCAGCATTCAAGACTTGACAGGCAGGAAGAAGCAAACAAGGACTTCCAAAGCATACTTCAAAGACGCCTGACCTTACAAGGTCACAAGGCAGGACTGGGGTGGAATCTGACTTTGGCGGCATTCCGGGAGCTGCTGGGCATGGCCCCACTGAGTATGTCATTTGTCCTGAGGGCTCAGGTATGTTTGTGCTGTGAACAAATGTGACCTTGGGTGAGGTCTGGGAATGGAGAGCGGGTCACTTCTGAGTCGTGCCCTCGCTGGCCTGGAAAGTGGCCCAGAGCCCCGTGCTTGCTGTTCGAGTCTTCGTGGACCCAACTGCTCCCAATCTCATTGGAGAAAATGAGGCAGCTGAGCAGGTTTATCGAGTGCAAAGAATTTTCTGCAGCTGGACTAGCACACTGACAGTTGAGTGGTGTTGCTGGTGTCAGTTGCCTGGGATGTGGACATCTCGTGCTGAAACCTTTAAAGTTATAACCGGGTGCTTTTCAAGGTGGTTGGGTGGCTCGGGAATAGTTAAGGCTGAGTGATGGCAATTTCTTCTGAAAGTGAGGGTGTGGAAATATTTCTATTCTAGCATTTTGAATTCAGAACAATCGGAGCATTATGGATTTTACCCTGCTTTGCTGACCTTTCTCTACTTTTCTAATCCTTGAAATGTTGAGAGGATTATCAAAATGTTCACAATGTGCTTTAGAAAAACTCTACATATAAATAAAGAAAAACGAGATATCTCTCTTCCGGCTTGTTTAATGCATACATAATTTTTTTAAAAGCTAAATAATTCTCTTTCAAGTATAGAATTAAATGTATGTTCAACAATCTTCTTGTTTCATATGTTATTGATTTAGCACGTGCGTATTAAGCGCTTAGCGATGAGGAAGGGTGAGTGAACAATGAGTGAAGGTCCCGTATCAGAGGAATAAGGCCATTGGTGCTTTATGCTCAAAGACAGGTATGCAACAGTGCCCCCCAAATTCACCCATTCTCTCTGGATTTATTTTTGTCCTTTTTGGTGCACTTATAAATCAGCCATTATTTTCCCCATTCACTGCATCATAGAACTAGAAAGTTTTTTGAGAAAAATGTACTGCGGAGGTCTTTTTTTTTTTTTTTTAAGCCAAGGATCCCACTATCCGGTGATTCAGGTTGAAAAGGAACTGCCCAGTTGGAAGCAGAAGGCGGTAGCTTTGCCCCCTCCCCACCGCCAGCCCACCACCTGGCCCCAGCTGTGGGCAGTGGACAGGGCCACGGGGACTGCTTACCCACTGACTCCATGGAGAGCTCAGTGAATCCAGGGGACTCTCCAAAGGGAGTTGGGGCTTTGTCCCCAGGAAACATCTCATATGGCTCATTGAGAAAGAGAGAGAGGCAGCACACCTGCTCCCAAACCTTCTAGATCATCGTCTAAGACGTCCAGCGACTCCACCACACGAGACAAAGCCAGTGTCGCCTTTGCATTAAAAATGGGCAGTCTACTGCTGGAGTTCAGTGCGCTGAAGCTATTTAGCCTGATTCGACCAGTTCAGAAACTGCTCCAAGAGCCATTTTAGAAGTTCCATGAACCCTTCCAAAATCATAAGGTGCCAGTCAGTGAATCGCGGCTCTCTACTACCTAATGACATCCTAGCACCTAGATTCATTTCATTTCGTAAGACTCTCTAAAGAGCGTGGGGGGCGGAGGAGGGGGGGAGGGTAGTGGGCGGCCTGGAGAGGATTATGGGAAATAATGTATAAACACAAAGATTTATCTGTACCTCTAAAATGTAAATCATTGCTCTCCGTGGCCTGAATTGGCAGCCAGACCTATTTCGAGCAATTATTAGTTATAATTTCCTTAAAATGCCATTTTAAAAACCATTATCATAAAGGCTGTATCGTTCAGGACACCCTCTGGGCCGCAACCACCTCAAAACAATCTCAGCAAAGCAGAGAGCCGTTTACTGGCTCACGAAAGTGGGACGTCCAGGTGTTCACAAGGGGCCCCGGCCGGGCTTTAATGTCATTTCTCGGCGCTCCTAAGGCCAGGCTGGGGGAAAGGCCGGCAGCACCCTGGCTCACCCACCATCAGGCGGCTTTCCCACTGGCTCCACGGGCCGGGGCCCAGGAGGCACTCTGATTGGACCAGCCCAAGTCACATGAGCATGCTGAACCAATCACTGTGCCCGGGAGGTAGGAGGCCCTGATTGGTCAGAGCTGGACCACGTGGTTCGCAATAAGTCAGCCCTACTTGGGCCAGGTGGAAAGGTCTCCTGCCGGGGCCAGGGGCTGTTTACCTGCCGAAAGGCAGCAGGGGTGCTGCGCAGACGACACGTGGCGGAGTTAGACCCTCAGTGTTATAAGCCCGCCCATCGCACAGAGCTTACCACCGCAGGCCTTTCCGGAGCGAGGCTGCCGTGGATACAGACGTGTATAAATACACGGTGTTTCATTTTATGAACTTGTTGCCCGCTGTCTTTGTTGCTAGTGCTTTATTGTATTTAACTCTCAGTCCGGCTGCATTTCTTCATAAAGAGCCCACTCGTTCTGACAACACGCTTCTCCCTTGATTTCAGAATTAAGAGAGATGTAGCAGCATCTCTAAGCAGGGAGCTGAGCGCTCGAATATCTTCGCAGTTGTTCTTTCTTACCTGCCGTCCTTGGCTACTCAAATTCCCTAGAACACTGACTGCCAGCCTGCCAGGAAGGGAGAGCTAGATGGACATGCCTGCTCTTCCTGGCAGGGTTCCACCAAACGGCAGCCTACCTTCCCGAAAGCCTCCTGGCACTTGTCTGCACGGCATCACTCTCGGCCATCTGCGTGCTGCGGAAAGCTCGAGAGCACGTCGATTCCCGGTCACAACTTCTCAACCCCCTTGGCTCCTCGTGCCTTCTCTTAGCTGCCATTTTACGTACTCTAATCTGCTGATTTCTATAAGATGTTACTGCAAACTGCACTTTTGAAGCTGGCTTTGTAAAGCAGGGCCAAACCGCTTCGAAGCTAGGGACTCTACC
>NW_011888995.1:279741-282039 GCF_000151845.1 Pteropus vampyrus | reverse complement strand
TTATTAGTTATAATTTCCTTAAAATGCCATTTTAAAAACCATTATCATAAAGGCTGTATCGTTCAGGACACCCTCTGGGCCGCAACCACCTCAAAACAATCTCAGCAAAGCAGAGAGCCGTTTACTGGCTCACGAAAGTGGGACGTCCAGGTGTTCACAAGGGGCCCCGGCCGGGCTTTAATGTCATTTCTCGGCGCTCCTAAGGCCAGGCTGGGGGAAAGGCCGGCAGCACCCTGGCTCACCCACCATCAGGCGGCTTTCCCACTGGCTCCACGGGCCGGGGCCCAGGAGGCACTCTGATTGGACCAGCCCAAGTCACATGAGCATGCTGAACCAATCACTGTGCCCGGGAGGTAGGAGGCCCTGATTGGTCAGAGCTGGACCACGTGGTTCGCAATAAGTCAGCCCTACTTGGGCCAGGTGGAAAGGTCTCCTGCCGGGGCCAGGGGCTGTTTACCTGCCGAAAGGCAGCAGGGGTGCTGCGCAGACGACACGTGGCGGAGTTAGACCCTCAGTGTTATAAGCCCGCCCATCGCACAGAGCTTACCACCGCAGGCCTTTCCGGAGCGAGGCTGCCGTGGATACAGACGTGTATAAATACACGGCGTTTCATTTTATGAACTTGTTGCCCGCTGTCTTTGTTGCTAGTGCTTTATTGTATTTAACTCTCAGTCCGGCTGCATTTCTTCATAAAGAGCCCACTTGTTCTGACAACACGCTTCTCCCTTGATTTCAGAATTAAGAGAGATGTAGCAGCATCTCTAAGCAGGGAGCTGAGCGCTCGAATATCTGCGCAGTTGTTCTTTCTTACCTGCCGTCCTTGGCTACTCATATTCCGTAGAACACTGACTGCCAGCCTGCCAGGAAGGGAGAGCTAGATGGACATGCCTGCTCTTCCTGGCAGGGTTCCACCAAACGGCAGCCTACCTTCCCGAAAGCCTCCTGGCACTTGTCTGCACAGCATCACTCTCGGCCATCTGCGTGCTGCGGAAAGCTCGAGAGCACGTTGATTCCCGGTCACAACTTCTCAACCCCCTTGGCTCCTCGTGCCTTCTCTTAGCTGCCATTTTACGTACTCTAATCTGCTGATTTCTATAAGATGTTACTGCAAACTGCACTTTTGAAGCTGGCTTTGTAAAGCAGGGCCAAACCGCTTCGAAGCTAGGGACTCTACCCTGGGTCATTTGGTGATACCTACCACCCAGTGGCTCCTTTCCTGCACATGATAGGTGTGGAATACTTGTGAATTTAACTGCAATACACACTGGACGCACTCCCACTTCTTTCTAGAAGCTATCCTGCTGCGTCGTCTCATAGAAACACTTTCTTCTTTGGACTTCTGCAAAACATTGACACGATCAAGTGGCGGTTAAACGTTTATCATGTTTGGGATGCATGCAGGCATGTGTCTGTGTGTTCACACATGCGTGTCTGTAGAACTTAACTGTTAACGAGCTTGTAAAACTCGACGTGGGAGTCCGATATTCCTCAGCTCTGGATGCCTCGCCATGCCCACCTCACATGATGATGGCCATCGAGCAGATGCTCAATGAAAGCTTTTAAATAAGCTTAACGCCTGTTTCAACATTTACAAATGTATCTTCTCCTTCCGGGTTCTACTTCCTGGGTCTGCACATCACCCTAACAGATTGTAGCTCGTAGTCTCCCACCCATCAGTCTGCTGTGACACCTCCTCAGCCCCCAGAGTCCCTTGGGGGTTTGCCGACTGCCACACAGTCACGGCGGGGGAGAGGTGATGGACCTGCTTTCTGAACCTAGTTTAAGGTTCAACATGTGAATGTACAAAACCCAATGCTGAGGCATTTCCTGGAAGGCCTCAGTTACTGGCACCTTCTCTCCCAGGGACACTCTGCATCCCCAAAGTTGAAAAAGGACACCTTCAGGAGCACAGTATCTGTGAGCAGAATCGGGGAGGAATCGTCTCTAAAAGTAGCCCCTCACTCCAGGCCGTGCACCCCACATACGACTCGACTTCTTAGAAACCTGGACTTCCTCCAAAATAACCTTGGTTTCCTTTTTCAAAACAGGCCATTTGTACGTGGTTAAAACGTTTTTGGAAACATTCTCACATGAATGCACAGATGCTTCATGTTAGCATGAAAATTAAAGGTCCGCCCACTGGTTTTTTTCCTCTGCTTGTAATTTTGACACCTCTTACATCGGCACACTGGAGGAGCTGACACTTGATGGTTAGATTTTCTATTTGGATTAAACACTTTGGAAGGTTTTTTTTTTTTTTTTTTTTTAGTGATGAGACAATCACGAGAGTGAAAAAAA
>NW_011888995.1:270132-279691 GCF_000151845.1 Pteropus vampyrus | reverse complement strand
CCCACCCATCAGTCTGCTGTGACACCTCCTCAGCCCCCAGAGTCCCTTGGGGGTTTGCCGACTGCCACACAGTCACGGCGGGGGAGAGGTGATGGACCTGCTTTCTGAACCTAGTTTAAGGTTCAACATGTGAATGTACAAAACCCAATGCTGAGGCATTTCCTGGAAGGCCTCAGTTACTGGCACCTTCTCTCCCAGGGACACTCTGCATCCCCAAAGTTGAAAAAGGACACCTTCAGGAGCACAGTATCTGTGAGCAGAATCGGGGAGGAATCGTCTCTAAAAGTAGCCCCTCACTCCAGGCCGTGCACCCCACATACGACTCGACTTCTTAGAAACCTGGACTTCCTCCAAAATAACCTTGGTTTCCTTTTTAAAAACAGGCCATTTGTACGTGGTTAAAACGTTTTTGGAAACATTCTCACATGAATGCACAGATGCTTCATGTTAGCATGAAAATTAAAGGTCCGCCCACTGGTTTTTTTCCTCTGCTTGTAATTTTGACACCTCTTACATCGGCACACTGGAGGAGCTGACACTTGATGGTTAGATTTTCTATTTGGATTAAACACTTTGGAAGGTTTTTTTTTTTTTTTTTTTAGTGATGAGACAATCACGAGAGTGAAAAAAATGTCTTTTTAAAACACCCAAGTGCCACTGGAGAATGATCACTGCACACGATGATTCTCCTTACGTGAGAGGTGGTCGGCCCAATGGCCAGAACTGGACACTGCTCTGTGCTGACCATGTAATCTAGGGGTGGACTGCATATGTCACTTCCTTTAGCTTTAAAAGGATCAGAATGCAGAAAACAAGAATCTTTAAATTCACCAAAGGCTGCCTAATTGCCCTCCAAAGTGGTCACGCTATTGTATGCCCCCACCGAGGGTGTGTGAGGGCCCTGTTTTTCCACACGTGTGGGGACCCTTGTACTGGACAGACTTACCATGTTTGCCAGCCGAGGAGTGTGAAATGGTGTGTCATTGTTTCAATTTCTAGGGCCATGGTGACTGAAAAATTTGAGCATCTTTTCATGCATTTATCGGATACTTGAATTTCTTCTGCGAATTTCCTGTTCATCTACTTTACCCATTTTAAATGTCAGAATATTTGGGGGTTTTGCTGTTAATTTTTAGGACTTCTTTATATAGTCTAAATAGTAAGTCTTTGTGGTTGAGTTGCACATATATGTTTTTCTCACCTGATTTTATTATCAAACTTATATTCGCATCTTAAAATGAGTTATATAATACACCCTCTTCTATTCTTTGAAGTAATTCGTATAAGACAAAAATGATGTATTTCTTGAAGATTTTTAAAAATTCACCTGAAAATCTGTCCAGGATGCCTGAGGAGGTGGACAATTTTGACTACCAATCCAATTTATGTAAGCATTTATAGGTTTATTCAGGCTTTTGTTCCCCTCTTGATTCAATTTTGATGATTTTTACTTTTCTAAAAATTATCCATTTTGTTGCTGTTTTCAGATACATTAGATAAAGTTATTTACAGTATCTCTTAAATGTGTTTTAATTTTCACTGCAATTCAATCCCACCTTTCATTCTTACTTATTATAATTTATTCTCGTCACCCTTTCTCTCCGCCCCCCACCCCCTCCCACTCACTCCGTCTCTTTTACATCATTCTGGCTGGAGGTGTGTCTGTTTTCTTAGTTTTTACAGAGAACTCGCTTTTACGCTAACTGATTTGTTCGCGCTTCCAGGCTTGATGTTTGGCTGTCGTGAAATCGCGAGTTCTTGCCGGCCACCCGTCCAGACGGAGCCAGCATCTCATCATTTCTTTGCAGTCTCCCCACTCGAGAGTCATTTAAGAGAGCATTTAAATTTTCTAAACATGCTTTTGCGTTTCTTTTGTATTATCGATTTGTAATTTAATTGCATTGAGGTCTGAGAATGTGCTCTGATAATAGCAATTTTTAAAATCTGTGAAACTTAAGGGGGAAAAAACCCTTCGTTTGTGGTTAATGAACCTAGTTTCATGAGCGCTTGAAAGAAAGCGTATTTTCTATTGCTTGGACGCTAAATGTTGGCCACTGCTGTGGGCAATTGGGACTTGACCTGGCTGGGATGACTGGGGATGGTGTAGAATTCTTCCAGACTTGTCTGTCCAAAGAATGAAGGATGAGGTTCCTGTCCCCCACTGGTGAAGATACCCCGTGGGTCATTAACCCCCTGTACTTCTTGGCTGCTCAGGGCTGTGTTCAGTGGGATCATCCTGGCCCCTTACTTCCAAGGCATTGGCGAAGCAGGGGCGGGGCGTGAGGAAAGGGGCGGGGCATGAGGGCTTGGAGCAGCCAGGGATGGAACCGCCCTCCCCTGTTTCTGAGGCCACCGCTGGCAACTGTATACCAGGTGTCTGGTGGGATTCGTTTTCTGAGTCATCGGTGTCCGTTCTGCATTTATTAGTTTCTGCCTTTTGTTTTCCTTGTGCTTACTTACTTGTTGGTTTTCTAACTTCTTGCGTTAGAAATCGAGTTCATTATTATTTTAGCCTCTCCTCTTCTTTTTAGGGTTTTAAATATCTCTTTAAGAAACATTTCTCTGCATCCCTCAAGATTTCAGAGGTAGTAGTCGGTAATATGGCTACTTAAATTTTTTTCTCATTTCAACATAGTTTCTTTTCTGACACTGGAGTCGGTTAGAAGTGTATTAATTCTCAAACACATGTCCCCCTCCCCCGAGGCATCCTCGTGGTTAATCGTTCGCTTAGTTACGGACAAAGAATAGGACATTAATGAAACCAAACTTGAAATTTTTGAGACTTGCTCTGTGCCCCTCTTGCAGGTGAATGTTTGTAAATGTTCTGTGTGTGCCTAAAAAATACCTGTCCTCTCTGTGTCGCAGATGCTGTTAGTGCCCACCTATGTCCCTCGGGGCCTGTCATGTTGAGATATTGTGTGTAACTTCCAACTACCAGTATCTGCATCTCCGTGTCTGCATTTCCAGATTCCTGGACTGGAGAGGGCAGGGTAGGCCAGCAGTATCCAGGAAGGGACACCCCCAGGGGGAAGCCATCAAACAGTGAGCACGGGACCATCCACTGCAGACTGCGAGTGTCACATTGTCCTGTGAGTGGAACCTGAGCTCATATTTTCCTATTCTCTCCCTTTCCTTTTCAATATAAAAATGTCAAAGCATAAAAGGAGAGAGATAGGCTAGCAAACTGCTATGTACGACCCATTCAGCTTTAAAAACCGTCACCAAATCTGTTTTTATCTTCTGCTGTTTTTAAATAATTAGGTTTTCTCTTGGTTTTTCTATCCTGGAGAATTTTTTAAAGGATCAGCCTATTGATCCATTCTATGAATTGTCTGATTTCTAACTCAATAATTTCTATTTTTATCTGTATTAATTCATTGTTTTTACTTTATGACAAATATAAAATATTTTATTTTTATTTCAATAATTCTATTCTTCTTTCCCAAGATTTATGTCATATATATAGTTTGTTTAATATTTTTTTAAACATTTAAGTGTGTTGTCCATTTATTTCTACCAGAATCTCCTATGAAATTAATTTTATTTGAAGTGAATTCGCGTTCTGAATGTTAACTTTGTTGGCTAATTATTTGAGCATTAGGTTTCTTCATGTGTTTTAGATTTTGAGTTGCAGGCTCATTTTGGATGATGACTTTGATTTCCGATTCTCAGTGTCCCTGCCTCACCGACACACACCCCCACGCCCAGCCCAGGCCGTCCTCCTGTCTTTCCCCATGGCTGGGGGCTCCTGCCCAGCAACACCATCGGGGCCGCCATGTGCACCATCCATCACCTTCCTGGTGTCCTTGTCCTAGCAGCCTCGGCACAGAGCCATCTGCAGCCACTTCTCACTGCATTTCTGACCCCTCCCTGGATTTAGGAAGGAACCTGGCTTGTCCACATCTGGCCTCCGGCACCTGCTTCCAGGCCCCAGAGGAGCTGTGACTCTGCACTCGTGTGCCCTTCCCGGGCCACCACGAGAGTTTCGAATCTGGCTTTGGCTGCGGTGTCTGTTCAGCGTCCATATTCAGGGCAGCATGAGCTTCCCACACCATCTTGCCTGGAAATCCTCATCTCCTCTGGTGCAGAGGCTCAGAGAAAGGAGGCCCGTGCCTGAGACCACATGTCCCTTAGCGGAGGGACAAGGGGGAGCACTTCCCTTCTCCACCGTGACGTCTCTTCGCTCTGTCATGTGACTCCACGACACTAAGAACAGGCTTTAAAATCATCGTGAACTAAGCGGACAACCGCAAAATCACATATAGACTATTATGAAACCGTTTAGCAAATAAACTATTCAAAGCCAATTATTTTATTTTCCTGGAAAAGATAAAAGTGTGCGTGTGTCTGTGTGTGTGTGTGTGTGTACCTGCATGTTTGTAGAGAAAAGTAATGAGGGGCTCTCTGAGTTAATGCATTAGGGCCTGCTGGAAAATTGGGCCTAAGGTTATTTTTTAAAATCTTAATGCTTAGAAGTTGGGGAAATGGCTTTTTAAAACCATAAGCGATTCCTGGTCCCAGAAGGGAAGAATCCCTCAGATGGGCTGTTTCTCAGTTCTGCTAACCCTCCACGTAAAGGGACACACTTAGGCTGGTGGCAGGAACAAGGGGGATGCGGGCAGGTCATCGGGATGCTGGGGCCTCAAGTCCACGCTGGGATGGAGTTGGTTTTCACCAGCCAACAAGGGCCGACCGTTAAATCCAGCCACTATTCAAAATTCAAGCTCTTTAAAACCACAGGTAACAGACACAAACTCCTTACTTCCTATTTGAACAGTTTACTGTGTTAGGTATGCTCCCGAGGCTGTTTGTGCCTGCCATGCCTGCCCGGCGGGCACATGCCCTGTGGTCTGCCAGCATATCTGTCCCAACACCCAGCTCGCTGAGACCGTGTTGCCACCTGATCTGGTCAAGGGTGGGGCTGTTTACACCCTGGAAACTGGCAAACCCTGTGACTCGGAGGTCCCTGCCCATCAGTACGCCCCCACTTGACACTGTAGCCGCTCAATTTTCCACGTGGTTGAGGCCTCACTCGCTCCTCACATCTGTGTCGTGTCCGTCAGAATAGGGAGCTCAGCGGTGCTGGTCGCGAGCCTGTCATCATCGGAAGCTGAGTGTCCCAGGGTCCTAGGTAAACGGATGGACAAGACAGTCCTTAAAAAAAACCTGTTTCAAATATAAGAGGAAGAATTACGAACATCGGCGTTAGAGAAAAATCGGTTGTTGGTTTCTTAGAAATGGACCACGAAGGCGAGGAGAAACCGTGGCTCGTAGAGAGAGAATGAATGCGACAGTGGTGGCCACTCCCCGAACCACGCTGGGGGAAGGGACGTTTAGACTAGCTGAGGAAACACAAAGGAAACAAAGTAGCTAGGTTTGCCTTTATTAGCAAAAAAAAAAAAAAAAAAAAAAGCAAACTGCAGGAGGTCCATACATCGGGGAATGGCTGAGAAAATCGTGACATTTACAATTCGGTGGAAGATCACGTAGCTCATAAAGGGACGGGTGAGATCTCCAGGAATCGCTGTGGGACACCTCCGTGTTAGGGAAAGAGACGGGCGAGAGGGATCCTACATCTATTTAAAAGAAACGCCTTTACATAAATCATGCACGTACGTAACCGCTTGTTTTCTGATGGAAGAGAAGGTTCTGGGAGGGTGACGTCCTGGTCACCCGGGCTGCCGTGTCAACACACCACAGACTGGCCGGAAAGAGACCTTTCTCACGTTTCTGGGGCCTCATCCTTAGTCTTCTTTAAACACACTTTCTCATTTTTCGGAATACGGATAGCCTGAGAATTTTCCAAATCTTTAAGTTCTGGTTTCTTTTTTGCTTAACGGTTTCTTCAGAACGTTTCTCCTTTTGCACATTTCGCTAGAAGCTGCGAGGAGGAACCGAGCTGCTGCCTCTACACATTGCTTAGCCGTCCTCTCAGCCAAGACCAAGGTCATTGTTCTCAAGCTCCGCCGCCCACGACACAGCAGAACCAGCCGCGAACGTGGCTCAGCCAGGCTCTGGCCCCTCCCCCCATTCCCCACCGCGTGGCCTGGTTTCCATCGGGACCTCGCCAGGGTCACCTTTGGCATCCAAGCTCCAGACAACAGCCCTTTCATGCCCCCTCAGCCTCTTCCTCCTGCACGTCTAAAGTCTTCCAGCCTCCACCATCACCAAGCCCCAGAGCCGCTGCCACGTTTGCAGGCATTTGTCACAGCAGCGCCCTCACTTCCCAGCACCAATTTCTGTCTTAGCTCGGGCTGCTGCAGCGGAACACTGTAGGCTGGGGGCCGATAAACACCAGACGTTCACTTCTTACAGTTCTGGAGGCTGGGACATCTGAGGTCAGGGTTAATGGCACGGGCGGGGTCTGGTGACAGCCCTCTTCTGGTCTACAGATGGCCATCTCACTGAGTTCTCACATGGCAGGGAGAGAGAGAGAGAGAGAAGGAGGGAGAGAGAAGGAGGGAGAGGGGGAGGAATGGAGCGAAGGAGGGAGGGAGGAAGGGGGAGACAAAGCTCTCTGTCTGGAGTCCCCGTCATACGGGTACCATTCCATCGCCAGAGTCCCCTCATGACCTAGTCACCTGCCAAATGTCCCACGTCCAAACACCGTCACATTGGAGGTTAGGGCTTCGACTTACAAATTTTGGGGGACAGAATTCAGTCCATAGCAGACACACGCTAAACTTTTAACACTCACGTCTCGTATGTATGTTGGAAGTGTTACCCTAAAAATAAAAGGTCTTTCAAAGTGAGAGGCAGCAGGCATTTATCTGAGGTCACTAAGAAGAGCTTTTCGGGAGGCACTGATTCAGGCAGACGCCCGAATGGTGCTCAGAAGCAGGGGACAAAGGCAAAGGGTATTTACGAGAAGGAGAAGGGGACAGTTCCATCCACAGAAGGAAAGCGTTTTTATAGGTGCAGATAACGTAACATAGCGACGCTAATTCTAAACGGTGTTTTTAATTTTCAGTCTCTTAGTCATCAGCCTTTGTGTTGTGTTCGCAAACAATTCTTAGAGACACGAGGTTGCTTTAGGCTCCTCCAAAGGTTACTTTGCCCTGTTTTAACATTCCAGGGGTTTGAAGTGTAAGGCAGGCATGGCAGCTCTGGCTCCGTTTTTAAAGTGGCTCCATTTATTAAATTTTTACAGAGATGAAGAAGGCCGTAAGTGTTTATCTTGCTCATACGACACATTGATTGTATTACGATAAGTACGTATAATCTGTCTGATTTTTAAAAAGAGGTCTTCCTCTTCCCTTCACTTCTGAACAAGTTGGTCCTCAAGGGGTGTTAGGTGGGCAGGGCAGGACCTGCCCTGGGGTGCGGGGCAGTGCCAGGGTTCAGAGGGAGGTTCTGGGGCTCAGGCAGGGTGACGGCGGCCCACACGGAGGGGAGACGTGGGGTTGAGTGTCAGACCAGAGTGAGGTGTGGAAACGTTCACGGCGGGGGGCTGACCCAGGGCGTGGGTGCCAAGCAGGGCAAGGAGGGTGCCCCATGGGGAGCAGCTTATGTCCTGACAAGTCCGCCCCAATGCCTGTTCCTTATGTTCTCCAGGACTCACGTGAGCACATTCTCCGTTTGCGACTGTGGGGGGCTGGGCAGGGGTGGCCGCGGCGTGGCCCGCATGCAGAGCGGTGGCACCAGGGGTCTGCCGCCTCACCCGCGTGCGCCCTGGACATGCTACCGAGGCCTCGGGACCTCAGCTGCCCCACCTGTAAAATGGCGGTGATGCGGGGCCAGCAGCTCACCCCGGCGCAAGTACTCACATCTCGGGAACTCTTCCCTCCTTGCCCAGGCCTGGGAAACCGGGACAGCTGGTCACCCTGAACAATACCCCACCTCCAGATGGTCCTAAGGGGTGAGTACGGGACGTACATCCGTGGCAGAGCAAGGTGCCACGGGTGGTAGGCGCATGAAGAAAGGTGATTACGGCTTTCATAATAATGGAAACAGTTTACAGATTTCTTCTGCTTGGGAGAAGTGAGAAATGTTAAAATCTAGGGTACACAACAGATTAGAGGCCATAAACGATCCGGCTTAAGTGGCCGATGAGAAATCCATGTTTATAGTCCACTTAACTCTGCAGGCCAGTGATGAGCTGAGCCATTGGCAGGGTGCTGGCTGCCTGGGTGCGCCCCCCACCCCCGCCTCCCCCCCACCTGCAGAGCAGGCTGCAACGAGGATAAAGGCAGTGGTGACAACACCCCAGGAGGGCCGCCTACCCAGCCACCCCCAGTCTGGTGCCTCCAGGCTTTTAGAGGCCTGACTCCTTCTCTCCAGGTGGAGAGGGCAGCCTGTCACCATTACGGGCCTGGGCCGCAGTCCAGATTCAGACTGAAGAGAGGGAGTCAGATGCAGACCAGGAAGAAGGGGCTGGGCTGGACGTGCAGTCACCAGAATAGTCTGTCCGTCTACCTATTATCCATCTATCTGTCATCTGTCTATCTATCTATCTATCTATCTGTCATCTATCTATCTATCTATCTATCTATCTATCTATCTATCATCTACCTATCTGTCATCTATCTATCTATCTATCTATCTATCTATCTATCTATCTATCTATCATTTACCTATCATCTCTCTTTTATCAACTTATTTTTAAAAAAGTCCTAAATATGGTTGCTTTGTGTGGGTTGTGCTCACTTATGTTAATAAAAAGATATTTTTTAAGTTTATTTTAAAAGCCTGAAAGATTTGCGGTGGACCTCGGTGGAGACCGAGGGGTCAGGGAACTAGCCGGTTCTTCCCACCGAAGCTCCTGGCCCAGCACACACAGCTCTTTTTGACGACGGGTCACGGGCCGTGTGAACGCTTTTGGGTCGCTGGTGTCTGTCTCGGACCTGGTCTGTGAGCTTTCACGGGGGCATCATGAACATGGAAACGCCGGGTATCCCAGAGACCTCATTCCCCCAGACATGCTCCCCTGGGCACCTCAGGAGCTACCTCGGCAGAAGTTCCCAGACACGTTGAAACCTACAGTTTCATGGGCCTAGTTGCAGATGAAAAACATTTTAAAGTGTCAATTATAGAATTTTAGCATTTTGGTGATAAGGTGTCTTTTAAAATATGTTGGAAACCAATTAATAAAATATTATTTGACTTCCCCAAATATACTAATACAACTTTGGAGGCACATAAAATTTAGTGAAATATAATGACAGTAAAAATTCAGGTGCAATACACAGTGGCTTTGTTTTCTGGACACTGAAGTAAGAAACATAGCTTTCAACGGGAGTGACTTCAGCTACCCAGGCTACACTTACTTTTATGTGTAGAAAGGTTCTCCCCCAGAAAATGACCACTCCCATATGCTGCACAGACGTCACTTGTATAGAGCATTTTTACATTTATGGGCCTAATTGTATAATGTTTGACAAGTGATGCTTCTATTGTGGACTCCGGAAACAGATCCAGGTGTGTGCTTGCGTGTAAGAGCACATCTTTCCCTGGGGAATTCTGCAAAATGCGGCAGGTACCGACCTTCCCAGCAAGGGTGTAGCCAGGGCTGGTAGCGCCCCCAGCCGACTGTCCTTGCCCCTTCCTTTGGCAGCCACCA
>NW_011888995.1:260101-268692 GCF_000151845.1 Pteropus vampyrus | reverse complement strand
GCTCAGCGGTCAAGGTCGGTTCTCACGGGCTCCTGGCGTTGCACGGTGTTTCCGAGGCCCTGCCCACAGGCTGCCCCTAGGGGCTCGACGCCACCTTGCAGGACCCACACCTCTCGGCCCTGCTCTCCAGCCCTCGCCCCCATGTCATCACCCGGAGACCTGACTGCTGTGACAATCTCCCGTCCACGTTGGATGGTGACTGTGTGGACATCTGCAGCCCGTTAGGCGAGCTGCGGTCGGGTAGACCCCCAACGTCCTGACACTTGGGCCTCCAAGTCCTCCGGCCGCGGGGCGGGGCTTCCCAGGCCCACCTTGCCCCGCCCCTTGGCTCCGGGCTCGCGCATGCGCAGACACCTCTCCCGCAGGTTACTGGGGAGGCCCCAGGCTGTCTTGGTGAGCGGACGGGGTTTGGCCAAGAACTTTGTGACCGATAGCAAATTTTATATATATATAAAATTATATATGTTTTTCAGTCCCAACCATGCGAGGTGTTCTTAGGTGGTTTTTGTTTCCATGTTCTGGAATATTCGGTAGACAGTCGTGGGTGAGAATCTGCCATCGCCGACTGGGGTGTCTTAGGACCCCCCTTCCCGTGCTGCGGAACGAAGTGCTCCGCTCCAACTTCTTTTTTTTTTTTTGTCTCTTTTGTTGTCCTTAGTTGTTCTCAAGCCCACTTAACCTTTGGCACATCAAGAAAACATTTCGAGACTTTTTTTGGGGAAGCGCAATAAGCGAGTGGACTCGGGTTCAGGCGGCACTTCTCGTTTCTTACCCCGTGGTTCATCAGGAAAGGAAAACACGGCCATCCTCCAGTCCACTGGGCCTCAGCCTGCGCGCCTCCCCAGCCTGCACGCGGTGACCTCAGATCGCGCCGCTCCGTGGCGGGTCGCCAAGGGGCCGGGCAGCTGCACGTTCTTAGACCAACGGGCCAAGTTAGGGAAAGGTGGCCACTTCCAGCAGGGCTGCGAAGCTCCGGGGGGCTGTGACACAGGGCATGGGACGCGAGGGGGGCGGTGCCAATGGCTCGGGGCCGATGACTCAGGGTCGCCACTCAGGCGTGCCCACAACAGTTCTTTATCCTGGACCCTGGTCCTGATTCGTGGGGCCGGGGTGACATGGCAGCATCGCTAGTTTTAAACAGTCTCTCCCTCAGGAGATTCTACAGGCAGCCTGGTTTTGGAACAACTTACTGCCTCGTGTGTGGTCACCGGTGCAAGGGACAAGAGGCCAGGTGTGTTGGGTATTGGGGTGGAGGGCTAGGTATCAAGAACGCGACAGGGAAATAAGTCAGTAAGCTCACTTCCAGGGCAGAGTTTACAGTGACACCACGTTCACAGGAATACAGAGGTGCTGTGGGCACGGCGACAAGCTGGTTAAAAATGCACAGACCTCAAGCCACTGATCAGATGTCAATAGAGTGCCTGATGGGATCCCAGGCACCTCTCCAGCACGTTCAAGTTCAGGCCTATGGCATTTTTACTCAAGTTTGGATGCGTATTTGAGTCACCTGGGAGCAGTTCAGGTTCCTGATGCCCAGGCCTTACCCTGTAGTTACCGGGGCTCCCTGGTTCGGTGGGATCTGGATTGTAGGTGTCGATATAGAATAGGGAGGGGTGTGGAGTTAGCTCATCAGGAAAGGGCAGGGGAGAGAGCTGGAGACCATCCTGAAGACGGGTCATTGCTGTGGGGACAGCAAGGGTGGCTTGGTTTAGAAAGACGGCCGTAGCCCACACGGAGCTGCAAAGGCTTGTATCCATCATCACTGATTCCTGAGGGGAGGAAGGTGAGATCTGGCGTGATAGGTTCTCTCTATGCTCCCCCTACTCTGTGAATCCCCCACATTTCTATGATTCCGTGGCTGGGCTGACAGGTGCCCACACAGTGGTGGCACAGGAGAGGCCGCAGCAGGAAGGAGAGGGACACTAAGTTCTGGCCCCTGGCCTCTATCAGCAGTGAATCCATGAGTGCCCAGAGCAAGTTAACATGGCTGTCGGCATCCATCACCCCCACGCACTTGCACACTCGGTCCCCTCCTGTTTAAGGTGCTGTTGGAGCAGTGGACACTGCAGCCATCCCAGCACAAAGGAGAAAGATCATGAGCTGGACGAGGGCTGTAATCCACAGGAAAAGGGTGGACAATCAGATGATGAGCTCGATCAAGACGCCCGGGCAAAGAGAGGTGCCAAGGGAGCCCCACCGATCTCAAGTGACAGCAATAATGTCCGCCTCAGACATGTGTCCTGCTGTCCTCTGGGTAGCTCAGGCCTCTTGGGGGAACACAGTGTGGGAACAGCTTCCTTCGGGAGCCTGCAGAACCCAAGCACCTTGAAGCAGGGCAGCCGGAGACCTCCCAGAGACCTGTGAGGGGCAGATGGGGGAGCCGAGAATGTTCTAACCTGGAGACCTGAAAGGCAGAGTGAGGACTGTGGGGTGCTGCTGCGCAGCCAGGAGGGGTCAGGGTGGCAGGGGATGAGGTCGGCTGGGTAAGTAGGGGTCAGGAAGTCTCCAGGGACATGAGCATCATCACACACACCCAGATCAACAAGGTCTTCAGCCCAGCTCTCGACCCCTCTGTTCTAGGTCTAGATCCTTGTCTGGCGTGGCGTCTCCTCATTTACTTCCTTCCCGGGCGATGGGGACAGCCCAAGGTGCCTCCTAATGGCTCACGGGGTTGAGTTGAAAACTTGATACAATTGAGATAGCAAAGTATCTACATTGTGTCAACCTCTGAATGGTGCAGCAATTAAATCAGATTTTAAAAACACACACTCTGAAGTTCTTCCGTGAGAGGCGGTTAGCAGGCGAATCTGAAGTGCACACGTGGAAGCCCGTCACTAATCACACACTTTCACAGAATCTTTCGAAATGTTTCATCAATACAAGCAAAAAACAAACAAAACAAACAAACAAACAAAAATCCTTTTAGTGACTAGTTAGGATATCCAAGAGTTATTTTTAAGAGAATGTAGTTTGTAACAAGTGCGACATGCTATTTTAATTAAATTGCCGTTAAGGTAAATTTTAGCTCATTTTTAAAAAATAACGTTTTACTCAAGTTGCGGGCTGTCGTCGAGTGAGTTACCAATCTTCCATGTGGCTAGGCCAATTCAAGGAAAATGGTGAGAAATGAGTTTTATCTATAGACCTGGGGTTTCCCAAGACAGCTTCCCAACTTGTTTGTGGGAAGGGAAAGACATCCCCTGATTTCCTGTGACGACACGATTTGGGTTCTTGCAACGGCGCTGTTGCTAAGGGCGGATTGCAACGTTTGTCTGCTGCCTGGTTTCTGGGGTGCGGTAATAGAACTCAACGACAAACTGACCCAAACAGCAACACGCTGGAGGTGAGAGGTGACAACAGCAGGAATGACAGAAGTCAGGGGACAGGTTTCATCTCCTCTCCTCTGGGGAAACGGCTCGCATGTTCAGAGGTCAAAATTCAGGGAATGGCATAGAGAGTAAAGTTAGCAGTCGACAGCTTCAGAAATAACCATGATAAACTAAATAGGTTGAAAATAGAGGAAAACATAGATGAACTGGATGGAAAGAGGGGGCATTTCCATGGAGAAATGGAATCTACAAAAACCATCGAGTGGCTATTCTAGAAGCACAAATAAATATTTGAAATGTGGGTACTTCAGACGTCTGTAACAGCAGCCGGAATACAGGAGAACAGAAGATTAATACGTTTGAAGACAGATTGAGAGAAAACATCCAAAATGAATCACAGAGAGAAACAAGTCATGGTAAAACCAGAACAAAGCGTAAGACGCGTAGCATGTGATCAGTGTCAACGCAGGTGTAACCGGGATCCTGCAAAAAGAGGGAGGAGCAGTACTTGAAGAAATAATAATCAAATATCTTCTAAACCTTGTGAAAAATAGCAACCCACAGATTCAGGAAAATAAATCCAAACAGGATAAATAATTTCAGAAAAAATAAAACTTAAGCACATCATAGTCAAAGTATCTATCTATGAATCTATAAACTATTATCATTAATAAAGTATTTTAGGAAATTCATCAATACGTGGAAATCTCACCCTCCTAAATAACCAATAGTTCAAAGAAGAAATTACAAGGGAAGGTAGATACAGTTTGCAATGAATGACAATAGACGCAACACACCAAAACCCACGGGATTCGGCGAAGCAGTGCTCTGAGGAGAATGTGCAGCTGTAAATGCCAACATTACAAAGAAGACCTCAAATCAAGACCTTAAGAACCTAGAAAAGAAGACCCACTAACCCCAAAGCAGCAGAAGGAAGGAAGTAACAAAGATTAGGGCAGAAATAAGTGATTTTAGCACGGTCGCAAGATACAAAGTCAATATAGAAGAAATCAATTCTAGTTCTACATCCTAGCAACAAACAATTGGACAGTGAGATTAAAACATCGCTTATAATAATACAAAATTAAAAAAAAATGAGTCTCACGATTTATTCAGTGGACAAGAACTCTCCACTGAAAACTTTATAACTCTGCCGAGAGAAACTAAAGATGACAAACGAACGGAGAGATATTCTACGGCTCCTCCATGTTGTGAAGACGTCATCTCTCCTCGAAGTCATCGATGGATGACGTGACGCTGGCCCGAACGCCAATAGGTTTGCCCTCTACTCACTCCTCTCCCCTTTCTCGTGACAGCGGACAAGCTGGTTTTAAATTTTATATGGAAATACGAAGGATCTAGAACAGCATTATATTTTATAACTTATTTTAAAACTATAGTAGTGAGGATGGTGTGTTTTTGGTGTAAAGACAGACGAATAGACCAATGGGAAAGAACAAGTATCCCAGACATAGGCCTTCCTCCCCTATGCAGTTATTGATTATATCAGGGTGCCGGTGCCACCCACGCAGAAAGGATGGCATTTTTCAGCAAACTGGCACTGTAGCAATTCAGTGCATGAGCAGACGGGAAAATGCACCTTGCTCTGCCTTTCGGCATACACAGAAATTTATTCAAAATGGAGAAATGTTACGAATTCGAAATCCATAAACTTTAATGTGAAGATGAAAACCATGACAGCTCCAGAAGAAAACAGAAAAATATTTTCATATTCTTGTGGCAGGCAGAGATTTCTTAAAGGAGACGTACATGCCAAAAACAAACAAATGAAAAACAAAACAAACAAAAAAACCCCCCCACAACTACAAAGAAAGATATTGATAAGTTGAATTTTACTAAAACTAAGAACTTCAATCATTAAAAACAATGAAACCGGATGGCAAGTTGCAGACCGGAAGAACATTTTCAGTCCGTCTCTGTGACAGACAGCATGTCCAGACTATATCAAGAAATCCTACAGATCGATACAAAAACAATTGAATTTTCAAATGGGGGAAATTGACCAGGCACAACAGCATTAGTCAGTACAGAAAGGCAAATTAAAACCTTGGTGATATAATCACCGTACACCTATTAGGACGGGAACACTGAAAAAACCTTTAAAAATGCAAAGTGGTGGCAAGGATGGGCTCTACCTGAATTTTGCATTCCTGGTGGGCGTGTCAATTGGTATAAATTCGGAAAACAGGCTACTCATCTCTACTAAAGTTAAACATATTCTTATCTCATAATCCAGCAATTCCACTGCTAGGTATACTCACCAGAGAAATGTTTGTGTCCACCGCCAACGGGAATGTCGAGAATGTCGCTAGCACCTTTATTTATCATGGCTGAAAACCAGAAACAACTCGAGCGTCCGTCAAGAGGAAAATGGAAAAATAAACCGTGGCAAAAAAGAACTGTGGCATAATGGATACCTGCTCAAGAGCACAGGTGCACCTTCAAAACGTGATGCTGAGTGGAAGAAGCCGGTCACGAAGTGCTACGCACTATATTCCAAACATATGAAGTTCAAGAATAAGCCACGCGGATTCACGGGGATTGAAGCCAGAGTCGCGTTTACCTCCGGAGACGGGAACGGATTGGGACAGGGCCCAAGGAACGGTGTCATGCCAACGTGTCACAGCTACGTGCTGATCGATCTGCATGACTAATACCCAGGTGGAGAGATATGTAAAAGTCGCCAAACTTTACATTAAGATTAGTGGTTTTACTTAAAAAAAAAAAAATGCTTTTTACAGGAAGAAAAAAAAATGTAACCTCTGGAGTCAGACCTGACCGTTTTGGGTCTGAGATCGGGTACCTTTTGCTGTGTGACCTCGGGAAGTCACATAACCTGTCTGTGCCTTACTTCCTCAGCATGGATAATAATAGTGTCTGGCCCACAGAGCTGTGACGAGAGTTAAGTGAGTCAGTGGCTATTGGGTTCAAAGCACAGTGCCGGGCACCTACTCTGGCCTCCGTGGCTGTCAGTCCTTGTCACCAGGTGATGACCGACGCCCCTCCAGCTCTGAGGTCTTAGAGGCTTCACCAGCTCACTTCACCTCCTCTTCACAGCAGCGGGAATCATCGGGTACAGCCACCACGACATGATGCTATTTAAGTAATTCTAGACCTTCCGCTGGGAAATCCTGTTTACCCTTAACTATCACCCTGTAGACCCTGATTCATTTTCGGTTTTGCTGTAATTGTTCTTAATGTGTGTTATAAAAAATAAATTCCACCATGTTCACAAATGCAAACTCTATCATCTGACCCAGAGTGGCGAGTCAGTACATTACCCACTTGGACAGATAAGTGGTGGGTGCTATTTCGTGCCAGTAACCTGGGAGGGAGCACATTGTCCTTTAGTAACCTCTGTCACTTCCTGTTTTCTGCAGTAACAATTGCATTGGGCAATATCATTACACATGTGATTGCATCATGCCTATTTTAAAGCAATTCTCCTTGTAGCATAAAACAGAAACTGAATCACTTTGTGGTTTGGGGGATTTTCACATGTCTGCAGTGGTGAAAACTGAACATCTGTCCTACATAAGCCAGGGTCTTCTTCCCTCTCCTAACTGCCAAATAAATACGCTTCACCACAGATGGGTCTGTTTGCAGCAAGAGGGCTCCTGGGGCGTGTTTACACCTGAGCCGTGGGTAAGTCATTGACAAAATGCTTTCTACTAAAAAAAAATTTTATAATGTAAATGTACGGAGTAAGTGTAACTCTTGGTAGGTCAAAGAAAATATGTCGTGTCTCTTAGTATAGGCAGCAAATGATAATTTGGATTTAAACTGTGATGTAAAGTGTCTGTGGCTGAAATGAATCAGTCGGTCACCAAATACTGGAGACCCACCTGGGACCAGGTGCGATGCTGGGATCAGTGAAAACGCACGGGAGCCTCTCCATCCTCTGGCCCGAGAGACTAGTAAGGGAAACACAAGGATTCTGTAAATTCCAATGGGCTGACCGTCAGCAAAGTGAGATGTCTTAATATTTTTTCCAGTTTTATTGAGATATGATTGACCTAAAACATCGTGTTAGTCCAAGGCGCACAACGTAACGATTTGGTACACGTCTGGACTGCAAAACGATCACCGCAACAAGTATAGTCCACATGCGTCACCTCGCAGAGTTGTAGTCGTTTTCCTGGGATAAAAACTTTACGATCTGCTGCTGTCTTAGCAACTCTCAGCGCTGGTAACTCCAGGCCCCGTGCTGTGCGTTTCATCCCCAGGACTTAGTCTTATTATTAGACATTTTCACCTTCGACCACCATGGTGATGCCTTAACATTTAATACTGAAATATTGTCACTCTGAGGTCGGTGAGCTCGGAGTTCCTTTGTGGTTGCATCTACCCATTTTTCCTTGCGGAACTTGCCGCGTGGCCGTTCATCGAGGAGCAGAGAGTAAGGCCGCTGGGGAGACGGAGGGTGAGCAGTGAGGACGATGGGCGGGGCGGTGGGAGGAGCGTCGGGACTCAGGCTGTGGAAGGCCATGCTGGACCTGGACGCTCGCACGCCTCCCTCGCCTCTTCTCGGCTCCCAGGCGCTGGAACGACCCCAGCTAATTCACCCGTCGCGGTGGTCCCCCTTTCATTCCCACTTACTGAGGCTGGAAGAGGTTAGGAACTCAGCATCACAGACGGCGGGTGATGGGGCTGCGTTCCCACCCACCGCTTCCTGCCTGCCGGTGCCTGGGTGCGCGCGCGCACACACACGCACACGCACACACACACGCACACGCACACGCGCACACGCGCGCGCGCACACACGCACACACATGCACACGCGCGCACACGCACATGCGCACACACGCATGCACACGCGCGCGCACACACATACACGCACGCACACACGCGCACACGCACACACACACACACGCGCGCACATGCGCACACTCCTCTAGTGGAGGAAGAGCCCCGGCCTCACTTTATCAAGTTGACAGTTGACAAAGGACAGGAACGCTCCCTTGCCTTGCAGACTGGTTGTGTTCGGTCCCAGTTGACCCGGTGCTGTCTGGTTCTGGGCCCTCTCCCTGTTCATCCCCGAAGGTTCTCCACTCACTCCCTCACTCCCTACACTCCATGTGACATCTACGCTCTGCTACAGGTTTGGTCCAAGGCCACCTCATCAAGAGTGGCCTCGCTCTGGACTATCCTGTGACTTCTAAAAAAATCAACCTTTCATTTTTGAGGTAACGTAGATTCCATGCAGTTGTAAGAGAGTATACAGGGAGAGAATACAGGGGT
>NW_011888995.1:250115-258296 GCF_000151845.1 Pteropus vampyrus | reverse complement strand
TTTTTAATATACGAGTCCTATACATGTTTTTGGTAGGTTTACCCATATTTACTTTTGTTTGATTGTAAATGACATTATTTTTTAATTTCAGTGTCCATTGCTGGAATATAGAAATAAAATTTATGTTTGTATGTTTATCTTATATCCTGCAACCTTGCTGATGCACTTATTGTTCTAGGGTTTTGTTTTTGTTTTTTTTTTGCTGATTCCTTGGGATTTCCTATGAAGACAATTATGTCATTTGTAAATAAAGATAGGTTTTTTTTTCTTTTCCAATCTGTATACCTTTTATTTCCTTTTGCTTTATCACACTGGCCAGAATTTCCACCACTGCGTTAAATAAAATTGGCGAAAGCAAAAATTCTTGCATTATTCTTGATCTTAAGGGTGAAAGCATTCAGTCTTTCACCGTTAATTATAAAGTTCTTGAATATGTTCTTCATCAGATTGAGGAAGTTGCCCTTTATTCCTACTTTTCTGATAGTTTTTTTTATAGATATTGAATTTTGCAAAGTGCTTTTTCCACAAGTGGCTTGATCATGTGACTTTTCTTTTTTTATGACTTTTTTTTGTGACTTTTCTGTTAATATGGTATATGGCATTGACTGACTTTCAAATATTGAGTCAGCCTTGCATGCCTGGGATAAACCCCACTTAGACATAGTGCATAAGTTTTTAAATATATTGCTGAATTCTACTTGCTAATATTTTGTTAAAGATTTTTGCACCTGTATTTATGAGGCATAGGGGTCTGTAGTTTCTTTTTTCATACTATCTCTGTGTGGTATCAGGGTAATTCTAGCTAAATAAAATGAACTGAAAAGTGTTTCCTCCTAAATCATCTGGGCCTGGACAGTTATTTGGAATTTTGAAATTATGAACTCAAGTTCCTTAATAGTTATAGGGATATTCAAGTAATCTATTTTATATTCAATGAGTTGATGTATACAAGTTTTTTGAGGAATTGGTGCATTTCATCGAAGTTGTCAAAATTACAATGCTGAGTTATTTGTAGCGTTCACCTGTTGATCTTCAGTTGTTTATAGGATCTGTAATGATGTCCCCCACTATATCCTAAATATTGGTAATTTGTGTCCTCTGTCTTTTTTTGGTCAGTCCTGCTAGAGGTTTGTCAATTTTGTTGATCACTTCTAAAAACAGTTTTGTGTTTCACTGATTTTCTTTATCATTCTTTTGTTTTTAATTTCATCAATTTCTGCTCTTATTCTTGCTTTGTCTACATTCCTGAATTGGGAGTTTAGATTATCGATCTGAGACTTTTCCTCATCTTCAGTTCATATGCTTTTAGTGCCATTACTTGGCCTCTCGGCATGGCCATAGCTGCGTTCCACACACTTTGGTATGAACACTTTCATTTTAATTCAATTAACTATAATTTGTATTGTTTCTCGAGACTCCCTCTTTGACTCACGGATTACTCAGAAGTGTGCTGCTTGGATTGCAACTCGTCAGAGCTTTTCCTATTATCTTTCTGTAACTGATTTCTCGTTTGATTCCGTTTGGATCTGAGAACACACTGTGTATAATTTCAGTTCTTTTAAATTAGTTGAAGTTTGTTTTACGGCCCAGGATATGGCCTAGCTTGACATACGTTCCACGAACATTTGAAAACAATGTGTATCTCCTGTCTTTGGATAGAGTGGTCTATAAAGATTGATTGGAACCTGTTGGCCAGTGGTGTTGTCGAGTTTGTCTATATTCTTGTCGATTTTCTGTCTAGTTGTTCTAGTGCTACTGAGAGAGGGGTGTCGAAGTGTCTAGTTGTGGATTTATCAATTTCCCCTTTCAGCCCTATCAGTTTTTGCTTCACATAGTTTGTAGCTCTTTTGTTTGGTTCATAGGCACGCAGGATTGCTACGTCTTTGTGGTGAATGGGTCCTTTGGTAAGTTGGCCCTTTTATATACTGTTCCTTTCTATCTCTGATCATTTTCTTTTTCCCGAAGTCTACTTTATCTGGCATCGATATAGCCGTCTCTGATTCCTTTTGATTAATGTTTGCATGATATATCATTTTCATCTTTTTACTTGCAAGCTGCCTCTGTCTTATTGGAAGTGAATTTCTTTTAGATAGTATTTAGTTGGGCCACGTGTTTAGTCCTCTGCCACTCTTTTTGTTTTCGGTTGGTGCAGTTCATTGATATCTAACGTAAGTACTGACATGTTGGGCTTAAGTATGCATTTAATTTTTTTTTTCCCTGTGTTCTCTTTTTTTTCCTTTCCCTGTTTTCTTTTTTCTGCCTTCTTGGGAGTTACCGTTTTTAGAATTCCATTCGGATCTAGATCTTATTTAAGCCTTTTGTTTTAGCGGGCTCCCTCTGACGTCACTCAGGCAGGGCAGGGGGAGCGGTGCTTCCTCATTACCAGTTAGGTGAGGGCAGAAGCACAGGTGCCCCGCTCAGCCTCTGTTGACATCCAGAGGAAGGACTCGCAAAGGAGGGACACCTTGTGACCACTGAGAACGGCTGTGGCTCAGGCCTCCACCTGGCACCACCACATGTCCTCGTTGGGACAGGTGGGCGGCCTTGCTGTCACTCCCCAAGTGATCACCACTGGCACTGTGGTTTGTGGGGACAGTAGTGTCCTTGTTGGTCCTAGGTGCTGGTGAAAGTCCTGATTCTACCGGGTCTCCTGGCCACTACCCCAGTGAGGCGGGAGGTTGGGGGGGGTCATCCTTCCTGCTAAGTGGGGGGTGGATTTCAGCCTCTCTATTTGGCCTTCTTGACATCCTTTTGACTGAGGGTGGGAGCAGGGTTGGGTGTCCTGTCATAACCGGAGGGAGGTGGAAATCTAAAGTCCCCAGTCATCTTGCCGGTGGGGGAGGGGGAACCACACTTTGCCACGTACTGTTTGGCTGGAGCGGAGAGACGCTTGTCTAAACCTCTGCATTGTTAGGTGGCTCCTTTTCTGCTCCTCGGCTGGAGGGAGAGCAGCCCTTTGTTGTTTTTGTGTTGTTGTCGTTTGTGCCCATCGGCCCTTCTAGGTTGCTGGTTTCTTCCACGGAACGTCTGGGACACATGAAGCAAAAAGAAAACCCAGGGACCTTGCCGTAGTGAGGGTCTTTGCGTCCCCGGGCCCCGGGCAGCCCGCCTCGTCCTCTCCTCGCGTTTGTTCTGTGTAATGGCCAGAGTTGTGCTCAAGGAGAAAGGCCCGCCGCTCCAGCTCCCCATGAGCCTGCCCTGTGACACGTGACGGATTCGGCTTGGGCTTCTTGTAGATCTCTCTCTCGATCTGAAACGGGTCTGGCCTATTCCCCGACAAATATTTGACAGCTGTGTAAGAACGGTGCTCAGCGGGGGTCAGGGGTCTTGGGTCCTTGCTGGGCACCGTGGCCCTAGGCAGATGTCAAACCTTCCACCACTTCCGTTTCCTTATTTCCACGTGGCAGAATAAGTGACTGAGATGCTCTCTGGCACTAATTTCCCTGCTCTAGCTCTTTCTCTCCCTTTCCTTAAAAAGCAGTCCTTTTTTTTTTTTTTTTTTTGAATTGTTTTTCTCTCGCCTTGGGGACTTTTGAGTTGCAGGGCCCTGCCCAGAAGTTTCCAGGCATGCAGAAGATAATCTCCCTAACCAGACTTTTGCTTTCAAAAGCACGGGCTCAGCAAGCTGACCACCCAAGTCTTCCTGGAGGGGAAAGGATGGAGAGTCGGGGCTCAGAAGGTTCATGAACAGTTTTCCAGGCCTGGGAAAGCAGTGGAGGGTGCAGATCCCAGGAGAGTCCAGTGTCTCAGGGAGGCAGCTGGACTTCTGCAGGGGTGGCCAGGGTGCTGAGCACACTGGACTGTCATCTTTGGAGCCAGGAGAGTGATCTGTGTCTGAGCTGGCATCACACGCAGGCACTGCCTTCCAGGGACCAGAGGCAGATTATCTGGCTAATGGGAAAAACGAAACGCCCCTTTCCTGAATCTGGAGTTGAATTTGCACATGCTGCAGTGATGGCTGCTGCCTCCCGCCCAAGAGTCACATGAGATGATGCAGGTTACAACGCTTTCCAAACTGTTAGCAGTTGTGCAGATATAACTCATGACTCTCACCAAGCCCCGACTCTGGCTGAATGCCACGCTAAGAATGATGTTGGAGGTGAAGAAAAACCCAAGACTTCGGGGTTTATGACCTCCTCGGGGAGATAAGGCATGTGCTGGGATGAACAGAGGCTGAAGCATCCAGAGGTTACAAGGTTGACCCGTAAAGCATTTGTAAGGATTTTTCCTTAAACTCTCTCATGGTGCCTGACTTTTAGCAACACTATCAAACTGTTTTAACCAAGACTTTTTAGGCTGCAAGAAACTGAAACCTAATTCCTATCAGTTCAAGGTCAGAGGGAAAGGACTGGGTCTCACACAGCGGATAAAAATAAGGATGACCAGCATGAATTTATAAGACACACACTATGAGCCAGACATGATTTTCAAAGGTGGACTCATTTAATCCTCACAACAGTCCTCTGAGATGGGTTGTCACTTGCTTTACAGTGGAGGTCATGGAGACACTGAGAGATACGGACCTACCTGTTCAGGGAGCCAGCCCCCTGGCTCTAGAGCCTAGCACTCACCACCAGGCTGCCCAGCATCTCAGAAGGGGCTCCAGGACTTTGTCCATTCCTGGGCTCTGCCTCCCTCAGAGTAGTCACGTCATTCCCACCATGTGGCTGCCGATCTCCAAAGGAAAAGAGACCTTCCCCTTCTTGGGGCCCACGCAGGTCCCCAAGAGAACTCTGAGGGCCTCAGTGGGTTCGTAAACCCCCCTCATTTCCCCCGCCGGCCGCCCAGAACCACCGCAGTGGCCCAGGGATCCATTCTGCCTGGGCTGGGAGGGGGTTGCCTTCTAGGACGGGTGACATGGGGTAAGGGGAGGGAGCTCCTCAGAGGAAAAGTGGGGTGCACAGTGGCCCATGGGCCACCAGTTATTTCCCCGCTGGGACCTTTATGGGGGTGATGGGAGGCTTTCATTTACAGGTGGGAAGGGGGCCCCTGGTACTTTTCCAGACACTTCTGTCCTGATCTCCAGCTCTGAAGGTCACCTTGTTGCCAGATGTTACTTTCTCTTTCCTCATTTGCAGACTGTTTCTCAGATCTGATCCGGGCTAATGGAAGAAAACAGAAATGATCTGTTTGCAACACTCACTTGGCCTCTTCCTAACTTGGCCAATGAAATATTTCCTTGCATTTTTCTTTCCCCGAAGACATTGCTCATTGCGGATCAGGCCCTGGGCATGTCCCTCTCCCTCCCTCCACCCCGCAGGCCGCTCTCATCTCCTGTCCCGCTCTGCCCCCACCTCCCTGCAGACATGGAGGGACAGAACTCAGGCAAGAGCAGAACCCTCGCGCCAGAGACCAGGCCCTCAGGGTGCCCGCCCAGCGCCCCTCCATTTCTCAGCCTCAGCCTCCCGGCCTCCGGGGCACATAATGTGGACACTCTTTAAAAATGGAATTTGGGGGTAACGTGCAAGGCAGGCAGCTGAAACTACATAATTATAAGGCGAGTGAATGTCCTCGACTGGACTGGCAAGTGACCACAGGGACCTGCTTGCCCCGGGACATTGCCACGCGATGTGAGTGGAGCGCGGAGAACACGCTCATTAGCAAGGGGAGGCAGTGCCCTGAATAGGTACGCGTTCAGGGGTGGACCCCGAGTTTCACAAGAGACGCCGGGAAAACCGAGATCGTGGGGAGAAAGGCGAACAGGAAGGAGGGGGGCGTCTGGAGGAGCCGGGGTGTTCGGTGTTCGGTCCGCGGAAGCGAAGGCCTGGAAAGAAACGTGGAGCTGAGACAGAACAGCTCGAGGCCCGTCGTGCAGAGTGGGGATAATCGGCTCTGTGTGACAGGGGGTCCACTCAGGCACGGGAACTGCCTGCCAACAATGACAATGGCTTAATATTGGAACAGGCTGCCTGTTGGGGCAGGAAGTACCCCCCCTCCACACACACACACCGGAAGTTCCCAAGCCCAGCTTGGCCCACCAGTCTGACGCCTTAACGGAAATTCCTGTTGGGGCTGGGGTCTAGACTGGACAGTCCTGTGATGACATCTGATGTGTTTACCTGCTGGCACCCACGTTTCTTCTCTGAGAGCCTTCAGTAGCCTGGGGAAGCGCCCGTGCCCCAGTCCTCTGCATGGTTCTACTGGGCTGACTTTCCCTTCCATCTGTTTGGCACATGTGATTAAGCCAGGCCTGTCATGTTTGGCACCGCCCTGGGCACAGTGGCGGATAGGATACCAGCCTAGACCTTCTGGGAGGGTTGCGCAGAGACAGCCCAGCTGAGGGGAAAGGTAGCAGACGGAAGCAGAGCCATGCCGAGAGCTGGGGACACGGAATGGGAGCTCAGCCCGGGCGGGTCTGAACCCTGGATTCATTCTGTGACCTAAGACAACGCATTACCTTTAGCTTAATCCATTTGGAGTCGGGTTTCTGTCACTTACGACCAAGAGCCCAGATATTAATGTCAGAGATCTGGCCTATTCCACTGTTAGCTTGTTCCCTGACTTGGCACAAGAGGGACGACACCAGTGAGGATTAGAAGCAGAGTGCCTCTCTATGCGCCATGGAGCGCACAGAGATAGGAGGGACTTGCCGTGCGTGGTGGGAGGGGCGTGCCATGCGTGGGTTCCAACGGGGCTCAGGCTGTTATTACCACAGTAACAGGTGTGTGAGTGAGGACTCTTCAGGGGTCTGGAACAGAAAAGCCAGCAGCTCAAGCCACACCAACGAGGACCTAGTTTGTCACTGTCTTCCTTCTCTGGCTTCATCCTCAGGCTCTGCACACTGTCCCCTTGGCCATTCCCAGGAGCTCAGCAGCATCTGTTCCCTTACACCTCCAGGTCCTGACCAAACACAGCTACAGATCACATGGCACAGACCCAGGGGACATGGGGCGCGGGGGGGGTGGGGGGTGATTTCCAGAAGGAAACTCTGGACACATTCTTAGGAGTGAGAATAGATACTGGACAGAGAACAGATGCCGGCGCGACAGGACCACAATGCCATGTCACTTGCCCTAGCCACATAGCTGGGCAGATTCTCCTGGAGAATTCCTTCCCAGTGGCGTTCTAAATTGTCCTCTCCTGCTTTATGTCCTGTCTGCCCCAGAGCAAGAGCTGGCACAGGGCGGGCCACAACCCCGGGGCCCAGAGATCAGGCACTTTGGTCTCTGTTGGCTTAAACTTTCCCCAGGTTTGTGGATTTGACTCCTCTTTCTAGAACATTCAGAAGTTGTTGGCTTCTCTGTTCAGTACACTTGAAGCGCCACATGGCCTCCTGGGCCTAGTACATGGAGAGTGGCACCTGGAAATACAGCAGTCAGATTTCCTTTACTGTGGCCAAAGATAGAACAGAGGTAAGGCATTGACTCTTCATTGAAATATTCAGATAAAAGCAGGGTCCTGGCCCCTGGAACTCATACATCACACCCGCTTTTCCTCCTTTGATTTAGCTATCATCATCAGACCCGTGGGTGTGAAGTCCACCTGCCTGGCATGAAAAGCCTTGCCTCCTTTCTAGATGAGGAAAAGACAGGGTTCTCTCGTCTGAGGTGTGGTGGGGAGGGGTGACCCAGGTGTGCTGGAGGTCAGAAGAAATGAATTCCCGAGTGGGGCCCCAACACAAAAACCGCTAAACAAAAGCATTAGCCTCTGAGATTGGGAGAAAAGAATGCTCTGTCACCATGGCTACCGGGAAATAGTCCCACATACATAATAAGGGCTTTAGTAGGCACCAGGCTATCTGATATTCTAGTCTGGGGCCAAACGAACGGGTGCTAGGAGTGTCCCTCCTTACGCGGTTACAAGAACACAGTTGTGGCCCAGGCACTGGAAACACCGCTTTGCAAAAACAAGCCTTTTCTTTTTCTGTTGGGGTGGGGTTGTGGGGGGAGGACAGAGGCCTGGGCATCCTCACCTAAGCGCCCCTTCGTTACCTGCACTTAGCTCTGCGCCTGGCACAGAGCAGTGTTGCGTAAATTTCCTCAGTGTCGCAGGCAGCGGGTCACCACAGATACAGAGCTGTATTGGGGGAAGGGGCGGTTGTTAGAGCGCCATCTCGTCTGTAGCCCTCACGTTCCTGGCAGAGAGGTTCTCAACGAAGTAAAGTGGAAAGAGAGGACCCCGGCTCCTTCCCCTCCCTCCCCGCGCAGACTTGGAGGTGGCCGTCCTGGGGACAGACCTCGC